>NC_092352.1:45594801-45936697 GCF_963676685.1 Mytilus edulis | reverse complement strand
ATATTCCATTAATGCGCTTGAATATATATGCTGATTGAAGTATAGAACGACACATTCATGTTGTAAAAGGAAGTACTTCCTTTTGTAAGCTCATACGAAGGACACGAAAGATTATTAATTTTAATTGGGATAATGGACTCTTAAGTTGTGATGATTTTATAAGCTCCATATTCAGAACAGGTTTAAAACATGCATGTTACTTTATCTGGAGAGATAGAATATCATCAACATTTATAATAAACTAATGAATCGTTAATTTGTTTTTATGATGACCATAATTAAGGTATTTTTTTTTTTTTTGTATGGTCTATTGAAAAAATTGACTGAAAGAGCATTTTTGCAGTCGTGACTTCGAAGTAATGGACACAGGCATCATGTCGCAAAGTCAACAAGGTTCACTTCAGTACTGTCCATTTCAGTTGATTGACTGCTGTAGATATTTGCTCTGATTATTGAAATAATTCATAGACAAACGTTAGTCTACTTAGAGATATAAATCCAAATAGTTTTGCCGTTGAATTGAAGGATGCATTATCAGCGATATATATATACATTTATATATCATTAATAGCAAGGATGCACTCAGTCATTTTCTTAATGGTTGTTAAAATAATCTTAGTGGTAAACTGTTTTCCCAGGTACAATACAGGTGACAGCTTAAGAGAAAGTACTTTTCTTGAACAAGGTGAAATGAACATCGGTACACTTTGATATAATTCAAGGATACGATGACAGCCACGATGAATTGTATAAGTGGCGACAACCTTTTTAAAAAGGTTACGATGTCGACTAGAAGACAACCGACTAGATGTCGTTACAGATTATGATTTTTCATGACTTCCCTAGACACGAATTTCACTTCTATACATTTTCGTGAAAGTCAAGTCAAATGTTATTATTCTTTCGTCCTTAGTTCAATAAAAGTTATGTTTTTATGAGCTGCATATCATAAGGTACCTTTTGGTGATTTCACATTCTCAAATAGAGTTTACTGGCACTGCAACAGTAACTTTTTTGTTGGGTTCGTGTTACTTAGTCGTCAGTTTTCTATGTTGTGTCATTTGTACTATTACATATATTTGTCTGATTGTCTTTTTCGTTTTTAGCCATGGCGTTGTCAGTTTGTTTTCGATCTATATGTTTGACTGTCCTTCTGGTTTGTCTCGCCCCTTTTTAATCTCTTAACCATCAGATAATTCAGAATAATATGAATTTTGTTGCTTAAATGGCAAGTTACAATTCTCTGATAGTATTTTAGTCAGTATAAATTATAATGGATTCAAAAAAGTCCAGAGAATGCAGTAACGCCAATGGAAAGAGTGGACAAGATTCAGATTTTCTTTTAATTCGTCTTTTTTTTTATTATTAAAAGCAACAATAAAATCATACTTTGCATATCCTTGTCCATTTAAGCAAAACAAGTATGTTTGGGACTTATTGGCTTGAGTTACTGTAATAGTTTAATGGTGCAGCAAAAGTACAACAGATATTTTTGTGAAGTACGTGTGAATGCATTGATATAATTATAGCTTCTATGAAATGGCCATTTGAATTTGAAGAAAGAAGTGGGTTTAGTTGCTATAATGACAAATTTAAATCCAACAAAGCTATTATAATCTCAATATTATATAATATAATATGCCTCTCAGAATTAAAAGTAACAATTACAAATCCATCGTCATTCTTTACTTGTATTATTTGGCCTTCCCACTCCCATATGTTTTGATGTAATATGTCATATGAGCTTAACAACTTCTTATTTCGTTATTTTTTACTTATTCATTATTTCTATTTTTACGTCATTCAATGAAGAACATGTTGCGAGAACTAATCGGACGATTATACCAAATGAGACTCGCAACTGTTCATAAATTCATCAACAACAAACTATACCGAAAGTATAATCAAAACCAGGCTAAACATATGATTAAAATGAGTAGTGATTCTTAAAAAAAGACTTTTTTGATTTTTGAAATTTGATTTCAGTTATGATGCCGATAGAATTATGAGTGAAACAGAACCCTTTCCGAGAAATAAACGATAGCACATATATGCAAAGAAAAATACACGATATAACGTCTATATAAAAATAAGAAGATGTGGTATGATTGCCTATGAGACAACTTCCCACGAGAGACCAAATGAGACATAAATTAAAAACTAGTGTGTTTATTTTAAACACTTTCTGAGAGAAGACAACTACAAAATGAAGCAGATTGATTGCATTGGTTCCTTCGTCTTTCCTCGGCTGCTGACGAGAATTTGGTTACAAGAGAACAAAATTGTATATTCATTGCAAGAAAAAGTTGAATATGAACTGTTATTTGCAAAGTATTGAATTCATCATATATGCGAACATTTTGAAATCTTTTGTTGTTACACAGATGTGACAAAAAATATTTAAGTTGATTGTTATAAAGATTGACATACTAGTAATCGAAATATATATATATTGAAATAAAATCAATTAAAATTCTCGAAATCCCTTTTTGATTAAAGATGGCTTTTTTTGGTCGTCGGTCATGATCATGATGTTAAGTCTCCATTTCTTATTGATGTGGTTGCATAAAATATTTATATTTTATGTGTGGCCTCACAAGTATTTTATAGATATCTTATACAAAGCGTTGAATTTGTGTCCAGGTCACAAAACAACAGAACCATTTCAATATTATAATAAGTCATTTCCAGTCGGATGAAAACCCTGAGCAATGCATGAACCAACTGGGATTACATATAAGAAGTCCTTTCTATTAAAGAACTCATACTCATTTAGTGAATTAATTTTTTTCCAGTCGTCGTTTCGCATTTATTGTGAATTACCGAAACATGTCTAAAAATATTAGATTTTGCTGTAAATTGTTTTGCTATCTAAGTCTGAGTTTTAATTATATGTCACATTTTATTTCCTTTCCGGTAAATATTGACTGATAGAGATAAAATTGAAGAAAAAAATAAGTACATTTTGAAATGATTTACGTACAATCGAACTCATTTATCAGCAATCCTATTCATTTTAGTTGTAGTACTGACATCACTGTCTCTTTCCTTCGGTTGAACTATATATAAATAGCTAGCACTCTTTGTTAAGGTTTATAATTCTTAAGGAATGAAAACAATATCTCACTTAGTAAACTCAATTTGCAACACTTGAACTATTGACGTTAGTCAACAATCTAGCGCGTTTTCTTTGAGACATTTTCTTTAGCCGTAGTGATATCAAAATTTAACGGAAACATCTGTGATGTGAAGTTATGGCGGACAAATAACAATAATGTATATTGAGGATACAGAAACATTTTTTAATCACGCATCGAAAATGACATTCTTTTGTTTAAACTGATGCAGATTTTGAATGTGCTGGTATATTGGTCTGTTGTAAAATTATAGCATTCATTTTGTAGTTCTATCCCCTTGCATGCATCAAATGTTCCTATCACGGCTTTATGACGTCAAATATGTTGATCCGGTTTTAATAATTCTGACCTGGACTAGTCATCTTGTCATATAGTTTTGACCTAACGTTGTTTAGTTTTACACGAACTTATTAAGTACTCTTCCGGCTTGGTGGTGAAACAAAGAATACATTATTTCTATAATGAAAAAACTCAATTGCATTAGGATAATTTAACATATTGTTTCGGTAAAATATAATATTGCAGTATCAATAAACACATCATAGATACCAAGCCTAAAACTTTACTTACCAGACGTGCATCTTGCCTACGACCCTCCAGCGAAACTACAAAATGAAAAAAGTCCAAACAAAGTCTTAATCTGAGAGCAACTGAGGACCCAAAATGTTGAAAGGCGTAAACAAAGTTAAAATGATAAATTAAGGATTTGTTACAAGACGGTTTGTTATTGTCAAACATTTATACTGTTGATGAATTTCTGTAAAGAAACATTAGAAATATAAGAGATACTAAAAGTAGACCAAAAGATGGAGCTTTACCTAAAAAATTCGGTATTGTGATATTACAAGACATATGCAAGATTTTCTTATAAACACTAATTTGGTGTATATTAACTCCCTTTGATGATATAGTTTCTGCGGAGCCCTGATTATCTAGGTATATCAGTTTAAATAAAATAGATATAATGAGAATTATGTTACGCATTAGCCTTCAACCATTACTTAGTCTACAAAAATGTATTAGATGATCGATAATAGATGGCAACTGTCATTTCTACAATCATCTTAAGAGATCATATAAACTCAGACGGAATGCAATAAACACCTACCAGAAGAAAGTGGTCTGTAAAATCTGTAAAACACATACCAAGTATGCATTTGAGGCCGGTGTAATATCCTAACTTTAATATTGATCCGGAATATATGTCCGTCATTTCATTCCGTATGTTACTATGTACAATGTTTAACACAGTTATCTACCTTGATTAAAGTATCAGAAATCCAGCATGGTTTGCGTCTTTATAAACAAAGACATCTACAATACAATACATAAAATACCCTTGTAACAATACGCCATCGCCTTACAGATCACATTATAATATTGATCCGGAATATATGTCCGTCATTTCATTCCGTATGTTACTATGTACAATGTTTAACACAGTTATCTACCTTGATTAAAGTATCAGAAATCCAGCATGGTTTGCGTCTTTATAAACAAAGACATCTACAATACAATACATAAAATACCCTTGTAACAATACGCCATCGCCTTACAGATCATTTCATTGGCGACGAGAAAATGGCAGCTTTTAATTTACCCGCATTTCCTTCCTTTGATATTGAAACAGACAAATCAAGCGCAGGTCCTCGTTGGGAAAAATGGGTTGAACGCCTGGAAAACCTCTTCATTGGTCTGGATATCGACGATGAAGATAGAAAACGTGCCTTATTATTGCATTATGCTGGGGAAAGGGTCTATGATATATACGATGCCGAGAAAAAGCAAACATTAGCCACGTATGATGCAACAAAGAAAGTACTGAAAGACTATTTTGACCCCAAGAAGAACATACAAATGGAAATATATAAATTCCGTTGCTATAAACAATTAGATGGTCAATCATTAGACGAGTTTGTTACCGAATTACGGAAGTTATCCAAAAATTGCAAATTTGCCAACATAGACAGTGAAATTCTCACACAAGTCATTCAAAACTGTAAATCAAACAGGCTCAGACGAAGAGCTCTGAGGGAACCTGACAAGACACTTGATGACATATTGGCAACTGGAAGGGCGCTTGAGATGGCAGATTCACAAGCTCTAACTATGGAACGCGAAACCATAAATAAAGTACAATCTACACACCGTACCGCCCAAAGACAACCACAAAAGCAAAACAACCAAAGAAATAACACAAAGCCACAATACCGTAATGATTATTCTAAACAACACAAACAAACATGTCGTAACTGTGGTGGACAGTACCCGCATACAAATGAATGCCCAGCTAAAGGGAAAAAATGCAACCATTGCAGTAAACTTAATCATTTCAGCAAAGTATGTAGACAGAGGCACAATCCAAGACAAGAAAAAGTTAGAGAGATTCAAGATAACACGAACAATAATAACTATGAATCAAGTAGTGATGAAGAATATGCATATCATATCAGCATGATTACCCCATCACAAGAACATGTAAGTGTAGTTGGTTCAAAAACACCAAGAGTAAACATTCGCATAAATGACAAACATTGTAACTTTCTTCTAGACACTGGTGCAACAGTTAACCTTCTTGACCAGAAAACATATCACAAGATAGGAGCACCTAAGATGAAAAAGGGCAATAATCCAAATTTATTACCGTATGGAGGAAGTGATCCATTAAAGGTCATGGGTCAATGTCAGCTGAGTGTCGAGACAAAAAGTACAATTGACTGTGACACTTTCTTCGTAGTTGAAGGAAATCATGGAGCTTTATTAGGATATCCATTTGCAAGCAAGCTAGGGCTTGTAAAGATAATAAACCAAATTACAGATCCTAAAGAAAAATATCCAAAATTATTTCAAGGCATAGGCAAATACAAGGGAAAACCAATCAAATTGCACATCAATGAAGATGTGAAACCAGTAGCGCAGAGACACCGCAGGACACCATTTCACCTTCGTGATAAGGTTGAAAAAGAACTGAAAAAATTACAAGAGCAAGATATCATTGAGAAAATAGAAGATACACCTACACCTTGGGTATCACCGATAGTGACCCCACCCAAGAAAAACCCAGATGAAATTAGACTGTGTGTTGATATGCGTCAGCCAAATAAGGCCATATCTCGTGAACGTCATCTTTTACCAACTATAGATGAACTTATACATGACTTAACTGGAGCGAAACTCTTCACAAAGCTGGACCTACGGTCAGGATATCACCAGCTGGAACTCCATCCTTCGTCTCGTTACATAACAACATTTAGTACACATGCAGGTTTATTTCGCTACAAACGTCTCAATTTTGGCATATCGTCAGCGTCCGAAATTTTCCAAGAAGTAACACGCAACGTTATAAGTGGTATACCTGGAGTTAAAAACATTTCAGACGACATAATCATATATGGCAGATCACAAGCAGAACATGATAAAGCGTTAGATGCCACATTCAAGAGATTACTTGAAAACGGACTAACTTTAAATCTTGAAAAGTGTGAGTTCAATAAAGATCAAGTAGTGTTCTTTGGAGTCACATTTTCGAAAGAAGGCATTTCGCCAGATCCAAAGAAGGTTAGCGCAATCAAAGACATGTCTCCACCGAAAAATGTACCAGAACTACGTAGCTTTCTAGGTATGACTACATACTCATCTAGATTCATACAGAATTATGCAACATTATGTGAGCCGTTAAGAAGACTAACACGCCAAGATACAAACTGGAACTGGGACTCTGAACAAGAAGCAGCTTTCGAAAAATTGAAATGTGAACTATCTAGTGACACTGTCATAACATATTATAATCCAAAACATGAGATTGATATTTTAGTAGATGCCAGTCCTGTTGGGCTTGGGGCAATAATGTCACAAGAAGGAAAAACTGTAGCTTATGCAAGCAGGAGTCTTACTGACACGGAAACAAGGTACAGCCAAACTGAACGAGAAGCTCTGGCTATTGTTTGGGCATGTGAACACTTTGATATGTATATAAGAGGTGCACCAAACGTGAACATTATAACCGATCACTAGCCACTAGAGCGTATTTGGCAGAAACCAAAGCCACCACTGAGAATTGAACGTTGGGGTTTGAGATTACAACCTTACAAACTTAAGATAACATATCAACCCGGAAGTGAAAATCCGGCAGATTTTATGTCAAGACATCCATCAGACAACCCTGTCAAATCCCGGGAACAATCTATAGCAGAACAGTATGTGAGATTTGTTATGTCTGAAGCAGTCCCTCGTGCAATGACACTTGATGAAGTTAAAATGGCTTCTTCAAAGGATAAAACTATTCAAAAGGCAATAGAATTCGTAAGAACTGGACAATGGTTTAAAATCAAAAACATAACAGATCTGGAAATTGACATTGAGGAATTACAAGCATTAAGGAGCATCAGTGGTGAACTCGTAACCTATGGTGACACTATTTTACTCAGAGACAATCGTATTGTACTCCCATCTGAACTCCGTGTGCGAGCTGTTAACATTGCGCATGAAGGTCATCAGGGTATCACAAAAACTAAAGCATTCTTACGTTCCAAGATATGGTTTCCAGGACTTAACGACAGAGTTGATAATGCAATTAAAGACTGTTCAGCATGTCAATCTGTTACACACACCAAAAGAATTGAACCGTTAAGAATGTCTGAATTGCCAGAAAAGCCATGGGCAAATTTGAGTGCTGATTTTTGTGGTCCATTACCTAGCGGAGACCTCTTATTCGTTATTACAGATGAATATTCACGTTATCCAGTAGTTGAAGTAATAAAATCAGACTCTGCTTCAACTGTTATTCCTGTTTTGGACAAAGTTATATCTACTTTTGGAATTCCTAAAGTAATCAAAACAGGTAATGGTCCTCCGTTTAACTCTCATGCATTCAGACAATATGCTGAGAATACTGGATTTGAACACCGACGTGTAACACCATTATGGCCGCGTGCCAATGCTCAGGCCGAAGCATTCAACAAACCTATGATGAAGACAATTAAAGCAGCTCATGTAGAGAGAAAAAGCTGGAAACAAGAACTATTTAAATTTCTCCGACAATTTAGAGCAACGCCACACACAAGCACAGGTTACCCGCCGTTTCAGTTATTATTCAACCGGGAACCAGTTACTAAACTTCCACAAGTGAACAAACCAAACAGTACCAACAAACAAATGGATGAAAATGCAAGACAGAATGATGAAAGTGAAAAATGCAAAATGAAAAAACAATTTGATGAGAGAAATCATGCAAAGCCAAGTAATATTGAAATAGGAAATTACGTGTTGAGGAAGACCGATCGTAAAGAAAACAAACTTACACCAGCATACGAACCAAATCCGTATAATGTTATGAACAAGAAAGGAAGTATGATCACCGCTACAAATGGCGAGAAAGTAGTTACTCGAAACTCATCAAAATTCAAGAAAGTGAACCGTCCACCGATCCACAATGATGATGAAATTGAAGAACAATTTGAAAATATAATACCGTCAAATATTCAAGATCAACCACCTTCCTCAGGAACGGAACAACAGTCAACTATTCCGCAACAAAGTGAAAGACCAGTGCGACAAAAACATGTTCCTAAATATTTGGAAGACTATGTGCGTTAATTCTAATCAAACCATTGAAATTTATTGCGTGTGCATGGGGCATAATAATCCCCTATAATTATATCAGTGAAGTCAGTGAATGGGGCATAATAATCCCCTAGATTAGTGAAAGAGT
Organism: Mytilus edulis; assembly: GCF_963676685.1. Classification (NCBI taxonomy): domain Eukaryota; kingdom Metazoa; phylum Mollusca; class Bivalvia; order Mytilida; family Mytilidae; genus Mytilus; species Mytilus edulis. Next base: position 45,927,850 of record NC_092352.1, on the reverse strand, counting down.
AAAAAAGGCTCAAAGTTTCATAAAATATGTTTTGTTGATTATATTTAGTATCATTTAGAATAGTATAGTAGTGAACTAGACATTAGTTTGTTAGCAATCAATCTGTGGATTCTAGTCAAGAAACTCTAGTCAGAACATTTGAACTTTATACGATAGAAAATTTGAAATCCATTTTTATGACAATCATAGACTTCATTTCATTCTTTTGATAGATAATTTCAACGACAACGAAAATGTTTAATGTTTAATATTTCAATTACTTTAAATGAAAATTATTTCTTTATCTAAGTTGAGGAGGGATGTAATATCCTAACTTTAATATTGATCCGGAATATATGTCCGTCATTTCATTCCGTATGTTACTATGTACAATGTTTAACACAGTTATCTACCTTGATTAAAGTATCAGAAATCCAGCATGGTTTGCGTCTTTATAAACAAAGACATCTACAATACAATACATAAAATACCCTTGTAACAATACGCCATCGCCTTACAGATCATTTCAGCCGGTTTACAAGATTTCTACTGGTACTTAAAGATATATTGCTGTCGTCTGCATGGATTATTGTTTTCGTGAACAGGACATATATATCATTTAAAAGATAAATCATTATATAATAGTCTAGGTCATGAAGATAAGAAAACGGTCATTAAGGTTGCCTAGGGAATTACCATGTTAATCGATGAAGTAAAGTATGACATTTGTATTTCGGCATATAATTTGTTCAAATTTCGTTAAGTTTAATATAGAAATTGAAAATTCGAAAATCATATATATTAAAAAGGGAGGCAAATATATGTTGATAATGATTTGTTTTTGGTTCATCGATCTTTTATAACATTCTTTGTCAAAATGTCATGTATTGTGGCTTTTTAAAGGATATGTGAGCGGAATTATTTGAACAAACATAATTCAAACAGCACAACTGAACAATCACATCTGTTTACTGTGTGTCACAATAACATTAAAAGAAACGAAAAGCTCAACAAAATTGTTTTCCGTTTTTGTAAAGTACGATAAATATAAATACTGAGTTTCAAAATCTATATCCTTATTTTGATATAAATTATGCACTTTCGACATCTAAATTTTGTCAGATCTATGTATTTTTTTCAGATTATGGCTGTCCAAGGCTTTATTATAAAAATATACACAAAATGTAATTTTCAAGTAAGAAGAAAGTAAAAGGTTAAATGATACAGATACAAGAGTTGCTAAAAAAAATAAGAACCAATATAGCTTCTACATGTCTACTTCATTTGACAAACGGATGTAAAAAATAAGTAAATTTCCAGATATTTTTTGTTAATAGCTACGCGGTTCTAAATTAGACACCAGTATTAGACAAATCTGACACTTAACAGACAATTTACGTCATTAAGAATTTTATAAATCTGCTGAAATATTCCATTAATGCACTTGAATATAGATGCTGATTGAAGTATAGAAACGACACATTCGTGTTGTAAAAGGAAGTACTTCCTTTTGTAAGCTCATAAGAAGGACGGGAAAGATTATTACTTTTAATTGGAATAATGGACTCGTTAAGTTGTGATGATTTCATAAGCTCCATATTCAGAACAGGTTTAAAACATGCATTTTACTGTATCTGGAGAGGTATAATATTATCAACATTTATAATAAACTAAGTAATTGTTAATTTGTTTTTGTATGTGACCATGACTTTAAGGGCATTTTTTGCAGTCGTGACTTCGCAGTTGTGAACACAGGCAGCAAGTCGCAAAGTCAACAGGGTTCATTTCAGTGCTGTCAATTTCAGTTGATATACTGCTGTAGATATTTGCTCTGATTATTAAAATAAATCATTGGGAAAAGAAAGTCTACTTAGACATATAATACTAGATAATTTTCCCGATCAATGGAAGGATGCATTATCAGCCAAATCATACATTTATATACTAGTAATTTTATGATAGTTAAAGCGTAAGTACATAATAATCTAAGCGATAAATTGTTATAACTGAACAATAACGTCTAAAGATCAAGTTTCTTTTCTGGAACAATGGATGCAATATATTTTAATGAACACCAGTACACCCTGAGATTATTCAACTATACTTTGACGGCGTAGGTATATTGTCTAAGCAGTAGCCTTTTAAATGTTGTGATGTTGGCGTAAAGACAATCGTCTAGATGTCGTTGCAGATTATGATTTTTTACAACTTCCCTTGAAACGACTTTCACTTCTATACTTTATTTAATGAAGGACGAATGAAAGTTTATTATACTTTCGTCAATTTAAGCAATAAAAGTTATGTTTTTGTATGAGCTGCCATCACACAATGTGTCTGTTGGGGATGAAAAGTCTCAAGTACAGTTTGCTTGCACCGCAACAGAAAAATAGTTAAAAAAGTGTTTGTCGAGTACATTTTAATGCGTTAGTATTATTTAAATAACCATTGGAAAATTTAGAATAATATGAATTTTGACAGATTGCTAATCTCTGACGGTATTATTAGTCTGAATCTATAATACTAAAATTACGAGGTCCAATTTGTCAGCCGTCATCACGTAAAAACGACGAATCACAGAATTCAACTTTATAATAATTTTTCTTAATATTGCCAATATTTAAGAAGTTCCGGGTCGAGTCCGCTACCGATACCAATAGTATATTCACCTGTTACCTATTACCTTATCTGTACGTACCGCATCTGACAGGCGCACCATCAAACGTTGTATTCAGGATTAATATGCTATATACACGGGTCATAACCACAGGGTTGACACTACTAAATTGTCAAATTGTTACCTATTGTAGTATTTTAATCAGTAAGACTTTCTAAGATAACAATACGAATACTAAAAATCTGGACTAAAAATAAGGCGTATAGGTACAGTTTTCAAATTTGTTAGTGGGCATGACGTAAAACAGCGAAGCAAAGAGTTCAACTTTATTTATAACTTATATAGGACAATGCTGTTGATTAAAAAATACTCCATTCCAGGACCTTTTGTTTTCCAAATAATTAATATTATTGTTTCAGTTCGACGGGTTCAAACAGAAAGACTTGAAAGCAGAGAAAAACTGTGTATCTTATAATCGGCATGACTTTATCAGATGACAATACTAATACTGAAATAAGGCTTGCGCATAGTTGTATACTTTAATTCAGTCACGGACCCGTGATATCACGGGTGTGTTCTAGTATGATATAATAAATACAAACATGTACAGAGAATGCAGTGACATTAAGATATTTTTTAAGATTCCATGACATAAACGTGTGCTTCCTCTTCCTTATTATAGGTACAATAAAATCGTACTTTTCAAGCATTTTACACATCCAAATGTGTAGGCATACCTGAACAACTAATTTTAAATACATTTACATTTTACATATATTGACCTATAAGCTAGTTGAAGGAGATAACGCTGAAGCAATCGAAATTTAAAATTTCTGTAAAAATAGACAACATAACAGGACATATAACAAAACCTAAAAAAGACGAACAACAAAAACAAAACACCACACAGTAAACAAAGGCCTAGCAACACGGTCTCTACCAATACACAAAGGTGAACTTTGGTACTCCGAAGGGTTACCAGTTCCTACTCTATATGTGAGAGCCACTGTGTTGCTAATTGTAGATATAACACTCTCTAAACTTTGTTTTCATCATGCATTAACAATTATGAAATAAGAACCAACATCATCAATTAACATTGTCTGTTGCAAAAATTCAGTCAAGGACGAGTGAATTTTTTTTTTTTTATTTACTTAGCTATATAGAGACGTCTGTATTTGATTGTCGATCACGATAATTTCGTTAAGTTATATAAGATAAATAATAACTGCATCAGATGCGAATTTCGCCAATTAATGTCTCTTCATTTGAAAATGCCTGTACCAAGTCAGGAATATGACAGTTCTTGTCCATTCGTTTTTGATGCGTTTTGTTATTTGATTTTGCCATGTGATTGTGGACTTTCCGAATTGATTTTCCTCTGAGTTCGGTATTTTTGTGATTTTACTTTTTTCAGTGATGCTCTAGAACAATATATTTAAAAATCAAAAGCCTGTTAAAATATAAAGAGCTATATACATCAAAAAAGGACCAGAAGTATTGCCAATTATTTCATATCAGTTGAAAATAAGCTTCTCTTATTGGATAAAAAGGGGTCACATGACATTCTTTATTCTTCAGTAATAAATTCCATCGGTCATTAACAGAATAAAACGGACCAGAAAACCGGTCTTTAACGGTTTTTTACATGATAATGACCGGCGGGCGTGGTTTCCGTCTGTTAATCACCGTTGGGGCGTGGTTTCTCTGTTAGTGACCGATGGGGCATGGTTTCTCTGTATAGAGAGATGTCCCTTTAATAAAACATTTTCCTCTTTCAATATTATATTTAAGTTGTTGAATTGTTTACCATATGTTTTGGAAAATTATAAAATTATAGAAAACTGGATTTAGTATTCATATACTTATAAAAATTACACAAAAATGAATGGCAGTATTACTACGACTGGTCTTCACTCTTTGCCATAGACATCGTACAACTACTCGTGTTTGCTTTGGACATTTTGAATCTATGAGAATTTTCAAAAACATGGTTCCTCAATGAAATAAACATAATAGTTCTTGAAAAACTGGTCATTATCGTGATATATGGACTGCCCACAGGACAGTGGTATTGACTAAGATAGTGATAATGACTGAGCGGATAGTTTTTCAAGAACTATTATATAAATAGTCAATGTCACGTTAAAGTCTCCATAACTTATTTATGCGATGATTTTTTTAAAGGCTGTTGGCTTTGCGTATCTATATTTATATTTAGTCATTTTCGTCATACTTCTAAATGTCTAAATTTTTCTATAATCTCTTAGTTTTGAACTAGTTTCCAATTGCAAGAATACGGACGCACTTCAATATCATGATAAGTCTTGTCTAGTCGGCTAAGAACCATGAGCAATACATGAACATACAAGGATAACATATCAATGTTATGTCTATTAAAGTACTTATACTCTGATAATTAAATTTTGGCTAAACCGTCGTTTCTTATTTATTGTGAATCTCTGTAACACGTCTAAAAATTATTAGATTTTGTTGTAAATTGTTTACTTATGAGTTTCTAGTTATTTGTTTCAATTTATTTCCTTTGCAATGTATATTGACTTGATAAAAAGAAATTGAAAAAAAAAAAAATTTGAAATGATTTACGTTCAACCTCTTTACTCGAAATCAGACATATTTTTTTCGAGCAATTTCAGTTGTAGTACTGACACCCAGAGTCAATACAGTTTTACTTAAACCATGTGATAAGGGTTAATGTTCATGAAGGAAGAGAATCATATCTTTCTAAGTAAACATAGTTTTCGACACCTTTATTATAAATATCTTACACCAATCGCATTTCCATTGAGGCGTCATATATTTTTCTTTAGTGACGTCAATATGTATCTGGAACTTCTATGAAGTTAAGTAGTAGTTGACGAATTTCAACCAGGTGTTTTGTTGGTACGGACATCATGCATAACAATTAATATTGATAAGTTTTAAGGTATCCAGAGCTTCGATTTGTTTGCCAAAATTTCTGTTATAACGTTTAGGTTTTTTATTTTATCAGTCTCGTTTCATTTTTCTGTAACAGTAATTTATTGCCTTTCACGGCTTTGAGACGTAAAAAATGTCGACCCGGCTTTACAAATTCTGACACAGATTTATCAATGACTTCACAAATTGTAAACCAAGTTGAATGTTCGTAAGTTTCACTCCACTTTGCAAATGTAAAACAGAAAAAAATATATCATGAAGAACAAACAAATACTATCTGATAAATTGATGCATATTTTAATTATATTGATACTGAAAATATATATTTTTAGTATCAATTTATAGAAAACCGTAAACATTTTTTTTTCTTCAACATAACTTTATTAGGCACACATCTACGTTGTAACATAAAACAACATACTGGTTGTTTTATGAAACTTATTTGAAAATCAGTGTACAGGATGGTTTTCACTATGCATATTAATTTTCGAACAATAATCCCTTATGATAATACTCTTTCTTAGCTTTACTTGGCAAATTAAAAAAAAAAAAATCCTGAATTGATATGTGTCTAGTCTATTAAACGAAATAAACCAATATGCTTTATTGTTTGTGTCCTTATGTACACTATTTCGATGACGAATGTCGATATGAGTAGATAAATCAAATGATATATATCTTTTTTTTGTCCAAAAGCATACGGAAAAAGTCAATCGGACTATTACAAAACCCGGGAAATTGAAACATTTAAACGAGTTATGCGATTTTAAATAGAATCAAAACACCTACTGCATGCCTACTTCATTTTACAAATGGATGTAAGAAATAAGTTAATATCCGGATATTTTCTATTTATAACTACGCGGTTCTAAATTATATACCAGTAGAAAAATGTGGCACTTGACAGACACTCTACGTCATAAACAAGTTTATTAATCTGCTAAAATATTCCATTTAAGGATAGGACCAAAAAATACCAGTAGTAAATCCAAAAAATAAGTGCTTTCAATAGTAAAGGTCATAGCCAAACTCTAATCAGATTGCTATTTGTATTTTGTTCTTGATTTATTTCAATGGTCTCTGTAAATTTCGTTGATTTCATTAGCTCAGGTTTGAAGACATGTTTTAAACATGCATGTAACTTTATATCTGGAGATTTATAAAACTAGTACCTCTAACCATTCATCGATAAGTTTTGCACAAAAAAAAACAAACCCACAAAGTAAAAATGATAGTAATTTACGTGCGTGATCGTGACTAAGTTTTTAGAAGGTTTGTCCTCATCAGTTATTTTTTACTAAAAAAGCAATTTGATATCACGACTTCAATGTAAAGAAAGAAAACGGCATGTTGCATATCAAAAGGTTCACTTTAGTGCTGTCAATTTCAGTTGATTAACTGCTGTAGAAATTAGCTCTGATTATTGAAATAAATCGTGGAGAAAAGTAAGTCTATTTAGAGATATAAATCCGGATAAATTTGCCGTTGAATGGGAGTATGCATGATCAGCAATATTACACAATGAATAATATCTAATAATACAAATGATTCACCTAGTCAATTTTATGGTTGTTAAATATTTAGCACCTAATAATCTTAGCGGTAAATTGATGTTCTTCGGGAAATTAACAGCTAATGAGCAAGTCGTTTTTTTATATCTGGAACAAAGTGCAATGTACACCAATACAACCCGAGAGGAAATTGTTCAATACATTTTACGGGTAGGGATGACAACTAGAAATAACTTATTATTTTACATGATTTAACGAAAATCCCAGTTACTTCTTTACTACTATTTTTGAGACATAAAGGTCGCAGTTACTGCAGTTACTGCAGTTACTGTTACAGTTTAATGGTGCAACAAAAGTAAAGCATTTTCAACAATTTTCGTTAAGCATTGCAATCATTATAACTTCTATGAAACTTCCATCGGGATATGAATAAAGAAGTTACTTTTGTTGCTATACTATAATGGGAAACTATTTTAGATCGTCCCTCGATGCATGCTATTTTAATCTCAATATAATATAATACAATAAATACTAACATCCATAGATTTGGGTTGAGTGGAAACTTAGATTTAATTTTATTTTCAAATACAATGAGATGAAATCAATGGCCAATAAACTATTTCCTTTCATAGTAAGTGATCGAATCAATGGTATAATCCACAATCCTATATGCAAACATTTGCCATCTCCAAATGTGTAGGCATACCTACAGAAGTCGGTAATTGTCAGGGTGCATTTTTATAACGAATTGACAAGCTCGTTTGCAAAACAAGCAACCAGCAAATTTAGTAAATATAGGATCGTCTATTTACGCGAACTTAAATTGCTTTTTCCACTGGATAAAGTAAAATGTTATAAAACAAAATAAACTCATCATAAAAAAGGACATCTACCTGTATGATTGAATGAGTTCTTTGAAAACACAGAGAACCAGTTGTTTCATATCCTTTTAAAAAGGAATTGAAACTGATTTGCCTCAATCAATTCGTGTGCAGAAATATCTATTAAAATATGATTTCATTTATTTTATGCGTATTTTTTTTTATCATATGTTTTTGTCGCAAATTTGCAGATTTAACATTATTGTGCTAATATTTTGAGTAAGTATGAATACAATTTATTTTCAGCCGTGTATCCTCTTCACTTGTGATCTTTGGTATAGTTTCCACTTGTTTAGACGTTTAGACTTTCTTGTTGTCGGTTGTATTCCTGACTTTATGACGCATACCAATTATTCATATGAGTCTCATGGTTTTTATTACGAATTTGATGTTCTTTAGTTCCATTGATATTATAAAACAAAATAAAAATGAAAAGATAGTTCTGAGATGAAAGTCAGCTCGTGAATCAACGGTTAGACAAAAAATTCTCTGAAACTGATATTATCAAGATGCTTGATTTCTTGATTGACAACATATTTGTTACGTTCGGAGGACGTGTTTTTCAACAGACTGTCGGCATTCCAATGGGAACAAACTGTGCCCCTCTACTCGCCGACTTGTTTCTTTATTATTATGAGGCTGACTTCATGCAGGAACTTCTTAGGAAGAAAGATAAGAAGTTAGCAATATCCTTTAACTCTACTTTCCGCTATATAGATGATGTTCTTTCACTAAACAATTCAAAATTTGGTGACTATGTGGAACGCATCTATCCAATCGAACTAGAGATAAAGGATACTACAGATACAGTTAAGTCGGCTTCATATCTTGACTTACATCTAGAAATTGACAATGAGGGTCGGTTGAAAACAAAACTTTACGACAAAAGAGATGATTTCAGCTTTCCAATTGTGAACTTTCCATTTCTAAGTAGCAACATTCCAGCAGCACCTGCATACGGGGTATATATCTCCCAATTGATACGATATTCCCGTGCTTGCATTTCCTATCATGATTTTCTTGATAGAGGTTTGCTGCTCACAAGGAAGCTATTAAACCAAGAGTTCCAAATGGTGAAGTTGAAATCATCCCTTCGTAAATTTTACGGACGCCATCACGAGTTGGTTGACCGTTATGGAATAACCGTTTCACAAATGATATCGGATATGTTCCTTACGTCGTAACTACAATCCCCTTCCCTTTCATGAATATGACCTACCGAATTAGACTATTTACCGGATTTGTAATCACTTAAGCAACACGACGGGTGCCACATGTGGAGCAGGATCTGCTTACCCTTCCGGAGCACCTGAGATCACCCCTAGTTTTTGGTGGGGTTCGTGTTGTTTATTCTTTAGTTTTCTATGTTGTGTCGTGTGTACTATTGTTTTTCTGTTTGTCTTTTTTATTTTTAGCCATGGCGTTGTCAGTTTGTTTTAGATTTATGAGTTTGACTGTCCCTTTGGTATCTGTCGTCCCTCTTTTAGACTAAAGTCTTGATTCATTAGGTTTTTTTTGTATTGTTTGTTTAGAATATTGCCAATGGTATTGTTTATGAAATTACTATCTTAAATCTTACATAAAGTTCAGTAGCCGACATTAAGTGTTGGACGGCATAACCAACTAACAAAAATGACATAACATTTGAGTTTGCTTTCAGAAACTACGCGATCATGCTTCAATACGGTAACATTTGTTATTTCATTATTTTTCCCCAATTTTACCATTATTTGAAATTTAAACGCTTTCTTGCACTGATTCTATTGTATGTTCCATAATTTTTTTAAACTTTAAATTGTATATAGACATCCATATTTATTGAAGTTTCTGAAGATTTTGTGTGAATTGGGTTGCTGTTTCAGTTACGTAAATCCCTCATCTCCGTTTTTCATATGAAACGAAAAATAGAAAGCAAACGTAAGAAATATAGTTTTTAGCTATTCCATATGCAGTCCTAATGTGAACAAGTGCTTATTGTAAATTACTGATTCAAATCCGGATATTGCAATAAATAAGGAATAAAAGCAATTCGTAACGGAGATACGCTCCTTAATTTCAAATTGTTTCCAAGATTTCATTACAGCAAATTAAATGCTGTCATTTAATAGTTAATTCATGCTTAAATTGATTCTACCTCCGGTTGTGGCTCTATTCTTGATCTTTTTCTGTTATATCAGTTCTTCAACTTTTGAATTTTCAAATTGGTTTACGTCAATCAGCGATGTGCAGACATAATTTGTCGAAACGTACATGGTGCCCTAACATTGGTTTGTTTAATTTTAGGATTTGACAAAATTTACAATTTGTGAACAAAGAGTATAAGACAAGAAGTAATTGAAGTTTATTATACATTTTTATTGGTTCTTTACCATTTGTGTATTTTAAAGTTGTCTGCTAACTTCATTCATAATTAGTCTAATATAATTGTGAAATGAATTACCTGAATGCAGGGACACATGTTAATAGTAAGTTACTTTAGGGTGGCCTTTTTTATATGACAAACATGTCTTTTTTTGTTGTTCGTTTGTTTTTGCTGACTTTATACATATTTACATCGTAGATTTGACGATTATGATAAAATTTGTCATATCTTCGGTTTAATTCGTCATCTTTTATTAAAAAGGAGAAATATGTAAATTCATTTTAGATTGTGTTGATCCTGATACCAAATGCGTCAGAAACATAAATTATTTAAGACTTCATCTATATGACTGCTTTTCATCCGGCATTTCATCCTATGATACAAAAGAAATTTAAAATTAATTTAATTCAATTTTGTTACTGTTTCATAAAGTTATTAGTGGTTTGATTTAAATAACAAATAGTTTCAAACACAAAATATCACATAATATTAATGTTTGGAAGCGAAACAGTGACAAACAATAATATTTATATATAAAAATCAGATCCCGTCCTTATGTTCATAACTTTCAATTCCTTGCGGATTGGTGGAGTTGCTGTTCTGTAAAGCATTTGTTTTTTTTGGGCTAGTGTCGTCATATTTCAAAATTATTACAAAGTTTTCCAATTGTTTCCAATTATATATTTCGCATTAATTATAACCATAATATCATGCCTGAAAAATATAGATGATAGTTACTGTAAATTGTTGTTTTTTTAATTTAAAGTTGGAGATTCTAATTAACACCATTTAAAAGTATTTCATTTGCAGTGTATATTTACTAAATAAGGAAAATATTGAAAAAAAAATAAAATTTGAAATAATTTACGTGCAAACTCTTTAATCCAAATGATACATCTGTTTATTAATATTACTAATTTCAGTTTTAGTACTCATATATACTTGCTCTCTCACACACTATGATCTTGTAATTAAGGTCTAAAATAAATTTCATAATAGCTAGTCGAAGAATTAAGATATAGCATAATAATCAATAAGTGACCGAACATAATAAGGGCAACAGTAGTATACCACTGTTCGAACATTAATTTACAAGTAAGTCAATAATCAGTGTTGTTCGGTCACGAGTTGATAATTTTTCGATTTTTGAATTCTTTAATGAGTTATTCTTTTTATTACATTGACATGCGGATTTTTGATGGAATTGAAGTCGAAAATGTAATAAACTTTATGTTTTTCTGCGAATTTACAATTGGTTTTAAAGCGACGTCACCTACATGTATTGTTGTATGGCGTCAGAGGAGTAAAGAACCGACTTAATTTTACATGTCAAATCATCGGGTTTTATTTCACATCGAAATCAAGATAATTCATTGCAACCAATGTAATAATCATATCTGTATTAATAAACTCAATTACAACACTTGAACTATTTACATTACACAACAATTCGTTTATCTTTGAGACGTCAGACATTTTATTTGTTGACATAAAAAATTTACGGGAACTTCTTCAAAGTCGAGTTATGGCGGAATATTAAATATTGAGGATGGAGACATATTTTAGAAGCATGCAACACATCGATATTCTTAGGTTTTGACGCATGTACAGGTGTGATGACGTCGCAATGTTTAAACTCGAACTTTTCAATTGATCTTCTGGTTTACTTGTAAAAAACCAAAACAACTTGTTTATATTATTAAACACACACAGACACAATCCGATTATCAATGTTCGTCATATCTGATATTTTACAGTATCAATTTAAACAAAACCTTTTCGTAAGTGCGTGAAAAGTAACGTTGTTAAATCATTTTTGATAGTGCGAGCTATTGTGTCATATTTTTCACAAATGTTGTTGAAGAGAGTTTTGACAAAATAACTTATAAAAAATGTAACTCGCTTGAGTCAACTACATACATTAATTTTCATATATTAACAGAACTTAATAATATTCTATCTATGGTTTAATCATCTATCAAATATTTTGTACATTGGCTTTCAACCATTAGTATAAATTACAGAGTCTAAAAAATTGCACAAGATAATCAATACATGCAATAATAGTTGCCGCTGTTTTTTCTGTGATAGTAATTACCTTTGGAGATCATATAAGTTGAGTCTAAATGCAATTTACACCTATCAGAATAAAGTAGTTTGCTAAATCTGTAAAATGCATCCCAAAAAACGTACAAGCATTCTACTGGTACTTCGCGATTTACTGTGTGCTGCTGCATACATCTATGTTTTCTGGAATTGGAATGATAGGTTATTTAGATAAACCATTTATCTGATTGTCAAAGTCATAAGAAATAAGAAAAATGGTCATTATGGTAATATATAGGGAATAATCAGATTAATCGACGAATTGAAGAATAAAAGCAGCATATTTCATTCATTTGACCTTTTTATTTAACTTGTTTTATTCGACCGTCACTGATGAGTCGTTTGTATACAAAACGCACGTCAACAACCAACTTTTTAGCCTTGTAACTTTTAATAAGTCGCTAAAACTATTTTTTAGCTTAATATGAAATGAAAAATCATACTAAAAATTGAGCCAAATATATGTTGATTATGTCGTCTTTTTAATCGACCATACATGACAATCTTTGTCAAAATTTTGGCATTGTAAAGGATAAAAGAGCTGAGTAACTTGAGAAATGCATAAAAATCAAAAATGCATATATGTGTTTAACACAAAATATTAATAAAATCAACGGTACCAATATTGTTGCACCAGATGCGCATTTCGACAAAATATGTCTCTTCAGTGATGCTCGTGGCCAAAATATTTGAAATCCAAAGCTTATATAAAAGATGAAGAGCTATAATCCAAAAGGTCCAAAAAGTAAAGTCAAATTCGTGAAAGGAATCAGACCTTTGCATGAGGGAGATACATTCCTTAATTTATAATAATTTCTAATATTTTGTAACAGCAAATTTAAATAACACAAAAAATCCGTATTTTCATGCCAGTACCGAAGTACTGGCTACTGGGCTGGTGATACCCTCGGGGACTAATAGTCCACCAGCAGAGGCATCGACCCAGTGGTAGTAATAAAATCAACGGTACCAATATTGTTGCACCAGATGCGCATTTCGACAAAATATGTCTCTTCAGTGATGCTCGTGGTCAAAATATTTGAAATCCAAAGCTTATATAAAAGATGAAGAGCTATAATCCAAAAGGTCCAAAAAGTATAGTCAAATTCGTGAAAGGAATCAGAGCTTTGCATGAGGGAGATACATTCCTTAATTTATAATAATTTCTAATATTTTGTAACAGCAAATTTAAATAACACAAAAAATCCGTTTTTTCATGCCAGTACCGAAGTACTGGCTACTGGGCTGGTGATACCCTCGGGGACTAATAGTCCACCAGCAGAGGCATCGACCCAGTGGTAGTAATAAAATCAACGGTACCAATATTGTTGCACCAGATGCGCATTTCGACAAAATATGTCTCTTCAGTGATGCTCGTGGCCAAAATATTTGAAATCCAAAGCTTATATAAAAGATGAAGAGCTATAATCCAAAAGGTCCAAAAAGTATAGTCAAATTCGTGAAAGGAATCAGAGCTTTGCATGAGGGAGATACATTCCTTAATTTATAATAATTTCTAATATTTTGTAACAGCAAATTTAAATAACACAAAAAATCCGTATTTTCATGCCAGTACCGAAGTACTGGCTACTGGGCTGGTGATACCCTCGGGGACTAATAGTCCACCAGCAGAGGCATCGACCCAGTGGTAGTAATAAAATCAACGGTACCAATATTGTTGCACCAGATGCGCATTTCGACAAAATATGTCTCTTCAGTGATGCTCGTGGCCAAAATATTTGAAATCCAAAGCTTATATAAAAGATGAAGAGCTATAATCCAAAAGGTCCAAAAAGTATAGTCAAATTCGTGAAAGGAATCAGAGCTTTGCATGAGGGAGATACATTCCTTAATTTATAATAATTTCTAATATTTTGTAACAGCAAATTTAAATAACACAAAAAATCCGTATTTTCATGCCAGTACCGAAGTACTGGCTACTGGGCTGGTGATACCCTCGGGGACTAATAGTCCACCAGCAGAGGCATCGACCCAGTGGTAGTAATAAAATCAACGGTACCAATATTGTTGCACCAGATGCGCATTTCGACAAAATATGTCTCTTCAGTAAGACAGACATTGAAGAACTCGATAAATGAGGAAAAGATTAAATTATACTTAGATTCCACATATGTTTGAAAAAAGATATTGAACATCTATACGACTGCATTTGTTCAGGATTTTTTATATTGTTTAGTGAATAGTTTAGATGATTTAGTGTTACCTATCAATGGAATCCGAATGGAAGTTACATGTTTTTTCATGATGAATATCTGATGCATTTTACACGTCTTAGTTTTGTGAGAAACCATCATATAACTAATAAAGTGTTTTTCGTCATTGTTTTAACATCCGAACGGGATAAATGACTGATGTCTACTCTATCATCCATAGGATAGTTACGTGTAACTCTTGAGTATACTTTGCAAAGTGATAATTATTTTATTTTCGATAAAAAATGTTTGTGTATATAAATATCTAATAATAGATGCGCAGATTGTATTATATTTATGCTTTTACTATTGTATTTAAGTAAAACAAACCACCATACTTTATTCTTGGTGTCCGTATGAATTAAATTCCGATTGTCCCTATCATTAATTAAATAATATTTATAAGTTTCCTGTTTACAAAACTTTGAATTTTTCGAAAAACTAATGATGTTCTCATCCCAGGAATAGATTACCGAAGCCGTAATTGACATAACATTTTGGGAGTTTGAGTCCTCAATGCTCTTCAAATTTGTACTTGTTTGGCTTTGTAACTATTTTGAACTGAGCGTCACTGGTAAGTCTTATGTAGACGAAACGCGCGCCTTGAAAATGATACCACAATACTAAATGTTTGCATACTTCCTTTTACAAATGGATGTAAGATAAAAGTAAATTTCCGGATAAGTTAAGTAATTACTACGCGATTCTAAATAAGACACCATCATAAGACAATCTGTCATTAATTAGTTTATAAATCTCCTGAAATATTCCATGATGATACTTGAATATACATACTTATTGTAATATAGTCACATCACGTAACAGTGTTAACCCGAAGGTAAGTGCTTCCTATGGTAAAGCTCATACTCAAACTCGAGTCAGATTACTATTTGTAATTTGTTCTGGAATTATTTTAATGGACTCTGCAAATTTCGTTGATTTTATTAGCTCAGGTTTGAGGTCATGTTTGAAACATGCATGTTTACTTTATCAATTCATCAATAAGTTTTGCAAAATCAAAAACAAAAACAACAAAAAAACAATGATCGCTATTTACGTATATGATCGTGACTATGTTTTTTGTTAGGTCTTACCATCATCATAGTTATTTTTTAGTAAAAGAGCAATTTCGTAATCATGACTTCGATGACAAGAAAGAAGGCGGCATGTCACATTGTCAAAAGTTTCACGTTAGTGCTGTCAATTTCAGTTGAATAGCTGGTATAGAAATAAGCTCTGATTATTGAAATAAATCATAGTGAAAAGTAATTCTACTTAGAGATATAAATCCAGCTAATTTTGCCGTTGAATGAGAATATGCATGATCAGCAATATTACACAATTGATACATTTGATAATACAGATGATGCCCCAAGTCAATTGTATGGTTGTTCAAGCTTTAGTACCTAATAATCTCAGCGATAAATAGTTTTCATGGGAAAATTATCAGCTAATGAGTAAGTATTTTTTTTATATCTGGAACAAAGTGCAATGTACACAATATCAACCCGAGAGGAAAGTGTGCACCACTTTTAAAGGGCATGGATGTCAACTAGATATAAATTATTATTTTACATGATTTTTCGAAAATTCAAATTATTTCTAAACTATAATTTTCACTCAAAAATAGTGAAAGCTTTGCATATCCTCGGCCATTTAAGCAATAAAAGTTATGTATTTGATGAACTTCCATTGTCTGTTTGAGACTAAAAGGTCGCAACTTACTGTAACAGTTTAATTATGCATCATAAGTAAAACTGATATTTGCAACAATTTTCTTGAAGTACGTGTAAATGAGTTGAAATCATTATAACTTCTATGAAATAACCATCGGGATATGAAAAAGACGTTACTTTTGTTGCTATAATGGGAAACTATTTTAGATCGTCCCTCGATGGATACTATTTTAATCTCAATATGATATAATACAATACAAACTAACATCCATAGCTTTGGGTTGAGTGAAAATTTAGATTTAATTCTATGTTCAATTCCAATGAGATGAAATCAATGGCCTATAAAATATTTCCTTTCATAGTAAGTGAACGAATCCCTGGTATAATACAAAATCCTTTTGCAAATATTTGTCGTCTCCAAATGTGTAGGCATACCTACGGAAGCCGGTTAGTGTCCGGGTGTAGTTTTTTTAAGCTCGTGATTGCAAAACAAGCAACCAGCAAATTTAATAAATATCGGATCGTCTATTTACGCGTACTTAAATTGTCTTTTCTACTGGATAAAGTAAAATGTTATAAAACAAAATAAACTCATCATAGAAACGGACCTCTAACTGTATGATTGAATGAGCTCTTTTAAATCACAGAGAACCCGTTGTTTTCATATCATTTTTAAAAGGTACTGTCACTTATTGCCTCAATCAATTCTTGTGCAGAAATATCTGTTAAAAATATGATTTCATTTATATTATTCGTAAAGTTGTTTTCTTTTATCATATGTTTTTTTCGCAAATTTGAAGATTTAACATTGTTGTGCTAATATTTTGAGTAATAAAATTGAGAATGGAAATGGGGAATGTGCCAAATGACAACAACCCGACCAAAGAAAAGGAAACAACAGCAGAAGGTCACAAACAGGTCTTCAATGTAGCGAGAAATTCCCGCACCCGGAGGCGTCCTTCAGCTGGCCCCCAAACAAATTAATACTAGTTCAGTGATAATGAACGCCATACTAATTTCCAAATTGTTCACAAGAAACTAAAATTAAAATAATACAAGACTAACAAAGGCCAGAGGCTCCTGACTTGGGATGCGGCGGGGTTAAACATGTTTGTGAGATCTCAACCCTCCCCTATACCTCTAGCCAATGTAGAAAAGTAAACGCATATAATTCATATTTCTGCCGTGTATCCTCTTCACTAGTGATCTTTGGTGTAGTTTCCACTTGTTTTGACGTTTAGACTTTCTTGTTTTCGGTTGTATTTCTGACTTTCTGACAAATACCAATTATTCATATGAGTCTCTCTTGGTTTTAATTAGAATTTGATGATTTTTAGATCCATTGAAATTATTATAAAAAAAAAAAAAATGACAAGATGGTTTTGAGATGAAAGTCTGTTCGTGAATTAACGGTTACACTAAAGTCTTATTGGTAATCAAATGATTCTCAGTTTTTTTTTTGTGTATTGTTTGTTTTAAATATTGCACACGTCAAATCTTTATTGTTTATGAAATTAATATTTTTGATCTCACATAAAGTTAAGTAACTGACATTAAGTGTAGGACGGCATAGTTAATTATAAAAATGGTATAACTTTGATTTTGCTTTCAGAAACTACGCGATCATGCTTTAATACGGTAAAATTTGTTATTTCATTATTTTCACCCATTTTTAACATGATTTAAAATTTAAATGCTTCCTTCCACTGATTCTATTGTATGTTCCATGATTTAAAACTTTAAATAGTGTATAGACATCCGTAATTATTGAAGATTCTAAAGATTTTGTGTTCATTTGGGTTGCTGTTTCAGTAACGTTAATCCTTCATCTCCGTTTTTCATATGAATTGAAATATGAAATGAAACACAGAAAACAGACGTCAGAAATATCGTTTCTTAGCTATTCCATATTGACAGTCTTTGTGTGAACATGTGCTCATTGTATATTACTGGTTCAAATCCGGATATTGCAATAAATTAGGAATTAAAGCAATGCGTAGAGGAGATACACTCCTTAATTTCAAATTGTTTCCGAGGTTTTACTACTGCAAATTAAATGCTGTAATTTAACAGTTAATTCACGCTAAAATTGATTATGTCTCCGGTTTTGGCTCTACGCTAGGTCTTTTTGAGTTATATCAGTTCTTCAACTTTTGAATTTTCAAATAGTTTTACGTCAAACAGCAATAAGCAGATATAATTTGTCGAAAAACGTATCTGGTGCCTTGACATTGCCATCGTTTAATTTTGTCGAAAAAATGATTTGACATTTACCATTTGTGAATTTTTTAAGTTCTCTGCTAAATTCATTCATAGTTAGTTTAATATAATGGTTAAATTAATTGCCTGAATGCAGGGACACATGTAAATAGTAAGTGACTATAGGGTGGCCTTTATTAAATGACAAACATGTCTTTTTTTGGTGTTCGTTTGTTTTTACTGACTTTATACATATTTACATTGTAGATTTGACAACTATAATCAAACATGTCATATCTTCGGTTTTATATTCACAACTAACGTTCGGCATCTTTTATTAAAAAGGAGAAATATGTAAATTTATTTTTAGATTGTGTTGATCCTGATACTAAAATGCGTCAGAAACATAGATTTTTTATGACTTCATCTATTTTACTGGCATTTCATCCGGCATTTCATCCGATTATACTAAGAAATTAAAATTAATGTCAATTTATTTACTGTTTGGTAAAGTTATTGGTGGTTTGATTTAAATTAGATATAGTTTCAAACACAAAATATCTCATAATAATAATGTTTGGAAGAGAAAACCGTGACAAACAATAATATTTATATATAAAATCAGATCTCGTCCTTATGTTCATATTTGTCATTTCCTTGCGGATTGGTGGGGTTGCTGTTCTGTAATGTATTTTGTTTTGGCTAATGTCGTTATACTTCAAAATTATTTCAAATTTTTAAATTTCTGTCACACTTGAACAAACACGATTACATTTTTATATTATAAGAAATAATGGCAAGTAGTCTTACAACCATGAGCACTGCAATCAAAGACAAGGATATCATAAATATGCTCTGCCTTTCAAATTTTTCAACTTCTATTAAATAATGTAAATTCTTAAACGCTATTCAATAAGATAAAGCAACTCTACTAAGTAGTTGAACAAATGTGTCAATATAACTGAAATTTTAATTACCGTCATAGAAGTATGGGGTTAAGCTAAATTTAAAACCAGGTTTAAACATTCATTTTTGTTTTCAGGAAACAGCAATCAAGAAAATGACTGTTGTTTTTCGTTCGTTCTGTTGATTGTTTATGTTTTATTTTGGCAGTTTTATCGACATCTCTTTCTTAAAATAGAGTACGTTCAAACTCTATAATCGTAAAATACAATTGTTCATTAATTTTATCAATTTTAGTTGTACTACTGACAACAATAATTCCTCTCTCCCACACTTCAACAAGGACCGGTGATAAAAATTTTAAATTTAAAGAAATAAGAATCATATCTGTATTAATAAACTCAATTACACCACTTGAACTATTTACGTCACACAGTAATCCGTTTTCTTTTGAGACGTCAGACATTTTTTTGTTTACATAAAAAATTTACTAGAACTTCTGTGAAATCAAGTTATCCCAATATCAATATTTTAGAATTACGCGTAAACATCGATATTCTTCAGTTTTAACGCATGTATAGTTGTGATAATTCAAACAAACGCGGCGACGTCGACAATGTTTTAATAACAGTTGATAAAAGATTGACTCAAACTTTGCAAATTATCTTCTGGTTTGCTTGTGAAACTAACAAAAGAACTTGTTTCAATCATAAAGCACAGTATGATTATCATATGTTCATCAATTCAGATATTTCACCGATTTAATTTATAAAAAAAACCGAAAAATCATACTTATGGGAAATTCTTCAAGATTTTTCGTAAGTACGCGAATAACAACTTTGTTGAAGATTTTTTTCAAAGGAGTACCAAAAAATAACGACGCACTACAAATATATGCTAAATTAGGGTTAAATGGTAATGCGAACTATTGTGTCATATGTTTCACATACTTTTGCTTAAAGCGCCGGAGTTTTAAGAAACTAAATTATAAAAGAATGAACTTTTATGATTCCACTATATAAATTAGTGTTGCTTATATTAATCGAACTTAATAATATCCTTTCTATGGTGTTATCATCTATAAATGTCATATGAATTATTATATACATTCGCTTTTAACCATTAGTATACATTACAAAATTTACAGAGTTGCACAAGATGATCAATTATAGATGCCGCTGTCTTATCTGCAATAGTAATTACCTTTAGGGATATTATAAGTTCAGACAAAATGCAATTTATATCTACCAGCAGAAAGTAGTCTGTCGGGCACTTACCAAAGTATGCATTTCAGTCAGGTTTACAGGTATTATACTGGTTCGTACAGATTTATTGTCTTTGGTTGTATGAATAAATGTTTTCCGGAATGAGAAAGATATATAATTAAGATAAATAATCATTATTCAATTGTCTTGGTCATACGAATAGATAATGGTCATAGTGTAACCGATGTAATTCTTATTTATTCTTAACCTTGAAATGCATATTTCGTCTATTTGAACTTTTACATTTTTTGATTCGAGCATACTCGGTCACTTTGTACATAAAACACTCGTCAAAAACCAAATTTAAGCCTTGTAACTATGATGAGTTTATTCTCAATTTGAGCTTAATAGGAAAAAAGTGAGAGAATCATATCAAGGAAGGAGTCAAATATATTGAGCTAATGTACTCGTTTAAATTGATCATACATGATATTCCTCGATATATTGATGATTTGTGGCATTTTGAAGTGTAAAAAAGGCGAAGTATTTAAAAAAAAAATCTATTGAAAACGCACAACTGAACATGCATATATTTGTTCTTAACAATACCATTAAGACAAACCCCATATTGATAAAAATACTGAAAAGATTAAAGCATGCGTACATTCATCGTATATGAATAAAGGCACTTAAAAAAAAGCGAAAAAGGAAATGATATATTTAAAAGCGTTTGGTGATTACAAATGAATGTAAATACTAACCTAACTTCATGCCTAATTCATTTCACTAATGGATAAAATCAATAAGTAAATTTTCGGATATTATTTTTATTAAGAACAATAACGTGGTTCTAAATTATACACCAGTAATAAACAAATCTGATACTTGAGAGACAATCTGCGTCATCAATAAGTTTATAAATCTGCTGAAATATTCTATTAATGCACTTTACTATATAAACTGATTGAAGTAGAGAAACGACAAATTCTAGTTATGCAGGTAAGTGCTTCTTTTGGTAAAACTCCTACTCAACTTAACTCATCATAGAAACAGTCATTTTCCCAGATTTATGGTTAGCCATGAACAATTCAATGTACTAACTATCAATGTTAGTCGTATGTTATTTTGTGAAACCAACTGTAGGATACATATTTGGTAGGCCAGACGTCGATTTCGTCTACAAACGACTCATTGAAGACACTCAGAAAAAAATCAAAGTTTCCAAATGAAATACGAAGTTGACGATCAGTGAGAACCCTAAATTTTGAGAGGCTTTTTTCAAATCAAGCTTAGGTTATCTATTCCTCATGAAGATATATCCACATTTTTTTATTTCATTTTGTTTTGTGGTTAACTTAATATATTTTATCATGTATATATATATATGTAAAGCGCCTTAGAGTGATTTTATTGTTATATAGGGCGCTATAGAAATTTTTACTATTATTATTATTATTATTTATGTAAATCCTTAGTATTTCCATAAAAACGAAGTTTTGTAAACAGTTAAAAAGTCAGTCAGATTATTATTTGTGATGCTATTTTTATGATTTACTCTATATTTTCGATTTTTTCGTCAGCCTAGTATTTAGGATGGGTTTTGAAAAATGCATGTTACTAAAACTGAATACAGCTTCCATTTATTTTCAACTGTTGGAAGCAAAAAATAAATCGTTTTGTATTTATACATTTTTTAGATAATCGTGAACTAACTTGTTTTTGTTAGTTTGATTAAAAGGGCAATATTGCATGACTTCAGTATAATGAACGAAGGCGGCATGTCGCAAAGTCAAAAGGTTCTCTATAGTGCTGTCAATTTCAGTTGGTTAACTGCTGCACAAAATAGCTCTGATAATTGAAATAAATCGTAGAGAAAAGTCAGTCTATTTAGAGATATAATTCCAGATAACGTTGCCGTTGAATGGTAGCATTTGCACCATCAGCAATACCATAAAATTATACGTCTGATAATACAAATGATGCACTCAGTCAAAAGCATGGTTATTAAATCTTTAGTATCTAATCATCAAAGCGATAAATTGTTTTCCTGGTACAATTAACAGGCAAAGAGCAAGTTCGTTGTTCTATAGAATAAAGTGCAATGAACATATCAGTACAATCTCGGAATTTAACGCAATCATTGAAATATATTGACTATCAAACCATACAAGTATATTCAGTGGTTATTGTTTGTTTATGCGTTACATAATTGTTTTTCGTTCATTTTTTGAATTTTTACATCGTCATTTCGGAGCCGTCTATAGCTGATTATGTGGTATGGGCCGTACGGTGACCTGTCGTTGCTAACTTCTGTGTCAGTCGGTCTCTTGTGGAGAGTTGTCTCGTTGGCAATCATACCACATCTTCTTTTTTATAAGGATGACGGCGATAAATTGTCTAAGCAGTCACCGCATTTTAAGGGTTTGAAAGTCTACTACAAATAACTTTTTCCTACATCAAAATATCCTCTATACCTCTATTTTTAGTCATAAATAGTGAAAGTTCTGAATACCATTGTCTATTTTTAAGCAATACAAGTTATGTATTTGCCTGTGGGCGACTAAAATGTCTAATAAACAGATAATGGTGCAGCATATTCGTAACCATTTTTTGTATAGCGCTTGTGAATGCATTGGTGTCATTATAACCGCTTTAAAATTACCTTCGGAATATGCAGAATAAAATGATTTATTTGCTATAATGACGTAATAAAATCCCCTGCTTCAGTTTAAACTGAATATATTATAATATGATGCATACTCACAAATTATAAAGATTGCAGTTTATGTTTGGATTGAATTAAAATTAAGATCTAATTTGTTTTTCAAATCCAGTGATACTACTCTTTGGTTTTCTGTTAAATTCTTGACTTTATGACACAAACCGATTATTTCTATTGGTACGTTTTCCCTTATTGTTTATGGAGTTGATATATAAATATAAAACCTTACATAAATTTCAGTAACCGCAATTGTGTGTTGGACAGTATAATAAATGATCAAAATAGTATATTACCTTTTACCTTGATTTCAGAAATTCGATAATTCTTTATACGGTATTATTTTGTTATTTATACCTAATTATTTGGTATTTTCATATCAGCGCTTTTTAGCCCTGATTCTATTATATGTTCCTTTTTTATGTCTTGTTAATGATGACGTTTCATTGCCTATAAAATTGTCTGTAAACAGGAACCTTGACAGAAGTTGCCGTATATCATATTTAAAAACAAAAATATTGAGATTTATGGCAGAACTTTGATTGTTATCGTTAAATTATTCCATATCGTATATTAACTAAGGACGCTTTACAGCTTCACATACTGCATTCTTAGTAATCTTTCTATTGTTTAAGACACTTTGCTGATCTTAAGATGTTTTTGATGTCTTTTTTTCGTGGTGTTACTGTCTCATTGTCATGCTTACGAAATTAAACATAAACTCATACTTCAGAAATACAATGTTTTTCTACTTGTTTTTATAGAATTTTGAACAATGCTTATTTAAATTACTGTTTTAATGCCGGATATTGCACGTAAATCAGGATTCAGAGCAATTCACCAAAAGAGATACACTCCTTTAGTTTAAAATAATTTCCGGAGTTTTATCACTGCTACCTACATACTGTCTTTTAACAGTTAAATCATGCATAATTGCACACGTTATGCGGCATTAGCACTCCTTTTAGTTTTTTCCCCGGATATACCAGTTCTTCAGCTTTTAAATTAGATTTTGATTTACCTCGACAATCCTTTGGGGAAAAGCGTATCATTGCAGTAAAATTGGCACGTTTTGATGTACGTTAATGTCAAAAATCTGATGTGACAAAACTGCATGAACATGATGCTGCATAAAATTATAACTTATTTGAGTGTCTTCTTGGACGTTAAATGTCAGTAATGTGTTGTCAAGATAGATTAAAAATATGTGATCGGATAGATTTCTAAAATGAAAACAAAAGATAAACAAATGAATGAATGAATAAAATATATATACCAATGGCATCCATCATTTACATGATACAAATAATTTAAACTAGCATATAATGTTAACGTTAAAGATTGACTTAGAGATTAGTTGGAAAATAGATTAGAAATGTATACCAACCATTTTTCATATTACTGTGGATTCATTATTATTCGTTGGATATCAATTTTCGTGGGTTTTGTGAGTACAGATGAACCACGAATTCAAATATTCAACGAATAACATTTTTTCAATAGGTTTTTTATACGGTGACTGTCAGAACCACGAAATCAAATAATCACAAATATACAAGTTTTCAGCAATCCACGAAAATTGATACCAACGAAAATAAATGAATCCACAGTAGCTTGATTTTTGTTCCTTAGAAAAACATATTTTCATTAAAAAAGTAAGTGTATTTTGTGTTGTCCATTTTTTCGTCTATACTTGTTTATTCACGACGAGTCAACTCCCAGGGTTGAAGGACTTAATGCAAGAAAGTATATTAATGGTAAGTTATGGCGTTACCTCTTTGATATGGACAATTTGTCTATGTTTGGTGTACGTTTGTTTTTGTTGACTTTTATCTCCTTTCTACAAACATTAATCGTGTTTACGCCAATACGTCGTCGATTTGACAATTATAATCAAATTTGTCATATTATCTGTTTAAAATATTAAAATAACACACATATGGCATCTTTCCTTTTAATGAAGAAATAAATTAATTTAAGAAGCGTTGATCCTAACGCGAAATGCGTCAATAGATACTTAATCAACCATTTAAAACTATCATAATTAAGACTTAATCCTTGAGACTGGTATTTTATCTGATTATCTAACAATTGAAACTTGATTTGGATCGCTTTATTGTTTAATAACGCTATTGGTGGTTTGATTATACATAGAAATGGATTGAAACACGAAATGTCAAGTAAAGTTGATGTTTTGAAGAGAAAACAGTGAACAACAATAACATTCATATTAGAAATCAGATCTTGTACTTGTGTTCTTAATTTTCATTTTCCGTGTCAAATCTTCGGGAAAAACATGCAATAAGTTTGCAATCTTATGAAGGCATACGTGACTGTTGAAGTGCATTCTTTTTTTAAGGTTTTTTATGACACCATTTTGAATGGTGAAAATCTGTGACACAGATATATTTTATTTTAAGCGCTGAAAACCGAGTCCTTCTTTCTTCGTTGATGACCAATCAAAAGCGAATTTTGTCACCATATTTAGACTTGTCAAGAGGAACATAACGTTTGAGACGTAGCTTTTCGTGGACTGTTGTTGTTTTTGTTGTCTTTGATAATATGGTGTATGTCTTTCTCTCATTATTGATATATGTTATTCACTTTTATTCCTTTTCCTTTTTACAAATCACGTAACAAATTGCTTAGGTTGTATAACTTGGTCCATTTTGCATAATTATTTCACCTTTATGTAGGCGTCAGTTATCAGTCAATTTATTCGATTTGTCTTCGTTGACCAGTAATACGTAATAATTCCCTGTTTAATGTATCAATAATTTATCACGCAGACACCAATCCTGTATTTATTTTGATCAATTTCTGCTGGATTTTTTCACTCGCATATGGTTAAAATCTAAAAGTTTGCTTAGAACATTTCCCTATAATTTGTAAATCTCCATATATTTCTTGTTCGGAGCGGCTAATTTGCCTCTGAAGGCAATTTGATTCAAAATTTCATGGTAACAGGTTTTTGTCAAATTATCCATGAAGAACTAACCAAATGAATTGATTGCTAGCCAAAAAACCACAAATACCTTCATCAGAATTGTGGTGTTGATGAAGAAAATTCATTTAATTTTTTAGACATTGACAAAATCTTTCAAAAACTCGATGTTTTAGCTTTCTTCAGGCGTATATCATCTCGTCATATCTGGGGAAAAATATGATTAAAATCTCAAATTACGCACATCGAAACTAAAAGGACATTTATAAAAAGTTGGGAAAAAAACTGACAACGCCATGGCCAAAAATAAAATAAGAATATCAATGACAAGTAGCGGTATACAAGACACAAGATAGAAAACTAAAGATGGAACTTAATTAAATAGACCTAGCATGGTGTGAAATAAATTCAGGGAATAAGTCTTTAATTTAAGTGTATTCCAGATTCTTAGTTATACATTTTTTGAATAAATATAGACAATAACAATCAAAACCATGGAGTAAACAAAGTCTCAAAAAAACCAAATGACATTTACATCAACAGTTATAAATAATAAATAAGAAACAACACGAACTCCACTAAAACCGGGAGTGAAATCAGGCGCTTTGGAAGGTTAAGCATTTCCTGCACCGTATACGACACCCGTCGTGTTATTTCTTTGTTCAGTTCGGTTATGATTGAAGGTAATTATGACTGAGGAAGTATATCAGATATGATTTCTGACACACTTTTGTCATAATGGCCAATCAGCCCATGAAGGCGACCGTAAAATTTATTGAGTGATGACCTTAATTTGATTAATTCATAGCCCTGTCTTAGCAACATTTGAGAAAGCAGTATTCCTCGTTCAACAAAATCAACGTACTCTGAGCTAGAGAGTTAATAGTCCGGCCGATTGGTGCAGATATAGAGCAGAATTGCTCACTTGATGAGGAAAGCATGAAACTTTGCATAGTAGTTCTTGATTATATACCCTTTGATTTCAGCTATGGACCCACTCTGAAAAATCCAATATGGCTGCCATTTTCAAGATGGCGGAAAAACGGTATAAACATCAAGATTGTCCTATAGGTATTCTATGTAATTTCGGAAATTAAAGTAATGATTCTTTAAAAATGGACTTCATGTTTTTAAATTTGTTATCAATTAATTTTAAAATATAAAAAAAAATATTTGGTTATTTCTATAACACAAACATTTGCAAATATGGCTGCATATACAAAAACAAAAAGAGAAATTCAAAATGTTAATCAATATGTTACATGTTATTGTAATTGTTCTTTAAACGCTTTCAGTTTGAATGGTTGGAATGAAATAGGTTTAAACGAGTCGATTGAAAGTTAGTATATGTCGGTTAAATGTGGTGGAATAGTAGGTAACTCATCTGAACTTTGAGGCAGTGCCGAGTGCACCTGTCTCGTGTCTCTTCAATGCCACGTCTTGAGTCATTTATCGAGTTTTCATCTGCCGTACCCACTGCATTGTCAAATTATTCTATGTAATCAATAGGTGTACCTTTCTCCAGGGGGATTAGACGATTGCCTTCACTTAAAACGGTTAAGGGGCAACTATTTCCTTTTCCAACTACGTGCGAAACAAATTCGCATCTATTCAGCGAGCATGGTCCTAGAATGCACTCCTGGTCAGCACTTTTATTAGTTTTAATGGTAACAGTCATTTTTTTTAGTTTAGCGGAACTGTGATGGTTCGTTTTATGCAAACTTGCTGAGTTGAAATCTCGTTTTCATTGTTAACAAATTCCGCATTTATCACTTTATTGTTGATGGTAATTGTGGGAGTACTCAGGTTTATCACTGCGCTCAGTGTGTCCAAAATATCTACCCTAAGTATAACATCGTCTGTTAATGGCTCTTTGCACTGATCCCATTGTATGTGTACTCTATTAATGTCGAGAGTCGTTCTTTATAATCTTCCCAATAACAAGCTGTTAACCAAAACCACGTAGCGCTACGTTCTCCAAATCTCAAATTTTTTGCCGGAATTAATTTCTCATTTACTAATGTTATCATTGCAGCAGTGTCAACAATCATGCTCACATTCTGGTCATGTATAGTACCTCTTACTGCTAAACTCTTTCACATGGTTCGTCTGATGACAATATCTGACGAGGACGTTGAAATCTGATCGATTTTGTGGTGAGGTGTTGTTTCATGGCCAATAGACTTTGGAATCGTGCGTTGGTCTACTGGCTCGACCCTTTGCTGTTTTAAAACTCTATTGTTGGGGTTGCACTTTGATTTGCTCCGTATCCTGTTGAAGGTGACCGTTGTCTGAAATAAACGTGATTTCTGGAGTTTGTCCGTGGAGATGCTAACAGTTGTCTTTAGGGGCCATATGTTCTCTAGCTTAGTGGGGGTGTTGCTGATCGATAGGCATTAAGGTTGGGTGTATTTCTATCTTGCGATCTACCGCGATTGTATTGCTCAGGAGATCTTCCACGTGTATATTGATCAGTTGATCTTTCACTTAACTGGTGATCTTCCATGATTACTGGATCAGAAGAACCGAGGTTATATTAATCGGCCAATCCACGGTTATGCTGATTAGTTGAAAGCATAACATCAGCTAGTTTTGTGACAATTTGTGTGAAGTTATGCACCTCATTATCCAAAGGACTGCTCATATTTCTTTTGTCGATCGGTGATACTGCGCCATCAGCAAAGTAGACTTGTCGATGGTCATAATTGGTCACTTTTTGATCCAAATATCGCCATCTGGTTTGCTATTAAGGTTTTCAGTTGTTTTAACGCCTTGTTTAATGTTTCTGGGTTCCTCTCTATAACATGTGTTATAGAATCTTTGTCTTTACATCCTCGACGGATTGCTATAGTTCCAATCTGGTCTGATCTTTCTTGCTGAAGCGCTGCTTCAAATGAATGCTTTTTTTAAGGCCTTGGAATCATCATCTGTGTTTACCTTGCGAGCGTACTCAAAGCCAACATCAGCCTGGCAATCTGGGGCCTACACACATTTTTCCTGTTTTACCATTGTCATCTACCGACAGTTCGTTCAAATTGGTAAATGAACGCCGCCCAAGTCATGGATCCTCTTCAATTGAGTTTTTGCATTTTTGGGAGGTGGGCTTCGGCTCCGGTCCCTTGCACCATGATTTTCTTGCCATCGGGTATATTCTCTCTCCAATGAGGAGTCTGAAGAAGAGGCGTTGCCACACTCTTTTGATTTCCTCTGCCCTTTCCTGGATCGGTCAGTGGAGTCAGCTTGCTTTTATGGGAAGCCTATTAGAGCTCCAGGAGCTGACGAAGTTGTCATAATTGGAGTGATAAATGTGGGATTTGCCGTTTGACTCGACGGGGATGATACCGTAAGTATAGGCACTGCATTCAGCATTGGAGAAGCTTGATAGAATCCACTTGCAGCCAATTGTTTTTGTAATGGTGTGCTGCTCTTAACTAAATATTATTGACTCATAGTAGATGGTAAGTGTGCGTAAGAAGACACATAAGCCTTTTTGCTGGTATCCTTGATGAGTACTAGAGGTTTATAGTATTTTCTTAAATAGAGATTGTTGTTGAATAATTTGAACTGTCTTATGCAGGGCCAAGGGCCCTGACATAGGACTTTTGACTTATGGTGAAGACACCTTCAACAGAGTTGGTGCGGTTGATGGTTCATGCGAACTACAATAGGGGAAAAACCCAAGGCATGGATTTTGTTGTGTACTTTTTGTAAACTTGCGTTGTACTGGCTAAGGTCACATTTTGGCTTAGATGATGTGTCCATTGCAGGAATCTTAACTTCATTATTTCGATTGTCCAATAATTCATTTACAACAGATGCCAGTTGTTGGAAGGTACCCTGCTGTTCAAATGCACTTATAAATTGAACTGTGTCTCCTTCCTCAGTTGTTGTCAGCTTGTCCATTCATCTCACCACAACATTGAATATCGTATTGGTCTTACCATCAATTCCGCCAAGCAATTATTACTAGCCTTGTGGTCTATCATGTCTTCAGACTGTTGAAGTTGCCGAGATATTGATTTCATCTGTTCGTTATTAATATTCAGTGCCTCTTTCTGTTCAAATTAAAACGTAATGAGACCAACACATATTTTATCAATTCGCGCTTTGCTCTGTTTTATATTGCGATAAATCTCAACTGTTCTTTAAGCATTAGATTTTCTATCTACTAAACATTCCTCGTACAATAGTTTAATAGTAATTTCTGAGCTGTCCTCTGTTAAAACGTCTTCAGCTTTGGGTTTCTCAATATCCCCAAGTGATTCAGCTTCTGCCATTTTAATGTTCTTGTCCGTGTTGTCCTCAATTCCTGCCATTTCACTGATATGTGTTTAAATGATTCTCAATTTACTGTTTAATATCTCAAATAGCAAAATATTGCGACCCAAGTAATAAGATAGGCACTGAATAATATTTTAAGGCAGATAAATCCCAAACCACAGCTTTTATGTATGACCCAAGACAACAAACAGTGCAGCTTTTAATGAAAGCTACTACTGCAGTTTTTAATGAAAGCTACTACTGCAGCTTTTTATGAAAGCAACTACTTTGTGTATGAAATGACAAGGAAGGCAAAATCAAAAAGAACAGAACTGGGACGGATACTATAAATGACACTTTACATCAATAAAATGCTTATATTCAGGTCAATTCTGACTCAATAATGAATATTTGCTTATTTTTCAAGGCGGCCATTTTGAAAATAGCCGCCATTTTGTATTTCAAAGATAGATCAAAACAAAATCTTGCTAAGTACACCAAGTCATACAAATATATTGATGTTTGTGCTTCTAGCATCAAATCCACTGTGGTTTATGCAATATTGGAAAATATTTTAGAACGTACGGCAGCCATCTTGAAATAAGCCGCCATTTTGAATTTTGAGGGTGGGTCCATAGCTAAAATTGTTCAGTACACAAAAATGTACTATCAACCAAAATTTGGTGCTTTCCTCATTCTTTGAGCATTTTTTTCACCGATCGGCCGGACTATAACTGAGATTTACAAAAAAGATATAAATATTCGCAAGTAGTTTAATTATACAAGTACGTTTTTTGTCATTTGAGCAGACAATGTTTAAGGTAGATCTTAGAACAGTTTAACCTTATATTTGGACTGTGGCAAATACAAACTTGACGAATACGTATATAGGATCTTTTCAAAAGACCTTTATTTGATTGTCGTTCTTGTTAAAGATATTGTCATGCAAATATTAGATAAACAACAGGCAATCTATTTCGGAATGTATGCCTTATAGACCTGCAGAGTCATTTCAGTACGTTCATTAAATTTTTACAACTTGGTTTAGATTTATATTCTTTAAACATCTTTTCTGAATTGGAATATGGTATACACAGATTGGATTATACTTTACATCAGATCATAATTTTCGTGATAATTTTTTTATTCACATCACCGTTAGAGGAAAAAGAATTTAACATTATTTATGCATTTGAATAGCATGTGCAGTTGTAAGTATCGGATTAAACCCGTTTTTTTTTCTAGAGATAATTGATGTATTTACTTGGTTTAAATAAGTGTTAATAAAGTATACATGTAGGAATGAAGGATAGAAAGTCTTACGGACCAATCTGATCAAAGTATTTATCGCTATGAAAATCACATAAGAATTCAAACAATTTTTTGTCATTATTGATATTTTATTTGGCAGACTATGTTAACAGAAATGTATAGAGCCAGCCAACCTAAGTCGGACAACAAATGAAGAAAACTCCCTAGATAATTCAAGAAAATAGCCTTAAAGGTCTTTTTAATATGACATAAGAGCATAAAAATTCCTTTTACATCAACGCTTAATTACAACTATATTTCTTGACCAAGCGTTCTGGCCATTAGGATTCATTTGTCCATTCTTTTACATTAAAATGATTTGATTTGTAAAAATGTTAGATGTCGAAAACAGTTCAGGTGCATTTTCTCTATATTATTAACGACCACAGAAAACAAATCTGCTCCTGCGCGAATTTCTTTCTTCTGTTCTTTAATTAAGCAAAATTAAATAAATACTACAGAGTATATATCTTTTTGTTGTATTTTATTATATGTCAAGGTCACAAAAGTAAGTGAAAATAGATATCACAAAAATAAATCATAAAAGAAGAAATCAAAATTAAGGGTAACAATCGGGCGTGCAATAGAGCTACGGCAAAGGAATCTTCTAAAAACTGTGCCAGTTTGTATTTGATAACAACTGGCATCCAACAACCACTTTGTAATCAGTGATAAGAACAATAAAATGATCAGGAGATAGTATTTAAGACAGACAGCTAGATACCATAAACATACGTTGTATACACATACCAGAGTCTGAGCTTGATTTGCTATATGATATAAAAACTAAACTGACGAAAAAAGGTCATTTATTCAAAAATCATAAGTATTTAGTGTGAAATGGTTAAAGACCGATTTAGGTCAAATGATTAAAATCCACGATTGATTTGAAGAGATTTTTACCCAGCTAGTTTGTCGAACTCTATGATAATTGCAAAGAAAGTAGGATAAACCAAAACTGATTAACAAAAAACTAACGAATGTAGGGAATTCCTTCAAACGTAACCTTGAATAATTAAGACTTAATTAGATTAAGACAAATACAAAAGCCACCTTATGAAAGCCAGAAGAAAACGTTTTACACAAACAGAAAAATAATGTTGTTTTGATCTATAATAAAAGAGAAAACAAAAAGGATCTGCGATACTCAGGACTACTAGTATTTCGAAAACATGTTTTACACAAAAAAGAATAATTTTGTTCAAATCTATCATACAAGATAGGGAAAAAAGTAAGATGTGCAATACATATGACAATTAATAGACGTTGGAAATCGTCTACTAACATAGTTTTATGTTGTTTACAAATACTTATGGCTAATTTTAGCAAAAAGTACAACCTTAGCACTGAAGCGAATAACATAACCTCATGAGAAATTTCAAATAAATTAGCTAGAAATGTTTTACCCTAGAATGTCACAGTGTGTTGCATTATTGACATTTGTGAGAAGATGGGTTCTTTATAGTGGGCCAATTATCTTAAGCCAGAATATGTGGAAAATTAATGTCACGAGTCATTTATTGAACAAGTGAAACCGGTATTTCTTTTGACTGTTCTACCAATTTGACATTTACATAACAGAACTAGGGCGGTTGATTTATATGAAAGACTATGAATTTACATTTCTCAGGTTATTTGTATTTTTTTATTTATATATTCTAGAAGGATTGATGAGAATAGGACGTTTTTATATACTGTTACATCTCATCCATAAGACTAGTCAGTGTTTCATTTAGAATCTATAGTGGTATTGTCTGTCTAGAACTATATAACTCTGACGACTTTATTATATAATCAGTTATCAAAGGTACCAGGATTATAATTTGGTACGCCAGACGCGCGTTTCGTCTACATTATAAAGACTAATCAGTGATGCTCATATCAAAATAGTTATAAAGCCAAACAAGTACAAAGTTGAAGAGCATTGAGGATCCAAAATTCCAAAAAGTTGTGCCAACAGTTGTATCTAACTTAAAAAGTATTTACTTAGCTTGTAAATTGATTACTTATCAATCAGGTTTTCCCCCGGTATACTTTAAATTTTTTTCAAGTTACAGACATTACTGTGCTTTTTTCAACTCTTTCAGTTGGTGCCATTTTTCTTTAATACTGCACTTATGTTATTGTTTATAATAACAGGGTTAAGTGCCCTTTTCTGTACAAATGTTTGTTATGTGTTATTATATGTTATGGTAACTATGTTATTCCACCAATAGAGAAGAAAAACGGGATGTAATAGATTTATAAAACGTCTAAAGTGTAACCCTGCATTAGGTTGATATGCATTTCTCAATTTGTGAACCTTATCAATGAGTGTCTATTAAATTAGTTATACTTGCCTGTTTTTCTTCATTTTAGAAGTCAATGATAATGGACAAGTTAGAGGTTGACGAATTGTATATAGACGTTGCTGAAACCAGCGTTGACTTTTATACGAATTTTGGGTTGTTGATGTAACGGTGGTTTTCTCATTACCGTGTATATTTTGTTTTTCCACTCTTTCTCTCTCTCTCTCTCTCTCTCTCTCTCTCTATCTCTCTCTCTCTCTCTCTCTCTCTCTCTCTCTCTCTCTCTCTCTCTCTCTCTCTCTCTCTCTCTCTCTCTCTCTCTCTCTCTCTCTCTCTCTCTCTCTCTCTCAAATAATAACTTTCATTTTACTAAAACATGCAGATTAGGACATGACTAACGCTTTTTATAGCAAATGTTATGATAACCATTACTTACGTACTGGTACAGTGTTTACAACTGGTGAAGTTGTTGTTGTTTCAGAATAGATACTCTCTTTTTCTCTCTCTCAACTATATACAGAATTTGTATTTGTTTGTATGGGATTAAGCACATTTTTTTCATGAAGTGTTAACTAAGCCAATTATCTCACAAACTGAATAAAAAGAACGTGGTCTATAACGTGTAAAATAAGGATACAATTGTAACGGATCAATCACATTCAAATATTTGTGAATGTCAAAATCACATAACAAATATTACTGTTTTTTATATATATATTGATATTTTTATATGGTAGGCTCTGTTTAATGAACTTTCGATTGCTAGACAAACTTATTCGGTCAACAAATGAAGAAAGTCCCTAGAGACTTCGTTAATATAGCCCGAAATGCCCTATTGATATGATAGACACGCATTGAT
The DNA here is from genome assembly GCF_963676685.1 of Mytilus edulis. NCBI lineage: Eukaryota > Metazoa > Mollusca > Bivalvia > Mytilida > Mytilidae > Mytilus > Mytilus edulis. Next base: position 45,892,880 of record NC_092352.1, on the reverse strand, counting down.
ATTCGTTATTTATCAACGGTAGATAACAAATATATTTTTGTCGAAGCGTATTGATTACGTTGATTAGTTTCTCAATTCTTTTAAATTAAGATAATTCGATTATATAGAAACGTTACAAACAGTTTTAGGAACACCGTTAAAAGTTTTTCATTTTATCAAAGACCACATAAAACACCAAACTCATTCCAACTAATAACTTCATTTGATAGAAAGATGACCTTCTGCCTGGAATACATACAAGAAATGACTCGCGTAGCATCATAGATCTTTGGTTCATTTACTACTGACCATAGGAATGCGTAACGGATTTAATAATATGGGCTTTCATATTCTATTGTTGATACTTATATACGTATGTCAATGAATATATGCTGTAAACCGCTTAGGGTAATTTTAGTGTTACAGAAAGGAGGGGCGCAGGATACCAAAGAGACAGTCAAACTCATAGATCGAAAATAAATTGACTACGCCATGGCTAAAAAAGTAAACGACAAACAGACAAATAATTATAATACACAAGACCCAACATAGAAAACTAAAGACTAAGCAACACGAACCCCATAAAAAAACTCGGGCTGATCTCCATATGTGACACCCGTCGTGTTGCTTATGTTATTACAAATCCGGTAATTAAATAGTTCGGTAGGTCTCTTTCATGAAAAGGGAATTCGGTTGTAGTAACGACATATGGAACATATCCGATCTCATCTGTGAAACGGGTTATTCCATAACGGAGGGATGATTTCACCTTCGTCACTTGGAACTCTTACGCTTCCTTGTGAGCTGTTATAAATACTTTACAAAAATGATAATAAAAAACGAAAAGAACATTTTAGATCAGATCTCCAATCATTAAATAATGTGCGTTTTTAATGAAATATTTTTACGACATTGAATAGTTGAAGAGGAAATCTATGTTGTATTATAATTGAGCAAAGAACAAAAATATCAATAAATTTCATGAAAATAAAGTTTACAAATAAAGTACATCGATCCTCCGCACAAAATATCTACAGAAATAAGTCTTCTGTAGATTTTGTCAGTCTGCACCTGACTCGAACTGACACAAACATATCATTTCGTGATAAAAGCAATATAAGATCAGAAGATAGCAATCAGTATAAAGTAGTTAAAGAACGATTAGGATCAAAAGACTGAAATTCATGGTTAAGTAGGAGGACATTTCTAGTGTTAGCTTTACGAAAGTTTACTACGCAACTATAGCTGCAAACAAAGAAGGAATTCTACAACTGATGAGGAGAAGAATATACGGATATAGGGAAGTACTCCAAACGTTACTTAAAATTGAGAGGTGTATCAATTAGGACAAATACCAAAACAAAGGTCCAAAAGTGTTTACAATTTTTTTTCAAGTCATTGCAGTAACAAAGGAAAAAGAGAAAAATAAGATTTAAATACTCAGGACAACAGATAACTGTTATGAAGCGTTCCACTAACATATATTTTTGTTGTTTACTAATCCATTATGGTTAAATATAGCAAAAAGTACAACATTAGCATTGAATCGAATAACAGAGACTCAAGAGACATTTCAAGCCAATTAACTAGAAATGTTTTCCCCATACAATATCATAGTTTGTTGCTTATTGGCATTTGTTAGGAGATTGTTTCTTTATATTGGGCCAAACATCTAATGTCAGAACGTGTTAGAAATTAATTTTACGAGTCATTTACTGAGCATGTTTTCGGCAAGCAGAACTGGAATTTCTATTGATATTTATACCAACTTGACATTTTCATCTCAGAACGAGGGCGGTTGATATATAGGAAAGGGTATGAAATGACGCATATGGGATTTTCTGTATTTAATCTTGTCTTGTATATTCTAAATGGATTTACGAGATTTGTACATAAATAATCTACTGTTACATCTCGTTCATTAGATCACTCAGAGTTGATTTCAGAAGCTATATTTAGTTGTCCGTCTATAGCTACATGTAATGTTATGTAACTTAAAAGATTATCTTACATACTAGTTGGGTCCAACTTTTCTATCAATCGATTTGTGACTTATATCACTGGTATAATACTGTTGCCTTTATTTTACAAAACATTTCTTAATTTGCTTGTAGATTGATTACCTATTCATGTTTCCGGATACATTTCATATTAAATCTTTTTTTTTTTATAGATATTAACATATAAAACATTACTTCACAGTCATCAAGAAGTTTTCGTTAGAATTTCCAATTGACATTACAGAACCTCGGGTACAGGATTTGGTATTTTTCCTAATTGGTGTGCACCTAATATTCAATTTTCTGTTTTTATGCAACATACTGCACATCATTAGCCTGTTAAGTATTGTTCAGTATGTGGTATAAAACCAGATAATTCAATATTCAGTTCACAACTATTAAAGAACAAATTAACAAAATCCTGTCCCTAAGCGCCTGTGCATGTTAGTAGACAGTCAAAACTTTATTAATATCTGTTTGATAAAGTCGTTGTTTTTATCATTCGACAAAAGTACGATGATACGAACTAAGATTTATGCTGTTCACACAATTAATGTCAAATGATATATCGTGATACTTTATTGTCATTTGAGTGATGCTAGTAAACTCTTTCGCAAGTTTATGAGGACGAAGACGGAATACATCACTTCACAATTTGAACGGTGGCTACAATACCTCCCATCAGTATGTGTTCAATTTCCACTTCTTTTCCTGATTGTTACAAAGGTTCTGTGGCCAAGTAGTCTAATTATAATGTAGTATAATTTTTCTTGTAACACAAGTTGGTATATTGTCACCACTAATGTTATGTCGAAACCCGCACGTGGCAGGTGCAGTCTACTCCAAACATAATCGACTAGAGTGTTGTTTTTTTCTGTCGAAGATCGGTGATTCTCTACGGCGCCTCCCGCTACTTCTTTTGCACAAAACAACATGACCGACCGGTTTAGCCAATAATAAACAACAACCAATCAAGAAACCCAGATCGGAGAAAGAGTTATTGAGGCGCGTCTGGTCCTGCTTTTAACTAAGCACTTTTAAAGGTACAAAATTTTGTTTTTAATTTGATGAGCATTCTTAGAATAAAATTCATAACAGTGTAGCTATGGCCATTCATTGACTGGGGAAAATTATGTGAACGTATGTCTGTAATGCCCACTGCTCACGACGTACTTATCATAGAAATTTAAACTGTGAGGTCACCAAAGGTTTTAAACGCCTAAATAAAATAATTAAAAATACTAATCAGGAATAACCTTTGTAATTTGAAAATAAATAAAAATGGCCTTCAACACGGAGTCTTGGCTCACACCGAACAGCAAGCTATAAAGGTTGAATACTTAAAATTCTTTACTTGATTTTTTGTTATGGTTTGACCATCAATTTTCCTAATATGATATCGCACGTTCTTTCAGATTATTTTTTTTACTTAATTGGCTTTAAAAGTTACAATGCATGATGTCGTCTGTTTATGTTGTTCGTATGTGTTTTTCGTTTCTCGTTGGTTTTCCCGTTTGAATGGTTTTACACTAAGTCTAGTAGTTTTGGGGCCCTCTATAACTTGCTGTTCGGTGTGAGCAAAGGCTCCGTGTTGCAGGTCGTACCTTGACCTATAATGGTTTACTTTTATGAATTATTACTTGGGAGGAGAGTTGTCTCATTGGCACTCATACCACATCTTCCTATATCTATCTATATCTATACATTTTTTTTTCAACAAAAGAATACATCACAAGAATATAAGTTTTGTAAGAAACGTGAGAATTTGTGTTGGACTTGAAGATAAGGCAAAGTGACAAATATCTGAAAGCATGAATCGTTTTATGGTATTAAACAAAGAAATCAAATGATTTTTTAATTATCCAGAACTCTTCACAAACAAAACCCACATGTATACGCATTGAATAAATAGTAGGCCATTCTTAAATGATCACACCGTAGAAGTAGTTGTGCTCTTAATCAATGAGATATTTTGTGAATTAACCCCATCAACTTAATAGTTTTTTTTACAATGGATAAACCTATTTTTTTATTATTATTAAATAATATCATCTCTGAACATTATTATTCTTATAAATGACACGGTTGTATGTGATGATTATGATAAATATTTAAAACAAATTCCTTTCAAGCTTTGTAAAAAGAAAGTTTCATTTTATGTATCGGAATGTGTAACAAGTGAATATTTCAATCCCCACTGGAAGGCCTCTGACAGACTGGGTGAGCATAAAATCATAGCCGTTGACAAACAAGTTACAACCTACAAACGTTTTACTGTCGACCACACTGTTCTGCAATTAATTCTAAATTCAAAAGTTTTTAAATTGTTTTAAAGTTTGAAATGCTTTATTGCATTAGCAAAGTAACGTTCGTATGATTTATATATACTTGAACTTCAAGCTTAATGTTTCAAGATATATAGTGTGGTGTATAATAGCAATTGCTGTCAGTATTTTTATATAATTGGCACGAAGTATAACTAGGTTAGTTTGATAGATAAAAAACGTAAACAAGTTTATTGAGTAACATATGTTCTTGATCATCGAAACATGAAGGAACCCTCTAAGAGGGTATTGTTCCATTTTTTTCACATCTTTAAAGATAAGTTAAACCAGCGTTTCCTGAAATCCGTATAGATTAGCATAAATTTTCATTTTGTACATTTTGTACGATATAATTGTAAATCAGGCAAATATCTCATCGATATATATGTCATAACGACGATAGAGGAGTTTTTTTTTATTTCATTAATTAGCCCAAGTCAGTAAAATCCCAATCTTATAAATTTATGTAACAAGTTGTTTGTCTGATACATATACCTCCCATTGAAACAAAACATACAATTTGAAGTGTACATTTGTCTTGTTAGACTATAAAGCTGTCCAATCTCGTTTCTTTTTTTTTATAGAAGTTTGGTACAAGATTAAGGTCACAATTTCTATTAAAGATCTTTTTTTTTTTAATTTCAAAACATTGCGTTACACAACCTGGTCTCTATCCATCGCTTATGTTGTGATTTCGAATCCCGAACGTGCCAGGTGCGTTCTATTCCGCCTCAATTGTCTATAGGATTCTCTACGGCCACCATGGCTTTCTCTACCAAAAACAAATTCTGACCGCCATGTTATAGCCAATAGTGCTAACAGTGGCGTTAATCAACAATCAATTAAATAACCCTGATCGATGATAGAGTTAATGAGGCACTTCGAGCCCTGCTTCAAACTAACCTCTTTCAAATGTTCAAAAGTTTGTTTTAACTTTATGAGCATTATTTTAAGTCTTTAAGTTTTTTAAAAGATTGAAATATTTCATTAACCATTTACCGTTCGTATGATTTATATATACTTGTACTCTAAGCTTAATGCTTCAAAAGATATATTGTGGTGTATGATAGCAATTGCTGTCAGTATTTTCATATGATTTGCACGAATTCGGTTAATTTGATAAAAACGTAAACATGTTGATTGAGTAACATTATGTTCTTGATCAACTAAACATGATAGAATCTTCTAAGATCGTATTGTTCCAATTTATTTCATATCTTTTTATAAGTTAAAAAAAATCAGCCTTTCCTTAAATCTATATAGGTTTGCATAATTTGCATTGTACATACATTTTATACGTGATAATTGTAATTCAGGCCACCTTTTTAATGATATATATATGTTTTAACGACGATAAAAAGTGGTTTCCTCCATTAATTTGACCAAGCAAAATCTCAATCGTATGGAATTTACGAAACACGTTGTTTTTTTCTTATACATGTGGTTTCTCTGGGAACTAAACTTACAATTTACAGTGTGTCTTTGTCTTGTTAGACGACTGGCAAAAGTTTTGGTGAAATTTTAAACGACAAATACAATATTTCTTATTTGAGTTTTCAAATATTCTACAATATTATATGAATATTCAAGAACAATATATCATGATCGAGCTTAAGTCCCCCCAAAAAAGTACGCAAATCACTATTCTAAATAACAATACGGGATAGGACGGATACCATCATGGAATAAAAAAAAACGGAAAAAGAACAAGTGAATAACAGAAATGGAGAAAACTTAATAAAGCAACCCGATACCCTCTAAAACCCGTGGGCGAACCATAAAGTTCATATAATTTCATGTAAATTTAATGCCTCGAGCTATTTTCCGCTTTAATAAATCAATTCAAAATACCGTAATGATTTATTCCAACGCACAATTTCTACCCTTCTAAATAGAACCGACAAAACAATGTTCGTGATTATTTTATGTATTTCTTGAATAGATAATGACAGAAAATACGTAGGCATCTAATTATTTCAAATTAGCAGCATTATGAATGAATTATATAACTCATTATTCTGAAGTAGGAATACTCAAGAGACATGTTTCATGAATGTGTTGTAATAAGTATAGCAACTGCATGCATTCCATTACATAATGAGATTCTGAGTGAAATACGTTTTATAAAAAAGTATGTTAATTAACATCTTAAAGGAAGAATATATTTTAAAAACTCATATTGTTTGAATATTGCAAAAAAAACTGCTAATAATTGATGACACTTTTTCATTTGAACTGCGATATTTGAGGTTAATTGCTATTCATTTGATAATTTTGGTTAGGATGTTTTGTCTTCAAATTTACATCTGTTCTGGGTAATATTATCGGAACAGGGACGGTTCATTCTACTGCTTTGGTTGCGTTCGAATTTCCTAATCGGTAGTTTTCTATGTAGTTTTGGAACTATTATTTGTTTGTCGTCTTTTGGACATGGTAATGTTAGTCAGTATTACACTTATCGTTTTAATTGGTCTCAAAGTTTGATATCACCTTTCGCATTATCTTTACATTTTTTTATGACAGAAAAGAGCATGATACCAATGGGACATTCAAACTTGAAAGTCGAAAATAAACTAACATCGCCATGGCTAAACAAAAGAAAGGACCGACAAATAAACAACAGTACACTAAACACATCATAAAAAATGAAGACCGAGCAACACGATCCTCACCAACAACTGGGATATCCTCAGATGTCCGAAAGGGTAAACAGACATGACATTCTCTTACTATTAAACAAATCATTCAAATGTTGTTTTTTTGTCTATCATATTTTTTTTTTTTTTTAAGAAATAAAACATTGTTTAGCAGATGATGCAACAAAGCATATGGTCAATCCTTTCAAGGGAAACACGGGTCTTGTTAAACAGAAATGAGGTCTTATATGAAACATTAGGTTATATGCATGACTTTTTGTGAACATGGTTAACATCCAAATAATTTATTGTTTTTTTTTCTTTTTTAATCATGTCTTTCTTTATTTTCAGATGTACGTAATGTCAGTGAAGATTTGATCAAACTATGCTGTTTTTTTAAGATAGAGACTATAAAAGAACTTTAAAACATTCGAAAGAATTTATACAGCCACGGTATAACCGTCAACTAGTAATCTATGGTAAGTTGAATTTATAAACATGTTATTAACTACCGAGTAAACAAACGTGTACCATTAAATAACAATACTGAAAACGTACGCTCGAGATTAAATCTTAAAGGGGGATAAAATCAAAACACTTCTTCTGATGCAATAAATTCAACACATTCTAGGTTTCCCCAAGTATTTCTCTTTCAAATAGACAAGCTGAAAACAAAAATGAATATGTAACATAAAATAAATTGCATATTTTTGAATACTAATAACAAATTTTAGGGAAGGAAAATTCATACTTCATGTTTAACCCCGCCACATTATTTATGTATGTGCCTGTCCAAAGTCAGGATCCTTTAATTCAGTGGTTGTCGTTTGTTTATGTGCTACATATTTGTTTTTCGTTCATTTTTTTTTATATAAATTAGTTTTCTCGTTTGAATTGTTTTACATTTTCATACCGGGGCCTCTTATAGCTGACTATGCGGTATGGGCTTTGCTCATTGTTGAAGGCCGTACGGTGACCTATAGTTGTTAATGTCTGTGTCATTTTGGTCTCTTGTGGACAGTTGTCTCATTGGCAATCATACCTCATCTTCTTTTTTTTTTTATATTCGATTGAAACAAATCGACATCTAAAAATAATATAAAGATGCTGCAAATTATTTGATTAACAACCTGTTGTACATTGTATATGTGTTGATAAACGTGTTTGTGCCAGCAAGTCGGCATTCTAATTGGAACAAAATAAGCTAATGTCAACTTGTTTCTTTGTTGGTAAGAGGTGTACAGGGGGTTATCAAGAAACATGAAAGAGTCTAATATTTCATTGATTTTATGCATTACTCTGTGCAAATGATGCATTTTCACCGAATTATTAAATGTTGGTTAATAGATCAATGGTGTTTACTTCATTTAGGATAACTAGTAAGATAAAGCAAATCAGAAGTATATAGTTTGATCTGCTTTACACTAAGAATTCACCTAATAATTTACATTTGTGGTAAGTGGAAACTTAACTTCACGAAATAGAGATGACTTCGGATCTTCTAATATGAACTTTGTTATTTGATTTTGCCATGTGATTATGGACTTCCCGAATTGATTTTCCTCTATTAAGTTCAGTATTTTTGTGATTTTACTTTTTCCAATGTTAATGATGCAACTTTCAAGCAAAACATATCATTTCCCAAATAAAAAAATATATGACATATTAACAGGTCAAATGTACTATGAATATCCATACCAAAATTCACACCAGTAGACAGTTCTGGTTTGCAGCTAGATGAAATATGTTTGTTCATGGTGTAAATATGCTGTCTCGTTGGAGTTTCTGTTAATCATAACTTTTTTGTATGTCATAAGTTATTATTTGCTGCTTTTATAACAAGTAATATATATAAAAAAAAGATGATTAATATGATAACTAATTACATGTGTTACAGATACAATTAACTGGAGCTTTTATGTTTCACATTAATGGTGTTTTAAACTAATTTCAAAGTTCACGATAAAGAACATTAGGAAAATTACTGCAGACGCATTAATTATTTTTTGATAAATATTATAGTGATATTGAAATTAGATGCAATTGCCAAAAAATAAAAGAAGTCAGAGATAGTAAAAGAAAATGGAAAGGTATGGTATAAAACAAATACGTCAAATTTGACAACGATTCGTCAATTGTCCACTAAAAAATAAAAACTGGTTACAAATGTAGGTGTTGTAGAAGGCTCCTGCATGCGTCAATTGCAAATTACCGTCATATGATTAAGTGAAGTTAAATCTATTAGTTTTTTTTTAATAACAAAAATGACAAAAATATAAAAGTGATGATTGTAAAGTATAAAAGGAAAGAGACTTCACGTATGCATACTGGTTACCTCGAACTTCCCACCAGTCTTATTGATATGACGTAAATCTAATTACCTTTGTGGCTAAAATCGTGATAGGCACCTGATTATGTCGATATTTGATTTGAATTAATATATTTTTGAGTTATCGACACCTGATTAGTATGATGATTGTTTTGATTTGATGGTTTTTTTAGAGATCTTTCTGGCTATTTTGTTTACGTAATAAAACTGTTAGGTTGCTGCCATATTTGATGTTGTAATACAATATGCTTATAGGCTCTGTGATCATAACAAAATTTTATGTTAAGAAATCAGGCATGTTACTAATGTCTTTTGAAAAAAAACATGTAACCGTTAATACGATTATGTTGATTTTTCTTGTATTTGTTTATTTACTGTATAAACCACACACAGTACAGTAGACATTCGCAGAAATTCGTCCTTCACCTCAAATAAATATAAAGAAAATTTGCAATGGATTCCAACTAGATATAAATGCAACTTTTAGAATTTATCAATACATAAAATCTCGAGATAAAGTTAATAGAATTCAGTTGGTGCCATGAAATGTGTCTGGAATACTATGATTCTCAAAACTGTAGTTATATATCTATTTTATCAAAACCACTATCAAGATTTTTTCGTCTTTTTAATATTGCATTTGTCTATAATAATCCACTGGGTTTATAATATAAAAGAAGTATATATTAAGCTAAACTATCTTACGTCCACCTATGCCTATGAAACAAATAGATCGATTGGTTAATTGTTGGTGTTTTAACGCCACTTTAAAGCGCCAATTTCGGGCTATTTCGTGGCCGTCTGTTTTATGGGTGGAGGAAGCCGCAGTGCCCGGAGAAAACCACCGACCTTCGATAGGAAAACTGACACTCCTTGTCAACTAAGATTGGAGTGGATTGCACCTACACGAGGGAGTTTGAATTCACAACCTCAGTGTTGACTGGCTAGTGATTACAGTAGTAGAACTACTTGGAGCACTTGACCACCGAGGCCACTAAAACAAATAGAAATTAAGTCTGGAAACATTAAGAATACAAGTATCAAAATGAGCATCAGTACCATCCTCCGAAGAAGCATGTAGTTACAAATGTCAACACCAAATACATGATTGATTATTTGATTAAGTATTTTCTTAATGGTCCGTGGCAAGTATTTCATGCAGATACATTTTGAAAACTAGTTAACTGTATATGAAATAGGTAGTTTCTATAAAGTGCGTCAACTCGAAAAATTACTTGATATTTATAAAACCACTTGAAAAGGAAGAAATGTTGAACAGGGACAGAACATTTGGTTTGCATCAGGCTAACTTCGACCCCCTAAAATAGATGATTATGCCATAGGGCACTTTGTAGCATTTACACATGCCAGTATCGATATAACAGTTACTGCATAAATAATATAGCTGAACTCGTCTTTCGTCTGGTATCCTTCCGGCTGTGCCCAACAGTCAATGACATCAATTTCTTTTCATTTTGTGGTACGTACATTGAGATTTTCCATAGTCCTTTATATTCTGAAAAGGGCAATTTAAATATAGGTTCAATTTCAATAACCAATTGAATCCAAGTACCGTTTCTAGAAACTAATGTCCATCACCGAATTTATTTTTCAGAAATTCAATATAGATTCTAACAGGCTTCAAAACTACATGGCATATATAGGTCATTTTCCCTAAGTTAATGCCTGTTTCAAACTTGATTTTTTATTCAATAACTACAGATTTTTGCTTTTGCCCAAAAATCGATCTTATTTTTTACATACGGAAAGTGATATTTTGAGAAATGTCCGATTAATATATCAAGACCGGTGTCAAATAAATTTAGTCTACATGAGTCATGATCAGATTTTATTAATCACATCAGCCAAAGTGTGTCCGTGTAAGAGGTCTGAAAAATGTTTTACTACTTAACTTTGGCATTTTATCTTTAGGTTGATTTGTAGAAGTATATATATTTATTGTTGAATGTAAAAATTCGGAAGAAGTTAGACACGAAAATGTAGACAAATATTTGTTGGATACAATTATAGTTAAACTGTTAACAGACACTATCATTTAAAATAATAAAGGACTTCGGCGTGAGCAATTTTTTCATATACTTGAAACATTTTTGCACTATGCATTGTTGGTATTTTAGTGTTTTCGTGTTATCTTTTATAAAAATTTATTGGAAAAACGCGAAACAAGATTTAAATGCATACAAACTAGAAAAATGTAATCAAAAACAAATATGCACAATAATTTCAAGACAATATTCTTGTTCATATTTAAACAAGAAATATTATTGAAGGAAATGCAAACTTGCGCCCACATCAATAAATCATTCTTCAAATTGGTTCACCAAAATGCGGAGGTGTCTTTATCTGAAATCTTATTGAAACCAAAATTCCTTACAGAGAAAAATTGTGTCAAGTTTGAAAAGGGCAAGATCTGAAGAAAAATCAATTTTTGAACAACGCTAAACCATAACATAGAAAGATTGGATAATTCATTCTGTCTTTCTTACAATGTGGGTCGTAATGTCACTCAGATTACAAGGAAGCTGTCTTAGTAATAACTGGAGTTGACAATTCAGAGATCTTTTTTATGCAAATATGGCGATGATACAGTGTAGACTAGTTATGTCGGTTTTAATGCTGACAAGTTGAAGTTTCTATAGAGATAAATCATAATAAAAGTTCTACTTTGTTTTGGAATGAAATAGTATAATTGTTTTGATATTTTTTTTTTTAAATTTACTGTCTTTAAATTGTAAAATTATTGGAAACGCTATGGGTTTTCTATCCACAGGGCATAGATTGTGCTAATCGTTTTTGGTACAACCTTTCGGAATTTTTGGTTCTTAATGCTCTTCAACTTCGTATTCAACCAACTGTTTTGATTGTATCGCCACTTTATAGTCTATGTTGGAAAACCGCGTCTGGCATTCCAAATTATAAGATTTGTGTCAAAAATGCGTTTTTAAAGTGATTAAATAGCCTGAAATTCAGTGGCTGCCGTTTGTTGCTGTATAGCATATTGGTTTGTCGTTTATTGAGTTGAAAGTAAATTAGACCGTTATTTTTCTCGTTTGAATTGTTTATATTTGTCATTTCGGAGTCTTTTATAGCCTACTTACTATGCGCAATACTTTTCTCTCATTTTTTAAGGACATACGGTGAAATATAGTAGTAACTTCTACAGCATTTGGTTTTAAAAATATCAAAATTTCGTATACTCTTAACAAATAGGCACATAAGTCATATTTTTAAAATCAGCTTCTTTCGTTTTAAAATGATAACAACATCATATCACTGAAAAATTTAGATTTCTCCCTTCGGATTTCTTGTTTTTAGAATTTGGTTAAAGATAAGCAATATAAATAATATGAAGAGTCGACGATGCTGACCTTCATTTAAACACTTTTATCTCAGAAATCGTAAGATATGTCAAACCTGATGAGAAGTGTGGGCAAGATATTACATTAGTTATCGAAGAAAATAACATCTTCTTTTTTATATTTACTGCAGGGTTTGTTAATTTTGCGTAAATGTGGTTACAGTAGAATGTGTCCACGTGTCTCTATTGTATGTCCTTATATTTTTACAGTTATGTTTTTTTTTGCTAGTGAGATACATTAGGTCATTAGCTTGAATTGTGTTACATTTGTCATTTCGGGCCTTGACTAGCTTACTATGCGGTAAGGGCTTTACTGTTTGTTAAATGCCGTACTGTGACCTATAGTTATTTTCTGTGTCATTTTGGTCTCTTAAGAAGAGATGTCTCATTGGCAGTCATACCACAACTGTTCATTTTTAATCTATAAGTTTGAATGTTCCTCTGGTATTTTTCTCCCCTCTTTTCTAATATTTCTACATCGAATCATTTTAAATCTGGTTAACCTTTGATATACTGCTATAAACCACCTACACTCCTCAGTGTAAGAATTGGATTTACAAGCTTACAAATTTATAGTCGAGCTCCCGCAAATCTTAAACCTATGTAACAAGATTTCTACATTAAATGATTTATACTGTCTGAAAACACAATAACAATATAACACGTTAGGCTTCCAGCCTCGAGACTAATGATGCCAAATACAGTATATTGGCCTGACATTTTTCATAAATTAGAAGGCTGGACACTTTGCAGCTTGTATTGCAATTATGAATTAAGCTTCACGACTTGGAGACTCACACTGATGTCTGCCTAATAACTTTGATAGTGTGGCTTAAAGTTGTCAGTTTTAAAACAAAAATTGTAAAAATGTTTCAGTTAGTTAAAAGACATTGCGATATATGGTTTAGAGCTTTACCGAAGTAAATTGAAATAACACTTGATAAATTGTGTTCTTCTGAAACGCTTATCTTTATTTTCTTAGAATAAACGAATGCGTGAGCAGTTAAAAGGGGCCTTTAATAGTTATCAAAGGTACCAGGATTATAATTTAGTACGCCAGACGCGCGTTTCGTCTACATAAGACTCTTTAAAATACGTTTTTAGATTTGACACATACAGTATTTTTTTACATTTCAATTCCTGTCTTTGTTTGGAAACTTACCCAATTTAAGACCTCATCGTACATTTCCAACAATCCTTCCTCAGGTCAGTAGAAAAAAATACTGCAATCAGGGAAGTAAAATGAAAATTTTTGATCCTGCTTCTATAGGATGTTTTTCAAAATATCTCGTATGAGGTAAAAAAAGATTAAGGATGGTTGGTCAACTTTAACTAAAACGAACCAATTGTATCTAACGATAAACTATGAGAACGACAGCAGCATACCGTAAACAATTACAGAATGAACTGTCTGGAACTAGTAATGGTTGCATAACACAATTTATCTATTATACCTTCACAAAGAACGAACTATTTTCATCATGGTATTAATAGAGACAATTATGGATTATATCACTGGTTGCTTATTTGCTCGACTTTGAATCAGAGCTTTATATTCCTCCTGGTAACTGGAGACTTTCCTTATATATTTAATAGCTTCCTTTATTTTTAATATCGTTTGAACAAAAGGGGCCAATTAAATTGGTTTTTATGTTTCTATTGAAATTTATTTACGACACTTATCTATGATGGCTATTGTATCAAAGGACTCTTGTAGTAGGAGTTAAAGTTATAAATAGGTTTTCAAGGGAAATAGATTTTAAATGTTAGATTTCGAACAATAAGTTAGAATAACACCTTGTAAATTAATTGGTGTGATGTTATTGGATAGACAAAATTCAAAACTATTTTTGTGTAAATATAATTAAATATATGGATTGAAAATAACTCTTTTGAAGAAATATGTCAAGGTTACTTGGCTTATATTCTATAATCGTCTTTATTATTATTTTGTAAATAACTCAGTTGAAAAACATGTCAAGGTGATCATAATTATAATGATTTTAGTAAACATTTGTTTTTGATATAGAGCACTTCCTATGATTCTCTATTATCGACGCTGTCGAAACGATAACATGATCCATCAAAATGTGTGTTTTGCGATAAATTAAAAATGATCATGTGCATTGCAAAATTGTATTTCAATTGTATTTAATTTTTTAGATCTTCAGAATTTGTTATATTTTACATCTTATAACATCGGTTTAGTATACCACGTGAAATTAAAAAAAAAAAAATGTACTCCAATTAATTTCTGCGATTTTCAAGAAAAGAAAAATAATGCGAATATAAATCTTTGTGAATACACGTAAAACATGCATCTTTCCTTATTTAACTAGTACATAAAAGTTTCAGAATCGCGAAATTAAATTTCTGCGAAAAGAGCAAGTAAAATTTTATGCTAAACGCGAAAATATGTTGTTTATTGTATTTTACTGTAGTCTATAGAATGGAGATATGTATCTGCTATCGTTCTTAATACGGATTTTGTGGAACATTGGTATCTAACATAAAATACATGTACAAAAGAGGGACGAAAGATACCAAAGGGACAGTCAAACTCATAAATCTAAAACAAACTGACAACGCCATGGCTAAAAATGAAAAAGACAAACAAACAACAGCACACACGACACAACATAGAAAACTAAAGAATAAACAACACGAACCCCACCAAAAAACTAGGGGTGGTCTCAGGTGCTCCGGAAGGGTAAGCAGATCCTGCTCCACAATTTAAAAGTTAATTATTATATCAAAGGAAAGGACAACTTTTGTGAACGGTGTTTGTGTATAAGAGGGATTCATAAATTGGCTGCGAGTTCCCCATTCGTTCGTGAGGTATGGCCTGCTTGAAATAGATATTTTTTCATGCTTTGACTTGCACTAATATTATTGATTTTTTTTCCGAACAGATTTGTACTTGTATGAAAGTTCTACAATTCGGATATAACATATATCGATATAAAAATATTGTAAAAGTCTTTTATGCCTATCTGTCACCATGTTGCACTTTAAGGAATGTTGTGTCTACGGGAGACTTTCAGTGGTCTGTTTTAAAACTCTGTATCATTAACTGGGGATTATTTTGACCTTGACATGGTCCATAAAGACACTCTCATTCATTTGAAATCCATTTGTTGACTTCTATTTTATTACTATTGATATTCTAGTATTTTTTTATTAAAATAAAATAAAGTCTACGCAGGGATTTTCATTCTGAGACGTTTGTTATGCGTAGCCAATAATTTAATAATGATTAACTTTAACATTTTTATGACTTTATCAGATATCTAATTGATTTATCTTGCATCTTAGTATACATACCTTACTTTGACCTTTAATATTTACTTTTAAATATTGTGACTTGGATGGAGAGTTGTCTCATTGGCACTCATACCAGATCTTCTTATACCTAAGGCCATGCTAAATAATAATTGTTCTCATTTACACTATTAATCACAGTGGTGCTCCCAATAAAAGGATGTTTAAACGTAGCATGCATAGTACATACAAACTTAGAAAAGAATAATCCTTCCCAAAGTCATGTGTTAAGAAATGTGTTTTATATAAGTATGATATAGTATGGATTTGGGAACTGCGTGTTTTAAAAAAATTTGCAGACATTGTTAATTTATATTGGAAAATTTGAAACGGCAAGTTTGAAAAGACAAATCTCTTAATGAACTTCTGCAAGATATTTTAGCATCTTCGTCTACATCAGAAGAATAAACAGCTGCTAATTATCGCAAAATATGAAAATATAAAAAAAAATGAATCCGGAAAATACGCTTTATTTTTCCGGCATATTCAATATATAGATACACATAATGCTTTTTAAAAATAAACAACTATGGAAATTCAAAAGCATATAAGCATATTTTCAATCTTTGTACGTATTGCGAATATTATCAGATTATGAAGCATACAAATGTTATTTAAAACTTGGTAAAAAAAGTTTAAATAATGAAATGATAACCTAAAATAGAAAACTTGAAAGTTTGAAATATTTGATGAAGAGCTTGAGCCAGATGTGATCATTGTTCCTCAAATGAAAAGTGGAGGCATCTGAAAAGAATTACTTTGGAACTGAGAGAAATGATTTAATATTGTATTTCATAATACTGTTGAGGATCATATCTAATCTTGAAGTTCTTGTCATGAACTGAATTCGTGTAAAACACATGTTACACCTTGTATACATAATGTGTTATATGATTTTAAGTAGAAATGTATGTTTTGCTACTCAATAGTCGAATAATTTTGTTACAATAGAAAGTAAGAACGAGACAAGTAAAAACCATCAGTCGAAAAAAAAGACGGACAAAAGCTTTGTTAAAATACATGCAATAAAGTTTGAGAAGAATATTCAACGCTTCATAATACAACATATATATAAATATATATATATGTAACATTCAAGATGTGCGACCGAATGCTACCCCCACCTTTTCCCCTGATAAAAATACCAAAAAACCGGAAAGGACTATGGGGCATCGGAAGGGCCAGTAAAAATTATGTTATCAGTTAAAGGGTTGACAATTAGGACTTTTACTTTCTGTTTAAAAAAGGATAAAATCCATGATTTCCTTATTTCTAAAAGTGGAAAGTAAATCAGCTCGATCGTGTCCGCCTTAGCGTAGATTATAGAAATGCGTGGGACCGAGTTGAAGGGAAAAAGGGGAAATATCACTGCGGGTCATATATGTTTCATGATTTGTTAACAGCCAGTGGTCAAAATAGGAAAGTCAAATTACCATCTTGAAATGAGCAAAGATATAAAACTATCTTATCGTCTTATCGGGGCCTTTTATAGCTGACTATGCGGTATGGGCTTTGCTCATTGTTGGAGGCCGTACGGTGACCTATAGTTGTTAATGTCTGTGTCATTTTGGTCTTTTGTGGATAGTTGTCTCATTGGCAATCATACCACATCTTCTTTTTTTATAGGTTTCGGTGCTTCAAACGACTTAACTGATTAACCTTAATAAAAGCTCCATTACTTTAAATGTAAGTTAGAATTAGTTTGACTGTCCCTCTGGTATCTTTCGTCCCTCTTTTAGATAATTGTCAATCATTTTTCAATTCATATCCACATGTTTGCCGAGTTACATAATATATTTGAATCTGTTTATGTCCTGAATGCAGCTTGAAGTACTTTTAACCAGACACATTAAACAATTATCAATCAACCTCGATATTATTCAATTAGCCAAAACACAGTATGTTTTCTTGCGTATACCACTTATTAAAAAAGTTCACGACATTTTCCTAATAATGCAACCAATATCCTGTACATGCATATCAAATATTACTTTGAAAAAGTTCAATGCTCGTGAAAAATTATTAAGTAAAAACCGATTTTTCAGTGGTATTCTTCAACCTTGAAAAAAAATGCATTGAACACGAATCTTATGTTCAGTTTTTCTGTCTAATACAAAAATAATGATTTTCTCAAGTTAAATAACGTGGTAATTATAACACATTATGTCAATCTAACCAAGATTGGCTGTTTGACATTTCAAAAAAATCTTTCATCCCTTTTCCAATAGATTTTCTACATAGTAATTCAAGCTGTCGTAGTGTAACATCAGGCTCAGAGATAAACTATTTTTCTAATAAAACTATTAGCCTGTACAGAGATTAACAATAAGAAATCGACTTTCTATTCCATCAATATGATAAAGTTGTTTTCGGTATTGCAGTTCGTGTGAAGTCCTGGGAAGTTATGGCTTAGGTTTTATTTCTGCTGGATAGTTATTCATCATCATTAAATGTAATACGGTGTAATTTACAAGTCAAATCACTTTTCCAGGTAAGGACTTTTGTTTGATTTATATGTATCTTTCCTGTTGACGGGAACAATCTCTAAGGTATTGCGAACACTCCTTGGTTGGAATACAATTCTGGAACTTATTATGAACACAGTGACTGCATTATTTGGAATATTAGTTAATTGCCAACTATTTGAATAACGTAAGTCACTATTTTCTATTTTTGACAAATTGATTTAAGAATAATTTAATAAATCGTGATTTTATCTTTTTTCTTTTGGTGTATCTTAGGATTTTTTTCTTCAATCGGCTTAATGTTAATATGATACATTTATGAAAAAAAAAAAAAAAAAAAAAACGATCGCTTCAGTATTCATATATCAAAAGTAAGTGAAAAAAGTAGGGAAATTTCCAAAATATCAACTTTTAAATTTGAAGGTCAACTTCATGGTAAAATATTGCAAATGAATAAAGGTATAGAGATGTGTCGATTTTTTCTACATTGGCTAGAGGTTTAGTGGGAGGGTTGAGATCGCACAAAACATGTTTAACTCCCTTGCATGTTTGCGCCTGTCTCAAGTTAGGAGCCTTTGGCCTTTGTTAGTCTTGTATGTTTTTTTTTAATTTTAGTTCATTTATGTTTTGGAGTTTAGTTGGAATTCCATTTTCACTGAACTAATATACATTTTTATTAAGGGGCCATCTGAAGCCCACCTCCGGATGCGGGATTGATGATTCATTGGTGGCTTTCGGCTGTTATTTGCTCAATGGTCATTTGTTTTTAACTCTTTGACACATACCCCATTTCTATTCTCTATTTTATGGAAAAGATCAACAAAGTTTAGCTACGTGAACTTTGTAAAGCAACATCTCTTTGACCATGACTCCAAAGTGATTATTTCCGCTTATGGTGCTGTAGCTTTGTTATACATACTATCAATAGCTGCATTTAAATGGACATAATCAATACACAACAATAATAGTTAAGTAACTTATGATGACTTCGTTTATCCATAATTATTTATATCTATTAAAGTAATTTACAAAAATAACGTAAATCAAAAACGTAGAAACTATTTTTTTTCTAAATATGGATCATCAAAACTGAAATCGATTTTATCACTTCGGAAGCCATATGTCCTTCGTCACGTCACGTAGTTGTGAAAATGATGACGTTTCGTTAATACTATGTCATCGAGGATAAGTAGGTTGCCTAAGCATATATAGTCAGCGAAGGGATAGTAACTGTCATATCAAATCTCGCTTCAAATCAGGAAGGTAGTTACGGAATTAGGAAGTAAATTATTATCATTTGGAACTAAGCTTAAACATCACTAGTTCAGTATTGGAATAATATATATATCATTGAAAAATTGTTATTTAACATAAGGTAAGCAAATATTTGTTAATTATGAAATGCATTAATGCAACGTGTACTTTAATTTGTTTTATTATAAACTTCAACAACCGCCAATGTTGATACTTGTCCTACAGTATATGTACTGCATATGTAAAAATGTAGTTAATGCTTTTTGAATTTTGGAAAAAAATATATGTTAGCCAATATATATATTTTTTTTAAACATTTGGTTTCGAATGCTTTTAAAGAAAGCATGGTTATGTTTTATAACCATATAAGGTTACAGATAGTTCAATGAAGTTAGGCAAAGATGTAAGACATGTTTATGCAACGAAATGCACATGGCTGATGCAACAAGTTGGAGTTATTACTTAAGTTATTTAGTATAATTTAGATAAGAAATAAAATAACTTTATCCTTATTTATTTTTTTCTGATACAAAGCAAAGCTTTAAAGTTAAATAAAACTTAATTACTTTCAATAAAAACTTACACAGAAACATATTCGTATACATGAGAGAAAACTGTAGCAAAAGTCATTAAAAAATACTCAACGTAAAAGAAAACTTCTAAAAATTAGTAAGAAGCTGAAAATATGTTATACTTGTATGCTAATTTTATTTACTTTGAAAATTTTGCAATATTAGTATTGAGAAATATATATATATACCAAGGCCATTAACACAAGTATAAAAATAAGTATAAGTACAAACACTAAGCAACAGATGGTTAAACGTTTTATTCCGTTGCATAACTAATTGGTAGTTGCTAGATTTGTAATTGTAGGTGATGTAAAAATACATAAAACACATAAAACACACGGTACTGTTGCTGTTACATTTAGAAGATTCGTATTGTTCAATCTTTGATTGTATGTCGGGTGTTTTTGTTTTTAAATTTTGTTCCTTGGCAGAATACTGGAATTTGCCGATGAATGGGAATGAGGGATAATGCAAATTAGGCAACGTTTTTTTTCTTCATTCTTAATGATTATAGCCTAGACAAAAAGGGTCTATTATATATGTATAACAATAGATCATACTGTAATTTTGAATAGAAAAAGATTTTAAACCACTTAAATTTCGAATAAATTGATTCCGAAATTTCTTGTATAAAACTTCTACATCTTTTTAGATAACATGCATACCATAACTTCTTTTAAACTGTGTTTTACTGTGCATAGTGCTGTGTGTTTGTTGAATATATACATTTGCTAGAGGTATAGGGAGAGGGTTGAGATCTCACTAAACATGTTTAACCCGGCCGAATTTTTGACCCTGTCCTTAGTCAGTCTTGTATAATTCTTAAATTTTAGTTCATTTAGGAGTTTAGTATAATTGTCCATTTTAATTGTACTAGTGCACATTTTGTATAGGGACCAGCTGAAGTCTGCCTCTGGGTGCGGGGTTTTCTAGTTGTGCTGAAGATCCATTTGTGTACTTCGGCTGTTTTTTACTCTTTGGTCGGGTTGTTGTCTCTTTGACACATTCCTTATTTCCATTTTCTATTCTAAAAGACAGGTCCAGGGACAAAGACAAAAATTAAATCTGAAAACAATCTGCAAGAATTCTTATTTTGAAAAATTCATACGATTTCCACCCGAAGATTTTAATAAATTATATTACACGTAGATAGTATTTATAAATGCAACTAGAACACACCCGTATATCGAGGGTCCGTGACTGAATTAAAGTATATAACTATGTGCAAGCCTTATTTTAGTATTAGTATTGTCATCTGATAAAGTCATGCTGATTATAAGATACACAGTTTTCTCTGCTTTCAAATCTTTCTGTTTGAACCCGTCGAACTGGAACTTATCAATTATTGATAATAATATTTTTTGGAAAACAAAAGGTCCTGGAATGGAGTATTTTTTAATCAACAGCATTGTCCTATATTAGTTATAAATATTGAATTCTTTGATTCGCTGTTTTACGTCATACCCGCTAACAAATTGAAAACTGTACCTATACGCCTTATTTTAGTCCAGATTTTTAGTATTCGTATTGTTATCTTAGAAAGTCTAACTGATTAAAATACAACAATAGGTAACAATTTGACTGCAATTAAGTAGTGTCAACCCTGTGATTATGACCCGTGTAATACTATATAGCATATTTATCCTGAATACACCGTTTGGTGGTGCGCCTGTCAGATGCGGAACGTACAGATAAGGTAATCGGTAACAGGTGAATATACTATTGGTATCGGTATCGGACTCGACCCGGAACTTCTTAATTATTGGCAATATTAATTACGTGGAAAACAAAAGGGCCTGGAATGGTGTAATTTTTAATCTACACCTTTGTACTATATTAGTTATATATAAAGTTGAATTCTTTGATTCGTCGTTTTTACGTGATGACGGCTGACAAATTGGACCTCGTAATTTTAGTATTATAGATGCCTTATATCAAACTATTATATTCCAATGAATAGGCTCTTAACCTTCTGAAACAAACTGATATATATATTAATTGCATCGAACATGCACTTCGCCACAATAATCTTGATGGATTAATCACTGATCATAGTTTACAAAGCATTCATCTCTAGAAATAGTTACCTGGATCTAATTGATAACTGACGTCACAGCAGTTTACCGTCTTTAGATTAAAGCTACGAAAAAAGTATTTATAGACATTTTTATTGTTTTCCTATCTTTTTCTTTTATCTGATTTTCGATTTGCTCCGAGGAAACAACTGACTGTGTAACATATATTTTCAATTCTTTCACCATGACGTGAAAATGTTTCATCAATAGGTTGTAATCATTGATTTTGATTGTAATACATTGAATTGAGATTGAAAGCTACAGCTGCTGCACATATATACATAATTATATATATACACCAACGCAAACATGAACATGTAAAATAAAAAATGAATAAAACATTATGACATGTTTTTTTATTTTATTTCAGATGTGAAGCTTAGAAAAAAATAATAACGATGAGTAACAACACTTCGAACATTCCAAGATCGCCGAGATTAAGCACACCAGATAATCTCCTTCAATTATGTTTACGAGATCATTACGATATTTTGCGAGAACTTGGAAGAGGAACATACGGTAAAGTTGTTTTGGCTAAATGTAGAGAAACTGGAACTAATATTGCCCTGAAAATCCTTCCAAAGACACATGTTAAACTGAAGGAATTTCAAAGGGAATTTAACCTTAGCTACTTTCTATCGCCTCATACCAATATTGTTGACACTTACAATGTTGCATTCGAAACCAGAGTTTCGTTTGTATTCGTACAGGAATTTGCGCCTTTCGGTGACCTTTTTGATCTCATTTCGCCACAGGAAGGAATGTCAGAAAAAGACTCAAAAACCGTCATGAAACAAATTTCGTCTGCACTCGACTTCATGCACAGCAAGCAACTAGTACATCGAGACATCAAACCAGAAAACATTCTTGTGTTTGAGAAAGACTTCAGTAAAGTTAAGCTTATGGATTTCGGCATGTCGAGAAAAGAAGGTACAATAGTGCGAAAAGTGAATGGATCCATTCCATACACACCGCCAGAAGTTTGTGATGCCGTCCGAAACGAAAGCATCAGTGTTTCTTCTTCCGGTGATATGTTTGCATATGGAGTATTGCTCTTCTGTATGTTGACGGGGAATTTTCCGTGGGAAAACGCAGATATTAGTGACATTTACTATAACGAATTCATTCAATGGCAACGACGAAAAACGACCAAAATTCCATCCCAATGGCGTAAATTCACCCCTCGTTTAATGAGGTTCTTTCGGAAGGCACTTGACTGTAAACCAGAAAGACGTTGTGAGGTGAAGGACATAAGTAAATACATTAACGACAATTGGTTACGCCAAACCAAAACATCAAATGACAGTGATTTTGAAGATGACGTCACGGATAGTGATCATATGGACAAATTAACAAATATTCTACAAGACCACGGTATTGAAACAAAAGTAGATAAACGACTGCGGGAGCGGAGAATTTCAGAATGGTTGCTACAATCATAATATAACAATACATCCCTCACCAAAGAGCTTTCATTAAAGTATATATTCATAAAATTTATTTCAAAATAAATAAATATTTGTCATATTTTAAATGGCTTTTTTTTGCATTTTGACAAAAAAAATAAAAAAATTTTGAGGTATAAATCAATTAAACAGCAACCTTACAACAGTAACAACACAAAACATCATAAATTTCACGAAGATTTAACACAAGCTTCCATTACCTGACACCAATCTTTTCTGTTGAGACTGTTAGCATATTCAGATCATACATTTCTATTCATTGGAAATGATTGAAGTTTCATAACGAGGCAACAATATGTCAACCACTAAATCGTTAATGCGGGGTTCACACATTGCCGATTATTGCTCCCGTTTGAGATCAGACAGCGATACGACACGAAAAGTGAAAAAGTCGGATTAGTATCCTCAATTATCTGGAATGTCCTATTATTGTCTGAACGCAGTCGTTTTAGTTCGTAACAGATTCCTACTGGTCGGGAAGGGTCCGAATAGTTCGGCAAAGCACCCCGACAGTTAGGTGCGTCCCGTAACATTCGGGGAAACTCAGCCGATTTTGTCTAGTCGGATTACAATCGTGCCTATGTCGTGACAGATTCTGCTGTATCGGATCGAATTCCTAACAATGTTCTGTGTATTCGGGACGGTGTCCTGTGGAACGGGAATGATCTGGAGAAGTTCCGACAATAACAGAATACAATACGACTGAGACCAGACAAAGCCGTTTGCAATGCGATAGAGCGGACCGTGATAGGATTACGTTCCGACAGTACCTGATCATCCCGATTATGCCGTCAGTTTTCGATCGGATAACTTCCGTCAGCGTCGGTTCACTGTCTTGTCACTATCTGATCTCTGTCGGATTACATTCGGTAGAATCGGGACGCAGTCGTGACATACTCGGTCGAATTTTACCTGGCGAAAGATACAAATCGAATTTCCATCCACGATTCACAGGATCTTGATCAGACTTTTGACAAATTTTAATCGGGAATGGTCCTGTCAAGGACGGCAGTAAAAATCGTGAATGTGTGACCCCAGCTTAATGGTCCATCGCTGTTGTCAGTGCAAAAGTGTATGTTTCGCGACCCAAACACTACGTCATTATTTGTATAAAAAAAACAGAGAGAAAAAAATGAAAAAAAAACTTTGCTAAGGATTCTATATCCTAATGATGTAGAAGCTTCGAATTCAGTTCAGGCTTCGTAACGTTCAATGAAGGTTTGACTAAGGATTGATGTTGCAAAATGTGATCAAGACACATAATGTTATAAGATATAGACATACATAAGATATAGGACATACATATGAATTTATAAAAAAAAACATTGTACATGTACCAAGTAGTATAAATTTTAGTGTCAATAAAAACGTAATGTCAGATGATCTCAAATCTAGACTTTGCATTATAAACGACGTCTTATATAACCATATTAAAAGTTTTCCTATTTGTGAGATACTGATGTAAATCTAAGTTTTAAATTGTTTTTCATCACGCAATCGGAAACATAGTAATAACCAGATGAGCGTTCAATAACTCCTGAGTAAGGCTATAAAACTCATAGACACGCTATATGTTCCTTCACATTTGTTTCAGAATTATAGGACCTTTGTTTATCATATTGTTTTCTAAGTAGTTTATGTATGGATGTTAAATAATACATAAATCAAATTTCATTAGATGCAACAATGGATTTTTTATAAGAATAAGAAAATCTTATTATGTTTTAATGCACGTTGTTTAACCAAACATAAAGTATTTATGTGCTAAAATGCTCCATCTATTTTGAACATATGTGTAAATAATTGAGCACATCCAATTATTTACACTTCAAAATTAGCCTTTATTTTCTAAAATCAAGAAAACAAACACAAGGTTGGATACTGAATGGCGCAGTGACCACCTCGACTGAATGGCGCAGTGACCACCTCTTAAATTTTATTTCTTATACAAAATGTATCTGATCTGCATGTTTAGTCCATCAAACTAAATAACAAAAGTCCTGTCAAAAACACAAGATGACAGAATCTTGGACAATATTTTCTGCAACAAAATAATCTACAAAATAAATACAACACATTTAAATACTGTTCTATATAAAACTTGAATACAAATATTTTGTAAACAAAAAAAAATGAAAATAAACTTCTACCTATACATGTATATATATATATATATGACGTGCGCGTATGTGGTCACTACTCAGTCCTTGATAAC
The DNA here is from genome assembly GCF_963676685.1 of Mytilus edulis. Classification (NCBI taxonomy): domain Eukaryota; kingdom Metazoa; phylum Mollusca; class Bivalvia; order Mytilida; family Mytilidae; genus Mytilus; species Mytilus edulis. The sequence goes on along the minus strand of NC_092352.1, from coordinate 45,866,865 downwards.
TAAAAACCCGTGCAATTTTCTTTTATACTGACCGCCAAACCGGTTAACGGCAATAGTATACAACTTATACAAAATCTCCTTTATAAAATTAATGCGCAATTTTTCAAATACCTTCCGCATACAGCACATACATTCATCAACGTTTGAGTAAGGCTATAAGACTTTTAACACGCTAAACTTTCTTAAATTTCATTTTTAAACTACTAGTATACCACATCCCCTTATTTTTTTTTCTATATGACCTTCGATTATCATATTATTTTTTAAGTTTCTGTATAAATGCTAAATAATAGATACATTAATCAAATATAATCGGATGTAACAATTATTGATTTTACATGTATTCCATTTTACTTTTTAACAAAGCTGTCATGCATGTTGATTCACTTATAGGGTCTTTGCATCGGATATAAACACATTTATTCTAAACCAAGTGGTTGGCCAGACACGGGTTATGTTCTACTCATAAATATAAGATGGGTTGATAATAAAACCCTAACGTGAGGCATTTTGCTTGATATTCATATACTAAAAACTTTGGATAAGAATGATAGATCCTGACCAAACGAAACAACACAAATCCAACCGAATACTGGGGGTGATCGATCTCATGTGTAACGAAATTGTAGGATGGCATTACAATATCTTGATCACATCTTCTTTTTTTATAAATAATATCTATTTATAAGTTGTTTTGTACCAAGTTGTTTTAATTTCAGTTGCAATACAGTTGTAATATCAGCTGATCTCAAATATAGACGTTGCATTATAAACTACGTCTTACATTACCATATTAAGTTTCCCTATTTGTAAGATGCTGATGTAAGGCTGAGTTTTAAAGTATTTTATGGACATTTGAAACTGTGGCAACCATGAAATTGTTTTTCATCATGCAATTGGAAAACATCGTAATAAGCAGATGAGCGTTCAATAACTTCTGTGTAAGGCTATAAGACTTAAAAACACGTTAAACGTTAAACTTTCTTCAATATCATTTCTAAACTATACCACATCCCCTTTTTTTTCTATATGACCTTTGCTTACAAAATTATCTTTTAAGTTTCTGTATTAATGCTAAATAATACATTTGTAGATACATTAATCAAATTTAATCGGATGCAACAATTGATTTTTCATATAATTTCATTTCGCTTTTAACAAAGCGGTCATGCATGTAGGTATACGATACACTTATAAGGTCTTTGTATCAGAAATAAACACATTTAAACTTAAACAAGTTGTTGGCCAGACACGGGTTATGATCTTCTCATATATTTTATGATGTATGATACTAAACACCTCACTGGAGGGACTGTGCTTGACATTTATATGATGAAGACTTAATCTTTCAACCAGTTTAATTGAGGGCTGGCATGTCAGTAACTGCTAGTAGCCCTTATAGTTATTTGTGTTACCTTTTCTGACATCGGACTCGGACTTCTTTCAAACTAAGTTTTGCTGTGCTTATTGCTGTATGTTTGTTTTCTACATTGGGTAGATGTACACGTATAGGGGGAGAGTTGAAATCTCATAGAAATAGTTTAACCCCGCCGGATTTTAGCACCTGTCCAAAGTCAGAAGCCTCTGATCTGTGTCAGTCTTGTATGATTTTTAATTTTAATTCATTTATATATTCCTGAGTTTAGTATGACGTTCATTTTCACTGAATTTACACATTTTTCTTAGGGGCCAGCTGATGCCCGCCTCTAGGAGCGGGATTTTCTCGCTGTGTTGATGACCCATTGGCGTCATTCGGCTGCTGTCTTCTCTTTGGACTGATTGTTGTCTCTTTGAAACATTCCACATTTCCATTCTGAAAATTATATGATACAATGTTGGTGTTAAAAACCCCTGATAAGAATGATAGACCCTGAAAAAGGGAACAATACGAACCCAACCGAATACTGGGGGTGCGCTCATGTGCGCTGAAATTTAAGGATGACGTTACAATATCCATTTCCAACAGAAAAATTAAATTAACAAGAGCTTTTGCTGTTCCATGTAGCAAATGTTAATATGAAATGCCTTGAAGAGAAGACCGTTTGGTAAAATAACCAAACAGCTCGTCATTTTGCCAGCAAATCAAAAGTTCTTTATACCTAAAATTGAGAATGGAAATGGGGAATGTGTCAAGGAGACAACAACCGACCACAGAACAGACAACAACAGAAGGTCACCAATTATAGGTCTCCAGTGCAGCGAGAAATTCCCGCACCCGAAGGCGTCCATTGATCTATTAGTATAAAAAAATGAAAGTCAACAGCAATAGCATAGGGAATCATAAAGTTTAATTTGTGTATGAATTACAAATTACAAGGATTATAAGTCCATGACAAAGCCACCTAACGAACATACAATATAGATATCTGAAGACTAAGCCAATAAAAGGCAAATGTCTATACAACATTCCACGTCTTATATTGCCCCAGGGCTTTAACAATGGTAACCATAAATACCAAATTCTCCAAAATATTAATTATAAAGTATCAAATCTAAAATATGACATAAACAACCAATACAGGAAACTAGAAATCCTCCTACTTTAAAAAAGAAATTATACTAGTGGACTACCAATACGTATATTTATAAGAATATATTCATTAAGTATTTAATAAACATTAATTTTGTTAAATAAATGAGTTAATCAAAGCGGACGGACTTACACATTGATTCGTTTCGAACAGGTACTCGTTTTCTTGCTTCAGAACAACATTGATACAGTCAAAACCATCTATTGTATGCATTAATGATTTCATTTACTTTTTTATGATTATCTTTTTATTTCTGTACCGAAATTCTTGCGTCAATAAAAATTTATACTGATTAGTTTTCAGTCTAAGATGGAGATTTCATTGCATATTATCTTAAATCTAGAGTTATCATATGAGAAATGATAAAAATCTTATGTATATCGAAGGAAATTAAGTGCAAATAAACTCATCATAGATACCTGTATAAGCGGTAGATGCGTTTTTCGTCTACAAAAGACTCATCATCGACAATCGAATAAAAAAAAGTGTAAAAAGCCAAATAAAGTACGCAGATGGAGAGCATAGGACCACCATTTTCTTAAAGTTTTGCCATATGATTAAATACAATGCTGAAGATTATTATATTCCCCTAAAACAACTATTCCTGTTTTATTGACATCAATGATAGAAATGAAAACCATGCTTTGATGCTTTGGAAAAGCACTTTGTATCTAAACATATCGAAAAGACTTCAGCGGAATAGTGGATTCCATATTTCTATATTTTTACTGCTGCTTTCAATGTAAAAATACAAAGCTCACTACACCAAAACTATGTATAAAATGTAAGTAAATTAAATACAGACTTCACTTGACTAGGAAAAACTCAGCTGATGTCAAATATAGACGTTACAGTAAAAACTGCGTCTCTTATTACCATTATTCCTTATTTGTAAAACAGTAATGTAAGTCTGAGGTTTATAGTTTTTTTTATGGAAATAGAAGCTGGGGCAACCTTTAAATTGTTTTTCATCACGCTTTTGGAAAACATGCTCGTAATAAGTAAATGAGCGTTCAACAAAATATTTGCAGCTGAGTTAGATTATAAAAGTTATAGGCACGCTAAATGTTTCCTCAATTTCAGTACAAACTTAAGTTATACTATACAAAAGACATTCGATTATCAGACTGTCTTCTTAACTATTGTTGGCTAAATGTCAAATACATAAATAAAATTGTATAAACCAAAGCTTCTGCCGTTCCATGTCCTAATTTACACTCCCTAAATGCGATAAATTCATACTTTGAAACAAATTTTGAAAGAAAAGGAAAACGGTTCTTTATTTTGGAGTTGCTGTATTGAATAAAACGTCAAAGAAGAAAGATTGGAAGGATTGATTTACATTTTTCCTAAAAATTAATCATCAACGATCAACTTTCATTATTAACATATTCTATCAAAAATACGCAGTACAATCGAAAAGCTAATTTAGTTTGGTAATTTAGAACTGAGGGTCATGGATCTGATATATATGCATTTCTATATCGAGTTCAATTGTATTTTATTCAATCTAACGGTATATATGAAAACATATTTTGCTTTAAAAGGGCACTAGCTGTCAAATTCATATTCACCGAATTCACTCAAATTCTCATATTCTATTTATAACAATGTAAAACATTAATAAAAATTATAAAAAGTCTAAAATAAACAATAAACAGGGCACAGGCATGAAAAAACGTAGCTTTGTTTCATGTGTATTTTAGTCCAGACGCCATCTAATTAAATATCGAGTTGACCTCAGATGACCATATAAGCGATGTAAACATAAATAAAGATATGAATAGATTTAACCAACACGTGCAATTGGATTTGTATAGGTCTGTTTAATTCTATTTTATAGATTAAAACTATGTATTTCTCATCACTTTTATCCGTATAAGAATGATTTTATGTGGATCGGTTATCAAATGATTTACCTTTGTTTCACTTTCATTATTGACATTCTTTTCCTTTAAATAAGCGGTACACGTACAATGTATGCGTTGTCAATCTCTAGCTAGGGGTATAAATTGAAGTTCACATGAATACGCAGTTTATGAATGGAAAGCGTTTGTCATATTCCTCGCTTTGTAAAGGCATTTCATTATGTAGAATACAGTGATTTAAATCTGGGTTTATAGCTAGCTAAACCTTTAAAAATGAAGGTGTAAGTGTTTTAAATGCATATTGCAAAGACTGAAGAAACCAAGGACATTTATAAGATTTTGAGAGAGTAAATGAGATGAATAAGAGATATCTTAAACGGGAAAAGAAAATACATTAGTTGGATTAGCACAAACATGGAAATTGAATTTATGACGTGAAGTTGTCTGTATGTTGGGTTTCGAACAATTAAACTACCTATAGTCCTTTAGTTTATGAAACAGCGAACTGAAAATGCAATGCAACCAGGTGAGTTGACAGGATAAGCAGAGGAATTTAGCTGTCACACGATTGAAAGTCACATTAAATACTTATTTTAAAAGCCAGTTGCACTTTTCACAAACAATTTTAAGAGTAAAAATACTCGTAAGTCTAACACATTTCAGTTTAACTTTTTTGTGAAAAAGGGAAGATGACACGCCTGTGTTAATGGCAGATTGTCGTTGGTATATATTTGATGTAAGGAACTTATAAGGTACAAAGCAAGATTTTTAAATTGCATCATCTTTTTGAGTAAAAAATACACATTGAGGGAAAATAATATTTCTTGGTCAAATCACATAAAAGAAAATCTGAAAATGAGGACAAGGTGGCTGGTTTAACTGTTTGTTTAGATGCTAAAAGTTTCAAGTTCAGATTTCATATGTAATACTTAACATCTGAATTTGTTTTTAAAAAACTTCGAGTTATTTAAGTTTAGAATATTTAAATTTGAGTGACGAATACCATCCAGTTAGTTTTATCATACAATTTCCCTAGTGTGAGGAAATATTTCAGAATTTGTCGAACCCTATTCATCTTGTTGTAGAAATAATAAAATCTTATGTCAATTTGTGTGTTTTTGTAAGAAGTGAGTACTATTCAATTACATAAGGATAATGCAATGGCGCTATATGAAACCTGAACTAATAACTTGAGACGTTATCTATAGAAACATTCGTTTTCTTTTGCAGAAACTGAATAGGTCTTTGATCTTTAAAGCACTATCCAATATATTATGAATAAATGATACATGATTTTTATGATTAAGTTATTATATGATTTCAAATGGGTTATTTGAGGTCTTTTCGGATTTTCATTGAGATATTTGAGTCTTTTTTTTATATGCATCCGGGTTATTCGAGGTCTTTTCTGATACAGATCGAGTGCATTATGCCTTTACTTATGAATCTCTATTAACCTATCTAATTTTGAATTGCGTTATTTGATAAGTGATCAGCTTTCTGAATTATGTTTGTCCAAAGAAATAATATTTCAATATATACAAATAAGTAGATATGTTGTAGTATTGGCAATAAGACACCTATGCACTAGAGACCATACGGGTTAGATGTGGGTTTAGCTAATGTAGTTTATAACATAATCCGAATTAGAGTTCGAAATAGAAATTGGCATATAGATTAGTATGAAAGTTAGTATCGGCATGATTCATGTTAAAGAGGAATCAAATGACACCAGACACAATTCGTGTACATTAATCACGATTTATCCACGAACCTAACGACTCAGAAATAACATACACGACATCACGAAGTTTTCATCAGTTGACTGGTGTCTGTAAGCATGTCAAGCATTGAATGGCTCATAGTACGAAAAACTAACTACCAGAGATTATCACAGGACTGTCACATATTAAGTTAAATTTAACACATTATAAAGATCCATTTAGCTTTGTTAAATAACTATGCACATCAAAATAAAGCGATAAAAATGCTTAGGATTAACAAAACAAATGTTTTACCGCGCTTGTTAAAAAAATACAAATCATAACTGATAATAATAACAAGATTCACCATCGTGGTAGTTCACCATTATAGAAAGAGAATCAGCACTGATGTTACCGTAGATATAAGAAATAATGTATACCTTTATCACTAAGAAATTGATAATCATTTGTATATCAGTCTATGACCTATCAGGTGATGACCCAGCTGTCGAATAATGAGCAGACTACACAAAAATGCATACATACATTCGAGATGATTTGTCCATAATACTTTATAGATCTTTATAGGTTTGAATGAGAGGAGAAAGACACAAAAGGATCATTTAAATTCTTAAATCGTAAATATGCGGATAACGCCATTGCAATAAAAAAAATAAGAAAAAGACCTATAAAACAAACAGCAGAGTACAAAACACAACATGGAAACTAAAGATTGAACTAGAGTAAAACTTAAGAACATATCTGTTGTCATCCGTGAAATGAATAATGTTCCTTATAATTTTAGATCCATTTTTCTTTATCTTTTTTTCGGGCCGAAATTATAACAATACAAGGCCAGAAAAAATGAATCTGAGGAAGTTGATTTTGAATTTAATTGAACAAAATGAAATATAACCTAGTATACATCACATTTGTTAAAATCACCTTATTAGAAAATATCTCTTGAGTTCAACGGTGATATCAGACCAAAGAGGAGAAGATCCAAGAAGAGTTCGTTTTTAGCTAGTTTTGCTGCCATTATCTACATGCAAAAAGTTTAAAATTCTTGAGCTTATAAGTAAAAAAACAATGAAAATATGTTATAACAGGATGATATTTTGAACATCTGAAAAATAAACATGACAAGATAACAAAACTACAGAATTCCAAGATAATTCATTAAAAGTGACAGAGTAACACCAAAAGATTGTTTTGATATTGTTGAAATAGGTCCGGTTTTTTTTATACACATGGACCAAATACTAACCTTATCTCCCTAGTTTAAAAAAATGAGATAGTGTAAAACCTTTTTATCTTGTGATCGAAGTAATTAGAAAAATGTTTAATTTATTCATTGTATGAACTATTTAATCATATACAAATGATTTAATCGCACTTTTATGTTGGTTGAGCGTAATCCACATAGAAACGTTTTTTTTCTAACAGCCGACAAGGTCTTTGATCTATATAACACCATTTTATCTATTATGAAAGTCTGGACGCTTAAGAACAACATGATCAATATATAATCTTTTTGATTTAGTTATAATAAAAGTTGAAAAAGGTTTTGAAGTTTTTTTCTGATAGCATTCAGGTTATAGGAGGTCTTTTTTGATAAACATGAAGATTATTTCAGATTTTTACTGATACTGATACGAATCCAGAAAATAATACCCTTTCTTATACATAAATGTTACCCCATGTTACTTTAAGTGGCGTTATTTGCAATGGATAAATCAAGTGTCCGTATCATATATTTCCAAATCAAAATAATTTATAATATGACACTACGGATATGTGTGGTAAATTACTAATGTATCAAAAGAAAGCGAAAGAATACCAGAGGGAAAGTCAATCTCATAGATCGTTAGGGACAACATCAAAAGTTCAGTGAAGAATAAAAAACTTAATTCATATAGTTTTTTCACTGACCCCCCCCCCCCCCCAACCCCACCCCTCTTAACTTAATTTGGGAAAAATTGATTGACTCATATAGATATATGTAAAAATCAATGTTGGATAACCACATCTTGCAGCAGTTCAATCCCCCCTTCCCCAAACTATTTAAATTAAGTTTTTTTTATCTGACATTGATCTTTTGATATTTTGAACTGACAACGCCATGACTAAATCATAAAAGACTGACAGACAAATAATAGTGCACAAGACACAACATAGAAAACTAAAGACTAAGTAATACAAACCCCACTAAAAACTCGGGGCGAACTCAGGTGCTCTTGCAGGGTAAGCAGATCCTGCTCCACATGTGGCACTCTTCGTGTTGCTCATGTTATTACAAACCCGGTGAATAGACTAATTAGGTAGCGTTAGCATAGACATCATTCATTTTAAGAGAGGAATTAAATCAGACCGAAAACAAATCTCTTGATTTTATCTGTTCATTGTGGTTATCCGTGAAAAAAAGAGAGAGACATCAACCCAACGACACATAATTAACCAAGAAGACATCAAGAGGTTTTATCAGAAGACAAGTATCTTTATTGAATTTCAAACTATAAATGGTTCATAATACAAATAATTAAAAAATAATTTTTTCCGAGATGTCCAACTTTTAACATTCAATTTAAAAACAAGACATTTAGTTTTTTACAAAAGACAGCAACAAACACAACAAAAGGTGACGGAGTAAACTAGATTTTCGGGATTTCAACTAATGTTTCTTTATTGTTTGATTGACTGAAGAAGTAAAAGAGAACCAACGACCTTCAGCAGGAAACTGGATTAAAGTCGAAAACACCTACCACGTGCGGGATTCAGATTCACTATCGCAGTGTTGACATTCTTGTGATACTAGTTGAACGACTTTGCCTCGGTCGATGGAGTAAGAAAAGGTATATAAAAAGTAAAATAGCAATTATACTTAACTCCAAAGAAATTCAAAACTGAAATTCGATAACGAACGGCAAGATATCAAAGACACCAAACGATTGGAAATCAAATGTCATAACCCTGACTTGGAACATACATTTCCTTTTGTAAAATATCGTGGATTAAAAGTATGACAATGGAAATCTTAAAAGAAAATACATTTTTTTTAAGAATTAATCCTGGACTATAGAAGAGGGACAAACGATACAATAGGGACAGTCAAAGCCATAGATCGAATAGTAAACTTGCAACGCCAATGTTCTAGATGAAAAAGACAAACAGACAAATAATAGTACACAAGACACAACATACCATACATAAGGTTTAACAATTAAAAAAACCACGAGTGCAAACCAAAGAACAATAAACAATAGTACTGTATTAACTAATGCAACAGTTAATGAGAAAAGCATCAAAGTATTTAAACTGGTGATTAGAAATCATGCCATCTACACTCTAATTAATGTTTCTAATCTAATATGCTAATAATGTACTTTTGTTTTACTTGTTTATAGTACAAATATAATCAAACATTATTGATGCTGTTTTGTTTCACAGCAATTAATGATTACATTGTCTTTTGTATCCAGCCATTGTCAGGTCAATGACTAGAGCTGGATGACAAACAGACCAAATGCATTGTATTACATAGATGTTTATACATAATCAACAATCTAAATGTTTCGAATAGATACATAACAGATGAAGTTGCAATGACTTTTAAATGTTTGGAAAGGAAATAATGACTTTTTAAATTCTATTAACAACAACAATAACTTCTAGACTTACTTCTCTTTCATTAAGCATGTTTAATTGTCAAAACCTACAATATTTGTTGATAAAATTTCTATATATAAATCTGCTTTTAAATATCGCAATACAGCTGTATCTGGGAACCAGTCAGACTAAATGGTCGTGGTAAAAATAAAAATAACTTATTTCTATAGTTATGTTGAAATTGCTCTGAGGATAAACGCGCGTCTGGCGTAAACACAAAAGTTTATTCTGGTATCTATGATGAGTTTATTTAAGACAACGCGATCGGTGTCACTGCTGGTAGAGTTTTAATTCCCCTAGCACAGCACTTCATTGCTGATATGCATTATCATTGTTATGGTCATAATTATAAATTAACTGTTAACAAAACTTTTAAATTTTTTAAATACTAAGGTTTTTCTACCTTAGATCACCTTAGCTGTATTTGCAAAACATTTCGGAATTATGGTCCTCAATGCTCTTCAACTTCGTACTTATTTGACCTTTTTAACCTTTTAGGTTTCGAGCGTCACTGATGAGTCATTTGTAGACGAAACGCGCGTCTGTCGTAAATGTCACCGAAGAGGCATTTGTAGACGAAACGCACGACTGGCGTACATACAAAATTTTATCCTGGTATCTATGATGAGTTGATTTATTCACTATTAAATATTCTTTTTCCTCCTGTTTAGGTCTGTTGTCCATAAGCATTATTAAATTGCGAAAATAAAGGGAAAGATATCAAAAAGGACATTCAAACTTTTGAGTCGGTAAAAACTAACAACTAAAATTCAAAACGGCAAATTCAAAAGCTCAAATACATTAAACGAATGGCCAACAACTGTCATATTCCTGACTTGGTATAGGCATTTTCATAATACCAAAGGGCTGCATTGTTGTCTGACATGATTCTGTTGGCCAAAAGAAAACCCTGTTTCTTGACATTTTTTAAAGTTTAACTATACAATTTCAATATATCAATGCAGTATTCCGACATTAAGTTTCAACTGAATAGACTGGTTTATGGTTACTGAAGATATTAATGTAGATAGAAAGTGCCTTTAGCTGACCTTTAACTTTTGCTCCATAAAACTATGTAAATCAATATTTTATAAACTAATAACAGTTCAATAGAAAAACTGCCCTAAACATTCATAGGATAAACAGGGGAAATTTTCCGTTTGTGCTTTCATTCAAAACGTGTGTGTTACATTTTAATGTTATTATTAAAACCAGTATATTCAGTTACAACTTAATATCGGAATACTTCATCGATATACTGTAATGTATATCATTTTAATGTTGTGTTACAATTTAGTGTTGTGTCGTAGTTCTCCTCTTATATTTGATACGTTTCCCTCAGTTTTAATTTGTTACCTGGATTTGTTTTGTTTTTTTCTCAATCGATTAATGAATTTCGAACAGCAGTATACTACTGCCTTTATTTGACACGTTTGAATGAAAGTACAAACGGTAAATGAATACGACAATGAAGATATACCCCATCATTTACTTGTAACTTGTAACAGATCGCAATGTTAAAAAAAGAGAACCAGTGACGTGACTGTAGATAAAAGAAATGTCCAATACCTATATCACAATGAAATTGATATACATTTGTAAATCGGTCTTTGACCCCCTGGGCGACGAGCCATCTGTTGAATAATGACCAGATTAATCAACAATGCTGACATAGAATCAAGATTTGTCTTTGCTACTATTCTATTCTATGACATGAATATTTTCTCTATTCATTTCGGTTCCATTTCGTTGTTTTTATTTTTGACGAAAAATACAAATATAGGAAAATTTAAATTTATACGGCAAAATGGAAGAGATAAAGTCGTGTTATTGTTATATACTAATTATAAAAATGTCATACTTAACAAAGTTGACTAAAATGGCTAGAAGATAAACATGAGAAACGCCAAGCAAGATTTTAAATAACCATATCTTTGTGATTACAAAATACCTTTTCATGCCATGTCTACTAAAAATAAAAGGGTATGCTTTTATCTAGTTGAACTACCTTTCTGTACATGCTTGAAATTTCCCTGTTCATGTGTTAAGTGGAATACTTCGATATATTTTAATATAGATATCCGACAGAGAAGCGCCCGCTTTGAAAAAAAAGTCAAAACCAAACACAAAACAAATTTTTCAACAGCTTTAAACTAGTTTGATTTCTTTTTAAATTCTAAGGGACTAACATTTACTAGTATACATATTTTTTAAGGGGCCAGATGAAGGACGCCTACGGGTGCGGGAGTTTCTTGCTACATTGAAGACCCATTGGTGGCCTTCGGCTGTTGTCTGCTCTATGGTCGGGTTGTTGTCGCTTTGACACATTCCCCATTCCCTTTCTCAATTTCAACGTTCCTAATTCGAAGATATAAATGAGATATTTTAGAACATTTTTTTTAATTAGTATTAAATGAGAATAAATGTTCAATATTTTTTAACTTGTACTTGTTAGTAATTTTCAATGATATAAGAATAATGCAGTCGCACTCTAAGTAGTATGCACTTTGCATTTAAGACAAAATCCATATAGAAATGTTATTTTTCATAAGCGAAATTAGTCTATGATCTATGAGGCACAATCTTATTTGTTATGAAAAATCAGTAGGTTTAACTTCAATTTATGATCTTATTTATAAGTTATTTTATAAGTTGAAACGGTAATTTGAAGTCTATTCTGATATTTATCCAGGTTATATGAGGTCTTTTCTGATATGTATCCAGATTATTATAGTCTGTTTAGATATGCGTTCAGTATATTACGTCCTTTCGTCTGAGTCTCTAATACTGTTTGTCATTTTGAGCTACGTTATTCAATAAGTAATCAGTTTCAGTAAATATGATCAAAGAACTAATATTTCATACTACAAAAATGAGAAGATATTTGGTTTTATTGACAATGCGATGTCTATGCACCAGAGAGTAATGTAACTATTACATAATACAAACAAGAATGCATTAGGAGGAAAGTAAGTATAGACATGATTCATTCTAAAGGCGGATTTAAATCAGACCGAAAAACATTCGTGAGCATATTCATTTTACTATTGTCGTGTGAGATAATTGTGAATTAAAAGGAGACATCAACGACACAGAAGTAACCTCAAGCCAACAAAAAGGTTTCATCAGTATATCAGTATCTATAAAATATGTTCAGTTATACCTTGCCAGAGTAATAAAAAAACATAAATATACAAAGACAAATACTAAAAAACAATATAATACGTACTTAAGATGATAAACAATGTCAGTACCTAGCATCTATACTTCACACCATTATACATTATGTGTGAAGTTGATACGCAATATTTATTAACAAGATCTTGCAATCTTCCGATGATTTTAATTTAGATAAGGAAGGGGAGATGCTCTTGTACATAAACCTGGTTCATCAACTTTCTGATCAGACACATGTGACGTTTATATATAAGTCTGAGTAGCAGCTGTATGCTCTTGAATATCGAATGGATTGACAAATATTTATCTCATATGCAGGTGAAGTTGGTATATCTGCTCTAAAGTGCAGACCTTGTTGATACTTCTTCACTATCAAATTCACAAATAAAACATGAGGGTCTTGAATTTCAGACGCTTTTAATCATCTTAATTATGTTTTACAGTTGTGTTTTATTTGTCTTTTTATATATTTAACCTTTACTTTTCAGTCCATTTTTATTAATAACCTTTTTTGCGTGGATAGTTATTTAAACATATAGCCATTGTGTTTATTTGCATTGGTAATATTTGAATTGTGTCTTTCATTCTGGATTATGTGCTTTGTCTTTATGTCATTTTGTTTTTCTTTGTTGACACAATTATTCTAGTTTCATAGTAATTTAGATTTTAACACAGTGTTGACTGCTGTTCTCCAATATTTGACATGTTTTTTGCTATTATGTCTGTTTGTTTTCGTCACACATCGGTGCGACTGCAATACAAGTTAGATGTTTAGGTAGCTGTAAAACCAAGTTTGATTGTCTACATTTTCTACATTTCCTCAGTATCATCCAGACATATTTACTCAAACCTCAAATTTGGAGGTCCGTGACGACGTATACTTATTTTCTAATGCCACCCTGAACAAAACATAATTTCTTTGTTGTTGTGAATAATATGTCTGCATGTACATAAATTGAATACTTGCAAATTTATATACTCCTTATATGGATTTTGTTTTACAGTTATCTTCTGATATTTACTACTTTAATTTTCTTCAATCGATATGTTTGTGTATTGTAATCCCATTTGTAACTTTTGTTCTTCTATAAAGCAATGTAAAAAACACTGTTGATGTCACTATAGAGCTAGGTACATGTATTGGTGGAAGGCCAACTATTACGGTATTTGTGACATTTCTTGGTCTACTATATTTTATTTTGTGTTGATATATATTTAATTTAATTTTGGATGTAACGCGTCTTCTGATTAGCTGACGTCGTTTTGTTTATCATATCATAGACACAGTTTTGCCATGTGACCATGACGTCATCAACGTTTTTTCATGATTTACGCCGGTTTGAAATGGAATTTAGAATTAAATTATAAGAAATAACTGTAAAAATTTTTGTCAGTCTATTCGAAATAACACAAACAATGTGGTGCACACTGTTAAATAACCCGCTACTCGCGTTATTCAGTGTACACCCCATTTTTTAATGTTATTTCTTTAAAAATATTACAGTCATTCCTTAAGTACATATACGTTTGTAGCATGCGTTGATGCACAGGGGTAGTATCATTTACAGGATATATTAGGGAATATTTCAGCTTTGTAAACTGCTGGTAAGAATCGTCTTAAATTTGAGATAAAGAACAGAAACAATTAACGATGTTCCGATGACTGTTCTGTGAACTGGTGCATGTAGGTGTTACGTTGTACGATTATCTTCTCCAGTTCCATTGTTTTTAAAATATAGTTTCATTGGAAATAGTTAATCTTGCTTTTAAATAATTAACAATCAAAGTATCATTTCATATATGACCAAAGATAATCTGTTTATAGCTATTTTACCTATGACGACGTTGAAGCTGACATTGACAACTGCGTGCGCGTCCTTAGTTTAGCGATAATTTTCCATACCATTCTATTGTGATGAGAAAGGAAATTATCATTCACTATGATCAAACGAAAATTTTGTAAAATAGCGATAATTCTTTTTTGATAACCCAAAAAGTATCAGATTTACTTGCTTTTGGTTAGACAAGGTCACCTACCTTCTCTTATTAATTTTCTAATAACTTTGATTTATCTTTTTCGATTTTCTCTCTTCTTAGACAGCATAAAATATTGTACTAGTTTCAAATCTTAAAGACATAATTTTACCAGTTTTATAGGTTTTTTCGTTACATCAGTTAGTTATTATATAATTGACCGTTAAGATTATTTTTCTTATATTATAGCAATAACGTTTCATAGTTTAACCCAGTTTATCCAGACTGATATTACAAGATGACAACTAATGTGTTATTTTAAGAAAGAAGATTATTTTTCTCAACTTGTTGTATAAACAAAATACAATCACGACGACGACCTTATGTCAATAAACAAAGTACACTTCTCATAACATATTATATTAAGTAAGTAAACATAGGAATATTCCAGACAATGTAGTTCAGTATTTCCTCTGTAACCAAATGCCAAAGAATGCAAACAAATAATTGGTAAAACGAGGTTAGCTACGTTTGTCGTAAACTATTTGTACAAAACTTTTTTAATAGGCATGCACAGATAAAAAGTGGTGTAATCAATTAATTGTAGATTTTCGTTTTAGTCTCAATTTCAGTCTTGCAAAAAGCCCGGTGCCTAACCTTGAACTTCTTTCGTAGTAAATATTTTGCATTAGAAAATAAGCTATAAAAAAGAAGATGAGGTATGATTTCCAATGAGACAACTGTCCACAAGAGACCAAAATAACACAGACATTAACAACTATAGGTCACTGTACGGCCTTCAACAATGAGCAAAGCCCATACCGCATAGTCAGCTATAAAAGGCCCCGATTAGTTGTACAAATAATAATATTAAGTTTTTGGGACATCTACTTTTGCTCTCTAAAAAACATAGTATAAAATTTAAAATAAGAAGGTGTATCATAATTGTAGATGATAAAGTTGTTTTTCCGGGACCAAATAAGAAACTGACTATGGTAGCGATAGTAACATTTCTATTGGGTTTAAATTTTCTGACAGAAATATACCTTAACTATATGAAAATTTGAACGGAAAACATAAATACACCCAAGAATGCTCATGAATAACAAGATTACATTTAGGTAACAATAGCACAACCCATATATGGTCATTACTAGAAGATATGTCCTCTAGATTTTGAAGTAGCCATTCATCTTAACAGAAAGGGAACCATCATCGCTGTGACTGTAGACGAAATAAATGTTATCATTATTCTCATAAGAAAATCAGATTAATAGTATTTCCTAGGTTACGTTTTCTGTACAATAACGGATAGATTTTCGGTATTATGCCGTATACGTTTTTGTTATGAGATAGGATAATTATGGTTGTGGTATAAAATGCGTTAAGCTTTCAGTTCAATATATGTTATGTTTGAAATGATTTTTCATTAATATTTAAACCACTTGCGACACGTACAGCTTAGAAAAAAACTAGTTTCTGTAATTGAGAGAAGCCTGATTGTCAATAGAGAATCAACGATTGTCAGTAGGAAACGTGGCTATGCACGTCAATTAAATCTGAACTCGAACCCACCATTCACGTGCGTGGTTCTAACTCGCATTATAACTTCTTACATGCTAGTGGTTCTTTATATGCATTAATTAGACCTCGCGGCTATGATAAGACTATGATAAAAGTACACTAGATAATAAAATCCTAAGTGCAAACCAATCAATAATAAAGTAAACATTATCAAAGAAAGCTCAGGGTATATAAACGAAGAACCAAAGCACATACCTTGATGATTATAAATCATGTCTTCTACACTATAATAAGTATATGTATGTAATAGACTGTGGACGTACTCGTGTATGTATGTAATAAACTGTTGACGTACTCGTGTATTAATGTTAAAAGTTCAAATTGAGTGCAAATGATATTAATGCCATTTAATTTTGACAAAAAGTACTGGATACTTTTATGTTTGTATCTGGCCATGGTCACGTCAATTGCCAATATTAAGAAAAAAAGACCAAATGGTAAATATAAATTCTAGCTTTCTTTTTTACTTATTTTAGCTCTTTCCCATCTTACTGGGAATTCATTTTCTTCTTTAAACACCAATTGCCGTAGATTTCATTTCGGTATCATGGTATTGTTCCTCATTCTTCCACCGCATGACGACAACCGTGTTCAGTTTAGTTTTAATTCTTTAAAAATATCTTTGAAAGATAACGAAAGCATATTTTCTATTTTTATTAAAAAAAAACTACTTGAAAAGATACATATCGAATGTGCTAGCTTTCGATTTATCGAGTTCACCTACTTTCTCTCATTCTTTTTATTTATGAACATTCTAAGTACTATCTTAAACAATAATTTTTAAAAATACCTGCGCCTTACTACGAATAATGTTTCAATAAGCTCAAAATCTTGCATAGATGTAGTGATATTTGTCAAATAATGTGTTCTCAATTTTCCTTGCATCAGTGAATAAGTTTTAAATTACCGTCAATTGTCATGAATATATAAATAGTGTTCACTGTTTTTCCATTATTACTTATTCATTTTATCCAGACACATATTTCAAGATGTCAAATATTATGTTATTTTGAGAGAAAATTGTTAAGCTTAATTTGCTGCAAAACTAGATACCATCACGACGTCGCCGTTATAACAATAAATAAAGCATAACATACCTATATACATAAGTAAAAGGGGAATATTCCAGACAAATTTATGGATAATTTTTGTCTCAAGGTTATCCGATAGAGGCTATCAAACGTACATGTATGTGCATAACCCTACAGTTAAGCGATGATAAGAGCTAGATAATCCACATATAATTTTATATAAGTATTAACTATTGTAAACATTTTCTACTGGAAAAATGTCAGTTATCCTTGACCTTATACTTGCAGTATATTGATTGGCTTTAAATGATGAGGTCATCTGGAGAAATACTTTTGATGTAAACATTGCTGTCTGACCGGATTCTTCTAACCAAAAGAAAACTCTGTCTATAGATGAAGCTTTAAAGCTCAATACAGTATTTATACATGTAGTTATTGCTTTATTTTTAAGAATTCTATTTAGAGTAAGTACTGAAACTTAATCAAATTTAAACTTGTTGTCGTCTATAATAAACATACTGTATAAAATAATCGAAACTTGTATTTTCTAAACATTTCAGTGGAAATTGAAAGCAACATATAAAGCTTATGATCAACGAGGACATGTTTGACCTTTTTAATAATATATCAGTCCAGATATGACCATAACTATAAATTGCACTATCTTAAATGGAAAGTTACAACTTGATGAAAAATTTGAAAAGAACATAACATCTGTGATGTTATTCTTTATGATTGAAAATCTAAACTCATTTGTCACAAGGAAATCGATATACATTTGTAGACCGGTCTTTGACCTATCAAAGGAGTTCTCATCTGTTGAGTAATGAGCAGAATGAAAAGTCGTATATAAATATAATCAATATATATCTATAATTATGATAATAGTACAGTCCTTGGATGGTGTTAACTTCCCACTAACACCATACACCATTACACCATTACACCATTCACCATACACTATAACACCATACACTTTGTGCCATTACACCATGCACGTTACACCATTGCACCATACACCTTACAAATTACACCATACATGTCATAATACAATTAAATTTCAAAGAAAGCGTGCGACTACAATTTTTTTTTATTTATTTCAAAAAACGAGGTGTGATCACAAATTTGTAAATTAATGTACAAAATTAAAAATCAGTTCTTATGAATAGTTGGATAGATTTAAATGTCGTACATCATTCATTCACACCATTCTCGATCGCGCGTTACACCATAACACCATTCCCCTTACACCATACACTATATCACAATACACCTTTTACCATTGCACCATATGCCATACCCCATAACATCATACACGTTTTTTGAGACGTTTACACCATATAAAGGCTGTAGTATAGGTCTAAGAAAGTGACAAGACTTTTTTTATTCCCTGTGAAATATCATCTCCACTTCATGGTCTTTATTTCAGCTTCGAAATCAGAGCTAACCCACACACACAAAAAACCGAAAAAATAGGCTAGATTTATAAGATAATTGAAAATGTCCTGCTTAAGCTATTCGACTGCATTTAGCTGTTTGACTTTATTAGGCTTTTTGGTTAAAAACAAAACGCAAATTAACTTAGCTGATGGAGATACCGAACTTGCATCATTTTTGTGAAAATATTTTTCTATTATATCTTATTCAAATCGGAAGAGCAAGTTTCAACTTCTTTTACTGCTATTCCTTACATTCTAGAATAATATCTTGATAAAATATCTAAAGAAAACAAAATTGTAAAAATACACTAACAGAGCTCTGAGGAAAATAATAAAAGAGAGGACTGAATAAAAACTGACATATTTAAACATAAGACTATTTATTTGTTTTTAATTTGAGGTATTGAATTCATTTTAATCTTTCAATTGGATTGGATAAATAAATGAGATTGTATACTACTGTAGTTATTTTGTGATGGAAACAATTATAAAATTGTTAATCGTATGTTATATAAAGTACGTTCAAATCATATAAGAATAATGCAATCGTACACTCTACAGTATGCATTTATCATTTTAGACTCAATTCACATAAAAACAGTAATTGTAAGAAACTGAATATGTCTCTGATATTTTAAGCACAATCATAACTATTATCAGGACGATAAGCAACATTATCTTACCTCCTTTAGATTTATAATAAGAGATATGATTGGTTAAAGGCCTACACGTGGTGACTATGTATATTTGAGGTGTCCTAAAAAATATAGTGTTAGCAACCATACATGGTTAGTTACAATATGGGGTAAGTAAGGAGTTACTTCCCTTTCAAATAAAAAATGATGCCATAACCCTTTATAAAAAAACAAAAACAAAAAAAAACACGCAGTTGAGGAAAAATCTGAAAGGATTCAACAGACGAAGAAATTGATGATGAAAGGGTGAAATAAGTTCATAAAACATAATAAAAGCTAACAAGTTGTTATTGTTGGCATAACGGGGTTACTTCCCTTTAAAACAAAAAAGAAATCAGAAACGATTCAACAGACGAAGTAATTAAAATACATATAATGAACAATTGAAATTAATTCATAAAACAAATTTAAAGCTAAAAGTTGCTATTGTTGGCATTTGTTTTTTTGTACAGACAAATGGAAGTAGGATCTTAATGCTAAGTATTGAAGACTTGATCACTGTGATAGGCCGCTAGTCAAAATGCCACATTTGAAGATAGTCGGTAAGATAAATTCATTATACGGTGTGCTAGTGACCTATATTGAATTTAATGACCCCATATATATCGTATTAGGTCACTAACACACCATATAACTAATATTATATTGTTTCTTTCAAAATACATTATTATATAATTATTAAAAACGTATAGTGAAGTCTTTTCTGATACGCATTTGATGTCTTTTGATTTTAAATATTTTCCATGAAAAATCAGACCATTAAAATACATTTTACTTCTGAAGTATAATAATGGTAATTTAAAAGTAGATAACAAAAGCACGAGTTAACAAACAATATATGTACTCTAACATTTAACCAAGTAATTGTGCAGTTAATAAACAAAGAATCAAAGTACTTATCTTGATGTTAGATATAATGCCATCTTAACTTTTTCAAATGTATATAATCTAGTATGCTAATGATGTACTTGTGTTGTACTATTGAAATATTAAGCAAAGATATCGATGTCATTTAGTTATGCAATAAGTAATGAATATATTGTGTTTCGTATCTGATCATGGTCACGTCAACGACCAGGATTAGATGACAAGTAGACCCAATGCATCTTATTTATGTAGAAGTCAATGAATACTTAAAGTAGTTAGTTGGCAGAGTAAGGTGCAGAAGAGTATATCAATACTTGATTATACAATAATCAACTATTACAACTATTACAAGAAAAACAACTTTATTGCCAACAATACTGGCACACATTACTATAACTTCGTCTTTAATTTGACAATCAAAACTGACAAGTTTTGTTGATAAATATTTCAATATAAAGAAGATATATCGGTTTTGCACAGGGACAAATATCGTTAAATACCTTTTGTTTACATAAATTGAATATTTCGCAAATAAATGCCTCCAGTACTTACATGTTACTTGTCTACCTGTGCATCAAATGTGTGCGCATAACCATGTGCTATAACAACTGGTGTTCTTGGACGTCAGGCGTCATGCAGGTAAGTATGAGCTAATGCTGGGTGTTGAAGACTTCGGCATTGAATGTGCGATCAAGAACTATGACGTTGAAAACGATGTAACAAGTTTTGTTAACTGACGCTTGTAGGGATTATGTGTCATAACAATACCTCATATCTCTTCTTTCCCCCTCAAAGGAACATAAATATAAGTTTATATATACAGATGGGTGCAGTTCTAACCTGTACAGTAAGTTAACTTGATAACCAGTCATTTGGACTGGTCAAAGTTAACCTGTGACCAAATTTAGGACTGCTCTGACCAGTCCTAGGACCAAAATCTAGTTAACTTGAAAAGCGGACTTGGTCCTAGGACTGTTTTTATGTCTGCCAAAAAGTTAACTTCGAAACAGGTCCGCTATTGATATAAGTTAACTTCGAACCAGTCCTGCCGTAAAGTTAACATAAGTTAACTTCGAAACCAGTCCTGCCATTAAGTTAACATAAGTTAACTTCGGGACCAGTCCTGCCACAAAGTTAACTTTTGCTTTGACATATCCGATCGAAACCAGACCTGTTCCCAAGTTAACTTTTGACTGGTCTGCTCAACACTAAGTTAACTTGTAACCAGGACCGCTCTACATCGATTTTTTAAAAATATTTTTTAATATCTTTGTTTCGTAGTATAAACATCGAAAATAAAGTAAAACTAATTACTTCCGTTATATAAACAAGATTTAATACAAATATTTGAAAATAAAGTTCGCATAAAACCTTGCTTGAAACACAAATTTATCTGTGATCTGCCAATCTATAAATTAAAAAACGATCTTGGTTACAATGATAACGGTCACTGAATATATATTCCAATACCTATCAAATACAACCATATTCCCAGTAAACAATCCAACGTTGGCACAACGTAATTTGTGACGTAATTTATTACCATCATAAAACGTTGTAACAACGTCACAGCACAACTATAAATGTCCCTTGTCCTCATTTAATTGATAGAATCAATGCAATTCCATTGAAGAAGCATGTAAACAGGGTTTTTATTTTTTCTTTTGACCCGTTTTAAGTTGTAAATTTTTCTATGTGGGAAAGACGGACAATTGTTGATATGTACTCTATTTCCAAACTGCCAGCTGTATATGAAATTGTCAAAAAGTTGGGTTTTTTTTAATCTTTTTGGCAGGTTTCAGGTTTCAGTGTGAAATGTATAAATATCTAGTTTTCCCAAAAATAGTTGTTTAAAGTTTATAAAGTCTTAAGTTTTTAACTTTTGCAATACTGAAGTACAAGAATTACACATTTCCATTTAACAAAAATTCACCTTTTCTTTCTTTTAACACATAATACTTTTCGAAAAAAGGAAATTTTGTATGATGGCCAATAAGACAACCCTCTATCCTAAAATCAAATATTGATGATGTTAGCAATTATAGGTACATGTACAGCCTTCAACATGACATCTTGGTACATGCTTCAAATTCTGAATGTTTAGTGTTTCAGTGGCCTAGAATACAGATTTCACTATGATGGCGGAAATGCTAGAATGAAGGTTTCACTTTGACGACGGAAAACCATTTTTAATGAATTATTCAGAAATACAACAAACTACCACATTTACCTTAACATTTACTGAAAATTCATTCAGCTGGATTCACTACACGATTACAAGCTAGGAAAATCGGCCCAAAATCTGACTGTCTAATTCATAAATATATATATTCTACACAATTCATACACACTTCTAAAAATATCCCAAATGAAGAAAATACCTGAAATTCAATTCAACTAACTATTGCTTTTTTCCATTGACCAACTAGAGATAGTATAAAAAAGAAGATGTGGTATGATTGCCAATGAGACAACTGTCCACAAGAGACCAAAATGATAGACCTATCCAACAGTTTAGACTTCTTTTTTCTTACAATGTACATGTAGCTACATGAACCAATAAAAACAATAATAGTTTGTTTCTGAATTTTTAATTTTTATTCCAAATTTTAGTCTTGTGTTGGTTGTATACATTGTACATGTCATTCCAAATGTTGGTTTTCTGCCCTCTAATCAGCTGGGCAATTTGCGCAATTGTTTCTGCATACATGTAGTTGGTATTGGTAATGTATCCTACTCTAGCTCAGTCAATATAGTACACTGGATATGTAGGATGGCTTGTTTCGAAGCTAAGACATTTTCACATTTATGTGGTTAAATTTTCGGAATACGAAGTGCAATTTTTTTTCACACAACAATTTCTTTGAAAATTTAAAACTTTGAATACATAAAAAAACTCCATAGTTTTTACATATTTATACTATGATCCTCTACTTTCCAGATCAACACAAATGGTAAAGCTCAGTCACTTGTTAAAAATGAAACATGTTCAATATCACTTCAGAGACAATTTTTGTTTACACACAACTTTTGATGACGCATTAGTTCCTCATTTGGAGGCGCATTAGGAATATTGACCCAGCTGGTCTTGTGTTGGTTTCAGATCTCTGAAAAAAAAATCATAAATTATAAAATACAAAAAAATAAATTGATCCCAACTTATGAATTACAGCAGTTCTTAAAAATTATCCTGTGTTTAAACATAATCAATATTTTTTCTATTGCTGGTCCTATAATAAACTCCCTTTGCATTTTGGTGTTTCATACACAACCACCCCCAAATAAAATTTAAGAAAAGAGCTTTCCCTGGGGGAGAGGGGACATAATATTTTCTGGAGCAACCAGTGGTTATTCTACAAATAATTAATAAAGGAAGTTTGGTTTCACAATATTGTCATTTTTCAATTAATTTAAGATATGCAAAGGATTCTACCTTAATAAATTTAGCATGTACATCGATACAACAAGACCTCATAGCATATGCCAATGAACGCAATCTATAAAATCAACAAATTATAATTTGATAAATAAAATTAATATAAAAAGAATGTGTCCATGAGCCACAAATGATCAAGATTATCAAACTTGATTTAAAGGACATATCTAGAGAACAGTAAACCAGATGCTCTTCAAATTCAAACTCTGCGTTTTATGATAATAAGCGTTGTGTATTGGTTGCATAACATGTGGTTAAGGCAAACGTTAGATAACAAAATCCAATTTTGAGTTCAATGTACATGTATGTACGTACAGTACAAGAGTTATATATATCACTCAGTTAAGGAGGACAGAAAAAGAGCTGATCAACTGATGTTTACCTTTTTAAAATCTTGGTCCAAATTTTTGATCTGGTGCATGCTTAACTGTTACATGGTTACTGCAATGATTTCCCCAACCTCAGACACATTGGATACAAGACTCTGGAAAAAAAATATGTTCAATTATCTTTTATATTCTTCTGTCTGTTTCATATAAAAAAGAAGATGTGGTATGATTGCCAATGAGACAACTCTTTACAAGAGACCAAAATGACACAGAAATTAACATTTATAGGTAACCGTACGGCCTTTAACAATGAGCAAAGCCCATACCGCATAGCCAGCTATGAAAGGCCCGAAATGACAATTTGAAACAATTCAAACGAGAAAAATCACCGCCTTATTTATATAAAAAAAATGTTAGTCCAACAAATCTTTAGAACAAAGTGACAAATTTAAATGCATTCCAAAATTCATATGTTTTATGATTGATTACAACATTGTTTCTGATCACATATTTAGTGATTGTACATGTAGCTCGTCATTGATAAACATGTAGATTTCATACTATAAATTGTACAGCAAAAAAGATGTCCCTATGTACTGTTTTTAACACCTGTAAACTAGGTTTTACCCTGAAAACAAGAAAATTTTACCTAACTTTCAAGGCTAGATCCTAGTCTAAATCATTATGACACTTTCAAGACTTGGAAGGCTGTTTTTTTATTTTTTCGTCTTCCTACAACGACCTAATCCTATTACGACAACTGTGATGGCTATCTTAATTTTTTTCTGTGACGCCTATATTTTACAACATCTTTATTGGCACAATTGTCTATTTCCATGTCAGACCCAGTGATACAATGATTGATCGTTTGTTGCTCAACATCCAGTGGCAAATATTTCATGCATGTTAGCGACGACCCCCAGTGATATATGCAGCATTATCATTAATAGGCCGAGTTGGTAATATGCCAAGTTTGAAATGTGCGGAGTTTGTAATGGACCCAGATATCTAAAGTGCTGAGATGTTTAGCTTCACATTTTCTGATATTGATAACATGGATAAGACTTTTATGCTTCAATGATTATCAAAAAATAACAGAGCAAAAGACACTTGTAGCCTTAATATATAGGGATAGTAGCTCTTGTCACAGATAGAAAACAAATACTTGTGGCTGTGCACCCCTCCCTCTTTTTTTTACTTTCTACAGTTATTACTTATTTTTAATTGCATATATCTTCAGTAACAACACAAGTTAATCAAGCAATTTGATAAATGGATTCAAATAACACACATTATGGCTTAAATATCTTGTATCAGTGCAATATATTGACAGTATAAGAAAAAGTATCATATTTCAACACGGTCACGTATAACAGACTTGAAAGAGGCGCGCAACACGGTAACAGCTGTTTTATTTTCATCAATCAAAATTGGTTTTTATCATGGAGAACCTATTTGGTGTAATGTGCAATCATTGTTTTACCTTTTTCTTTGTTCTGGAATCTGGATTAAGCTAAATTTCCACTGCAAATTCCTCACTGTTTTCAAAAATCAAGCGGCAAAAGTGCGCATGCTCAGACTTTTCATAGTATGCAGCGGTAAAACCCGAGTACTGCTGAACGTTACACTAATCAAATCGTGAAAAACGATTATGAAATCCAAGTGATAAATGATGACAAAATTTTAATGATATATTAAACAATAAATATTCATATAAAATATATATATTAGAACATTAAAATTGGATTTGTAATATTTTCTTTGACATCTTGATGCAAATTATGTCTGCGGGAAAAAAAGGGGGAGTTTTTTTTTTAAATCGAAAAAATCGTAAATATATTCTAGTGAAGGTGAATGATCGATATATCCAGGAATACTCATTATGACATACCCCAAAAATTCGTCCCATAAAACCAGATTTTTACAATGTATTCACTACGTTCTTATAATGTCGATACGACCGGATTATGACAGTTATAAGCACGTTGTCACAACGTAATAAAATGTTACGTCCTGACAAGGTACTAAATTTACGTGAATCCGACGTAATTTTATAACGTCATCTGTACGTCTGCATCCAACGTTGGATTTTTACGTTCCCACAACGTTGGTACGACGTAAACTCACGACATGACGTTCAGACGACCATTAACCGACGTCGGGAGTACGTCGTGTGTTTACTGGGTTTGCACTTTATTTATATGTATATCTATGAAAGGACGTATTTTAGAGGAAAGCATCATTTTAACACATGACTACAAATTTTTGTTCGCATAAATTTAGGGTGCCAGCATGTCCTCCTTTTATTCAAAATATTGATGCATAAAAAAATTTAGTTACGTTTTGATACCTCATGCTGACTTGTACAACAAAATTATTTGACCGTGTTGACCAAAACTGACCATGTGTGCACTTTTATTTATAAATCTATATACTTGCATAGTAAATCAGCCATATTTTTTCAAAGAGGTAGAGCCAATATGCCGGCGATTTGTTTCATTCGATTAGATAGGTAAATCATGTTTTAAATAGCCCGATAGATGTTAATTATAGTACACGAAAATACGTCACATCATCTATTTTCATACCTTGAACAGGTATTCCTACAAAAACAAGGCCAAGGCTATTGATTTTTTAATATTGATTTTATTTTATTATTAACATCCTTTATGCAAGGTGCCATACCACGTAACTTGCCAAGGAGCCAAATAACACCGAACAAATTCAAATCGTGATTTTCTCATTCTAAATATATGTATATCTGTATTTTTCCTGGTCTTTTAATGTTTTATCGTCTATAAGATAAGATAAGATACTACATGTATATATTTTAACCGGAGAACATCTTACCGTCAGTTGGTCATATATCACCCTGTGTTACTTACACATGTTATATTGCCTTTTCTGTCATTTTAACAAATCGGACCTTCGTTGTGATACAGATGCAACAGCTTCTTGATATTTTACCTACAATCACGATGTGTAGTCTAATTTATTGTTCTGTTGTGTTGTTTTATTTTCTGATGACATAGGTACCGGTGTAGGGACGGTGGTAAAAATTTCAGTACTAGTATCTAAACAGTTTGTGAATTGGCGACAAAATTGTTGTTGACTGCATTTGTTACATATAATACCATGTTTAAAAAAAGGTTTCGAAAAATAGTTTGTGTTGTTTTGAAACTTGTATACAATGGCCTTATTGTAAGTTATGTGTATATAACACCCGTAACATGTAGGTTTCATTGCTATAGAATTAATTCTCGTGTTATTGGTTATGTACAGGCCCCTACATCAGTTTGACGGCAGTTGTTCCTTGAATATATGTAATAAATGTAAACACATGAATAGCCTATTCCCGGAAAGTAAGTCAAGAGTATGGACAGTCTAGAAATGCACATAATAAGCGATACATTATTTTTTTCTTTGATATATGTAAAATGATATACTAGTAAACTATATAGTCAAAATGAACTAGAATGACTCTATGAATTAAGCAAACATCCGAAAAATATGATAGAAACATTAAAATTTAATATAACAACACAAAAAATGCAAATATTCTGAGCGAGATTCGAACCCTTTCTTTAAAACTATCATTTATTAGAAGTTTTGTGCTCTACTAATGGAGCTACGGCGATGCTTACACATATGTTTCTTATTAAGAAACTATATCGGTACAATTTATCGATTTTACAATTTTTTCTTTAAAAAGTTTTTTTTTTTATGTAATAAGGACACACTAAACCAATTTCATTTTTGAGGGAACAAGTAGTATGAATAACAACAGTCATAAAAAGCATAACTTTTTTTTGGTTTGAAATGTCCTTCTGAGGGGATTCCCTGTTTTTCTCACATAAAAACACCTGAAAATCCGCATATTGGACTTTCATCCTTTTTTAGGGTTAAATTAACTTTTGATCACACATATCATAATATATATAAATCGAGATATTGATCAAAAAGCATTTTTATTTTTTGTTTTTATAGTAAATTTTATTCTTTCGGCACTTTTTGAAATTGGCCCTTCTGTGAAAAAAATCATCGGCAAATTGGCCCTACCTCTTTTTGTTCGCATAAATTTAGGGTGCCAGCATGTGCTCCTTTTATTCAAAATTTTGATACGTAACAAAATTTCAGTAGTTTTGATACCTCTTGCTGACTTGTGCAACAAAATTATTTGACCGTGTTGAACAAAACTGACCATCTGTACACTTTTTTTATAAATCTATATACCCGCATAGTGAATCAGCCATATTTTTTCAAATTTTTGTTCGCATAAATTTAGGGTGACAGCATGTCCTCCTTTTATTCAAAATTTTGATACGTAACAAAATTTCAGTAGTTTTGATACCTCATACTGACTTGTACAACAAAATTATTTGACTGCATCAACTAAAACTGACCATATGTGCACTTGAATTTGTAAATCTATATACCAGCATAGTAAATCAGCCATATTTGTTATGTCAGGATTCAATGTATATTACAATGGACAGCAATATTGCTATACAATACCAACAATTTTTTGTTTGCATAAATTTAGGGTGCCAGCATATGTCCTCCTTTTATTCATAATATTGATACGTAACAAAATTTCAGTAGTTTTGATACCTCTTCCTGACTTGTGCAACAAAATTATTTGACCGGGTTGACCAAAACTGACCATGTGTGCACTTTTTTTTATAAATCTATATACCCGCATAGTAAATCAGCCATATTTTTTCAATTTTTTGTTTCGCATAAATTTAGAGTGCCAGCATGTCCTCCTTTTATTCAAAATTTTGATACGTAACAAAATTTCAGTAGTTTTGATACCTCATATTGACTTGTACAACAAAATTATTTGACTGCATTAACTAAAACTGACCATATGTGCACTTTAATTTGTAAATCTATATACCAGTATAGTAAATCAGCCATATGTGTTATGTCAGGATTCAATGCACATTGTATATTACAATGGACAACAATATTGCTATACAATAACAACAATTTTTTGTTTGCATAAATTTAGGGTGCCAGCATATGTCCTCCTTTTATTCATAATATTGATACGTAACAAAATTTCAGTAGTTTTGATACCTCTTGCTGACTTGTGCAACAAAATTATTTGACCATGTTGACCAAAACTGACCATGTGTGCACTTTTTTTTATAAATCTATATACCTGCATAGTAAATCAGCCATACTTTTTCAAATTTTTGTTCGCATAAATTTAGAGTGCCAGCATGTTCTCCTTTTATTCAAAATTTTGATACGTAACAAAATTTCAGTAGTTTTGTTACCTCATAATGACTTGTACAACAAAATTATTTGACTGCATCAACTAAAACTGACCATATGTGCACTTTAATTTGTAAATCTATATACCAGTATAGTAAATTACCCATATTTGTTATGTCAGGATTCAATGTACATTGTATATTACAATGGACAACAATATTGCTATACAATAACAACAATTTTTTGTTTGCATAAATTTAGGGTGCCAGCATATGTCTTCCTTTTATTCAAAATATTGGTACGTAACAAAATTTCAGTAGTTTTGATACCTCTTGCTGACTTGTGCAACAAAATTATTTGACCGTGTTGACCAAAACTGAACATGTGAGCACTTTTATTCATAAATTTATATACCAGCATACTAAATCAGCAAATTTTTTCAAATTTTTGTTTGCATAAATTCAGGGTGCCTTCATGTCCTCCTTTTATTCGAAATTTTGATACGTAACAAAATTTCAGTAGTTTTGATACCTCATGCTGACTTGTACAACAAAATTATTTGACTGCATCAACTAAAACTGACAATTTGTGCACTTTGATTTCTAAATCTATATACCAGCATAGTTATTCAGCCATATTTTTTTATGTCAGGATTCAATGTATAATACAATGGACAGCAATATTGTAATACAATAACAACAAATTTTTGTTCGCATAAATTAAGGGTGACAGCATGTCATCCTATTATTCAAAATATTAATACGTAACAAAATTACAGTAGTTTTGATACCTCATGCTGACCATGCTGACTTGTCCGGCAAAATTATTTGACCGCATCAACTTAAACTGACCATATGTGCACTTTAATTTGTAAATCTATATACCCGCATAGTAAATCAGCCATATTTTTTATGTCAGGATTCAATGTATAATACAATTGACAGCAATATTGCAGTACAATAACAACATATTTGTGTTCGCATAAATTTAGGGTGCCAGCATGTCCTCCTTTAATTCAAAATATTGATACGTAACAAAATTTCAGTAGTTTTGATACCTCATGCTGACCATGTAGACTTGTACAACAAAATTATTTAACCGCATCAACTAAAACTGACCATATGTACACTTTAATTTGTAAAGTTATATACCTGTATAGTAAATCAGCCATATTTTTTGTGTTAGGATTCAATGTACAATACAATGGACAGCAATATTGCAATACAATAACAACAAATTTGTGTTCGCATACATTTAGGGTGCTAGAATGTCCTCCTTTTATTCAAAATATTGAAACGTATCAAAATTACAGTGTTTTGATACCTCATGCTGACTTGTACAACTAAATATTTTGAGCGCTTCCACCAAAACTGACCATATGTGCACTTAAATTTGTAAATCTATATACCATATATACCCGCATAGTAATTCAGCCATATTTTTGTTGTCAGGATTCAATGTTTAATACAATGGATTGCAATATTGCAATACATTGAATAACCAGCTGATAACAACAAATTTTTGTTTCGCATACATTTAGGATGCCAGCATGTCCTCCTTATATTCAAAATATTGATACGTAACAAAATTTTAATAGTTTTCAAAGGCCTTCTTGGGAAGAACAATGCGAATGTTGTTTATACATATTTTAATAAAGCTCAAGTCTGATATGAAAAGTTGCAAAAACGATAACATTTCATAAGCAGAGATGTCCCCAGGTCTGGTCAATAGCAGACTTGTCCACAGGTCTGGTCAGAAGCAGACCTGTCCACAGGTCTGGTCAGAAGCAGACCTGTCCACAGGTCTGGTCAGGAGCAGACCTGTCCAAATGTCTGGTCTGGGGCAGACCTGTCCTCAGGACTGGTCAAAAGCAGACTTGTCCACAGGTCTGGTTTGGAACAGACCCGTCGATAGGTCTGCAGCAGTCATAAAAAAGCGGACCGTAGGTCTGGTCCACCGTAGACGAAGTTAACTTGCTTGTCTGCTTAAAAATTCTCAAGTTAACTTAAAAAGCAGTCAACAAGTTAACTCTAAGTTAACTTTTGTCAAGGTTAGGACCGCACCCATCTGTATATATATTAATGGTTAAAGGCTATGGAAGTATATTATCAATTGTACCGCAATTAATAAATACCAGGTTAAACAAGTTTACATACCCTCTCATATTCATTATTTTCAGTAACGTTTAACAATTTTCGTTCGTATAAAAAGCGTAAACGATTTAACTAGCATCAGTGCTATTAATCCTTCGACAACATGTTATAAAGGATGTTTACTGCATGAATGATTTATTGTAAAATTGACTATTAAGATTAGTTTTCTTGTATATAAATAGTATTGTATAGTTTTACCGTGGATGCCTATTCATTTTATCCAGACACTTATGTCATGATGACAATTTTATAATGTTACTTTCTGAGAAAAGAAAATGTTCTTTATTTGATAAAAAAAATTTACGAGTACCACAACGACGACGACGTTATAATAACAATGAAATAAACTATGGTATACATATATATAGATATTATGTAAAAGGAAAATATTCCAGACAACAGATTTGGCCATTTTTGTATCAGTGTAATCTGAAGTCAGATCCGTCATTCGTAAACTGCACGTACGTGTAAAGCCTAACAGTTATCCAAAAACAAGATAGATAATATATATATATATATATAATTATATACATGGATTTTTGGGTCAAATTTTCGTCTGACAAAATGTCTCTGTCCATTGCCTTATTTCGATAGCACTTTTATCAACTTGAAATGATGAGATCAGTATTGAGTAATGAGGTCAGTTTCGAGTGATGAGGTCAATTCTGAGTGCTGAGGTCAGTTATATACTATAAGTGATTGCTCATCTTTATTTGCTGCATAGAATAACAAAGGTGTACATGGCTGTGTGACAAGATTCTCCAGACCAAAAATAAACAGTGTTTATTGATGAATCTTCATGTTCAACTATATCTTTTCACGTATCAACACAGGAAAAACACATGAACAAAATGTAGTAGCATCTGAATAATCTAGTTTTTTTTTTGTAGAGTTGACAGGAGTTGACCTTTAATGACCCTATACCTGTCCCTCCATATCAAAAATATAGAATCGATATTTATATAGGCTAATCATATAAACAATTCAATAGAGAGAAAAAAAATAATGCAAAAAGAATTCTGAGGAAATTATAATACGTTTTTAAATGATAATAGAATATACCCTCGTCATTTGTACATAACACTTCACCATGACAGAAAGAGAATCATTACATTAGTAACGGGACTGTAGATTGAAAAAAAAATCCCTTTATCACAAGAAGATTCATATGCATATGTTTATAGGACTTTGACCTTCCATTTGATGAGCCATCTGTCGAAAATAGTATACTAAACAACAATTCATACATATAATCAAGATGTTTATAACACTATTTTAGTTTGGTTTGTAAATGGAAAAATGAATATAATTTGATCTCCATGTTGTCATTTTATATTTTGACCAAAAAATACAGCAGTTTGAATAAAATCGAACATGAGGAAGTCTATTTCAATTTTACATGACAAAATGGAATTATTAAGTCCCCAAGTTTATTATCAGTAGAAGTTTGTCCTTTGGCATTGACATGACATTTTACAAACCTTTTGAAAATAGCCCATTTATAAATTTAAAGATAATTAAGAAACTTATTTTTCAACTCCCATGGACAAAGATGATCTTGTTTAGGTCCTTTTTGGTATTATTACTCTTAAAATTCTTCAGTTCTTATATATTCTTTCGTATTTTTGGCTTTGAGCGTTCCTGATTAAGGTAAATAAAAAAGGAAGTTCGAAGGCATTTGATTTTTATTATGATTATTTACATATTTTGATACATACAAAATTATTGCAGACGCCATGCTTGTCCTTTTGAGAAAATATATTATTATATCATATCGACGATCGGAAAACGAGGACATTTTTGTTGTTTATACTGCTTTCCTTGCATGCTTATATATAAGACACACTTAGAATATATGATAATATTTAAACAGTTATTTCGTGTTTTTAATTTTAAGAGACCTCATACTGTTCCCCTAGTTTGGAAGAATAAATAAAGATTTGTAGAACGTTATTTAACTTGTAAGGAAAAAAATTAATCATGTTGCATTTTATTTTCTCCTACATGTAAGTACCACTCAATCATATAATAATTTAGCAATCGCACCATTTGTAGTATAAACTAACTATTTCAGATTTTATCCATAAAAAACGATAACAGTTGATTTGGTCTTTGATCTATAATGCACAATCCAATTTATTATGCAATACATGGTCGCAAAACGACAGTACATGATTGGTTTGTAAAATTTATATATGATTTAAAACGGTTTATTTGATGCCATTTCTGACACACATCTGGGTTATTTGAGTCTTTTCTGATATTCGTCCAGGTTATTCGGTGTCTTTTTTATGATATGAATGCTGCTTAATATGTACTTTCTACTGTTTGTCATTTTGAGTGCCGTTAGTTGATCAAACAATTTGTTTGTACTACTAGATATGTCCAAATAGCTAATAATTCATGAGGTGATATATGGGATTATTGCAAATGATATAACTTTTCACCGACCACCAGAGTGATGTTGTTAATTTTGCTTATTACGTAATCCGAAAAACGAGTTAGAAATACAAATATCAGATACATATAGGTAAAGGTAAATATATACGATTCATAAAAAAGAGGGAATAGTAAGATGTAACTAGATGTCCAGTCTCACAATAATAAAAACTATTATATATAAATAGATATTATTTTAAAGGGGAAAATTCCAGACAACAAAATTTTCGTCGGCAAAATGTCTGTGTCCATTACGTCATTTCTATGGCACTTTGATCAACTTTGAGTGATGAGGTCAATTTTGAGTGATGATGTCAATTTTGAGTGATGATGTCAGTTTTGAGTGATGATGTCAATTTTGAGTGCTGAGGTCAGTTGTACAGATACTATTAGTGATTGGCCATCTTTGTTTGCTGCATAGAATGACAAAGGTGTACATGGCTGTTTGACAAGATATATTCCTTACAAAAACTTAACAGTGTTTCTTAAAGAATGTTTATGTTAACAATATATTTTTAAGGATTAACACAGAGAAAGCACATGTACAAAATGTAGGAGCATCTAAATAATCTGTTTTAATTTTTTAATTTTTTAAGATTTTTATGCAGAGTTCTTGATGACCTTTGACGACCCTCTACCTGTCCATCCATATAAAATATACAAACTCGATATTTGTAAAGACTAAATCATATATACAATTCAATAGAGAGAAAGTACCTTGACCTATAATGGTTTCCCTTTATAAATTGTGACTTAGATGGAGAGTTGTTTCATTGGAACTCATACCACATCTTCCTATATCTATATGATAATAAAATATACATTCTAGATTCGAACGTAATTTTTCACCATGACAGAAAAAGAACCATAAGTAACGTGACTGTAGATAAAGAAATGTTCCTTACTTATTCACAAGAAAATTGAAATACATACATTAATCGAGCTTTGACCTTCCAATCGATGAGCCATCTGTCGAAAATAGTATATAAAGTCACTTACTAAACAACACTGCATACATATAATCATGATGTATATTATAATATTATGTGTTTAACAAGGTGACATGAATAAATTTCGATATAATTTCATCTCAATGATGTTTTATTTGTGGGCCGAAAAAAAAAAAAATTAAAAAAAAAACAATCATTATGAGGTAAAATTAATTTAAGGGGCTCGAGGGTATTAATTCAATTTTTATTCAAATATAGGATATCGTTTTTTTCATAAATGAACTTTATCATACTCAATAGACAATAAACAAAAAATTGGGGTTACCGTTCATTTAGGCTCACAATCTGCCTTCGAAAGACGCATGCATTTTGATAAGGTGTTTTTTTTCTGTTTAACTTATAGGAGAAATAGAGGTGATATCGAAATAAAAGAAGAAATAAATTACAGAAATCGCTTAAAAATTACAATTGTCTAGTTTGAGAACAGCTTTTTTGAAAAAAAACAATAAAAATATAGGTCACCGATGAGTTAAAAAAGATATTTCCATTTTAATACCAAAACAAGGAAGATAATTTTGAGCTTTTTCAATGATATAAACATTTTAAAAGTCATCTGGGGCCAAAACGAATTGATTTTTGGTTGATTGTTGTACCATATCAACTATCAACTTATAGTATGATAAATAAAATTTGAAATGACTAAAAAAAATTTAAAAAAATGCTGCATTATTTGTATTCTCGAGCCTCCTTAACAGACCACAATGAGATATACTAAGTCCCCAATGGTATTATCAGTAGTCCGTACACCGATACTGACATGTATATAACATTTAACCAACCTGTTGGAAAATGTGCATTCATAAGTTTCAAGATACTTACGTTTCAACTTCCTCAGGCAAGGTGACCTATTTTCTTAGGTCTTTTGCGGTAATGTAAAACTTCAAATTTGTCACTTTTTCAGTGCCAAAAAAGATATTAAACGTACATGATCTTTGTGAGAATCACCTTCTGAAAATATATGATTATGCTGTTCCATATCTGGTCTCAAATAAGACGATCTGAAAACGAGGCTAGTTTCTTGGAAATACTCTTTTCCTTATCAATAGAAGTGTGAGGTAATATATATTAGACACGCTTAGAGTTAAAGATATCCGACAGAATATCTTGTTTATCTTGGGAATGTTTAAACAGTTGTAGAATATTTCGTGTTTTAATAATAAAAAAAAAAAGACTAGCTTCATACCATTCCATTAGTTTGAAGAATCAAATGAAGATGTTTAGAACATTTTTTTGGAGGAAAATAATAAAATATGTTCAATTGTGTTTTCTTCTACATGTAAGTGGTTCCCAATTATATAATGATAAAGCAATATGTTGTATGAACTAATTATTTCAGACGTAATTCATAGATACACTATTTTTCATAAGCTGAATCGGTCTATGATCTTTGAAGCATAATTCAATTTATTATTCAACTCATGGACGCTAAACGACAGTACATTATTGTTTATTAAGTTATTATATGATTTTAAACGGGTTATCTGGGGCCTTTCTGATACACATCTTGGTTATTTGAGTCTTTTCTGATATTCATCCAGGTTTTTCGAGGACTTTTTTTGATATTATCCAGTTTATTATGTACTTTCTAATGAATCTCTATTACTGTTTGTCATTTTGAGTGACATTATCAGTTTTATATTTTATAAATGTACAAAAATAAGGATATATATATGACATTATGACCAATGAGACATCTATGCACCAACAGACGTGGTTGTTAGTGATGTAGTTCATTACGTAATCCGAAAAAAAAAGTTCGAAATGGGTTTGGTTAAATAGATTAAGATGAAATTTGGAATACACAATGTGAATATTTTTAGGAGAGTATCAAAGATTTGTCCTTTATCAAATAAAAATAATCGAATGAAAAAAGACAACGAAGAGCACGTAACCATGTGGCGGTGTAAACTATTTTTTGTATTATATTATTGACCGTTAATACTATTTTTCTTGTATACAAAAAGTGTTTTCTAGTTTTCCTATGATTACATATATATTTTATCCAGACACATACTTCAAGATGACATATAGTCTATAATTTAATACAGAAGATTATTTTCTTTATTTGCCATTAAAAAAACGACGATGTAATATCAATGAATAAACTACAGTTTATATATATATAAATAGTATGTTAAAGAAAATATTCTAGACAAGACAATGGGCCTTTTTTGTTTCACGGAAATCCGTCGTCAGCTCGGTCAGTCGTAAACTTTACATACGTGCAAAGCTTTACATTCAATTGGCAAGAACAGATATATTATTATATACTAGTAATTGTTTGCATGCCTTTTTGTTCAAATTTCAGTCTGGCACTTTGATCAGCCAAGAGTGATTAGGTCAGTTTTGAGTGATGAGGTCAATTATACAGATACTATAAGTGATTGGTCATCTTTGTTTGCTGCATAAAATAACAAAAGTGAACATGGCTGTTTCACAATTTTCTACCGATCAAAAGTTAACAATGTTTATTTATGAATCTTGAATGTATACTATATTTTAACCATGTATCAACACAAGACAAGCACATGTAGTAACATCTAAATAATATCTCTTTATTGATGTAGAGTGCCTGCTCACCTATGACAGCCCTCTTTCCCTCTTTTCATGTTAAACATATATGATCGATATTTGGATAGCCCAATTATCTAAACAATTCAATGGAACAAATAAATGCTCCAAGAATTCCTAGGTTTATAAAAATGTACAACCATAAATGGTTATGATAATAAAATATACCATCCAGATTTGCAAAAAAACTTTCACCATGAAAGAAATGAACCATTAGTAGCGTGTACCTGACTGTAGATAAGAAATGTTCAATATAAAGATACCACAATAGAATTAATATACATATGTAAATCGGTCTTTGACCTACCATTCGATGAGCCATCTGTCGAAAATAGTATACTTAACAACAATGCATACGTATAATTAAGAAATCTATAATACATTTGATTTACATGATGAAAATAAACATGTTTCCTTATAATTTCAGCTCCCTGTTGTCGTTTTATTTTTGGGTCGAACAATACAAGATGTTGAAAAAAATCTAACTCATAACATTGATTTGAGTTTTAGAGGCCAACATGTAATAATTCAAATCTCGAAGGATATTATATTAGTCCGAAATTATTATATCATACATTTAAAAAAAAATTATTCGTAAATATTGAAATTATCAGCAAACTAACGTCTCAACTCATCTTTGAAAAATTGACCTATTTTCTTATGTTCTTTTTGGTTATATAACCCTTGAAACAATTATGATTCGAGCGTCACTGATGAGTCTTAAGTGGACGAAACGCGCGTCTGGCGTATATACAAAATTTGAATCCATGTATCTATGATGAATTTATATGTCACATCTAGTCACAAATTAGACGATCTGAAAATGAGGCTATTTCTGTTGGTTGTACAGCTTTATTTTCATGCTATAAGTTCATATACAAGACACACTTTAAACATATCATAACAGTTATCTGGCAGAAAAATATCTTGAACATTTGGAGAATGTTTGAATAGTCTAGTTTTAGGGACCAGAAACTAGACTCACATTATTTCCCCAGAATGAAGAAATAAATGAAGATTTGTAAACCCTTTTCAACTAGATATTAAGAAACACTTAAAACATGCTATTATATTTTTCTTCTACCTGCAAGTATTATTATATAAACATAATACAATCGCACTATATGTCGTATGAGCTTATTATTCTAGACGTAATCTTTATATTCGTTATTTTCCAGAAGCTGAATTGGTCTTTGATCTGTAAGGCGCAATCCAATATATTATTGTTTTATCGCGTTATTATATGATAAAGACCGGGTCATCTGAGGCCCCTTCCGATACGCATCGAGGTTATTTGAGTCTTTCCTGATATTCATCCAGGTTAGTCTAGGTCTTTTTCTGATACGCACCCAGTTGAGAATGCACTTCCTTGTGAACCTCTATTACGGTTTGTCATTTTGAGTGACGTAATTTGATAAGTAATCAGTTTACGGTATTATGTATGTAAAAGAACTAATATTTCATGATACAACAATAAGAATATATAGACATCATTGCCAATGCGACAACTATTCATTGGAGACATAAAGACGTGGATGTAACTAAAGAGGTTTATTACGTAATCAGGAAAAAAATTCAAATGTGAAGTGGTTATACAGATGGATACAGAAGTTATGATATTTTGGTATCGTTTGCCCATCTTTTTCTCTTTTTACTTCTTTACTTTTCCTCAATTAAATCTGTTTGTTTCTGGATTCGAAGTACAGTTTTTCCTATTATATTACCCTTCTATATTTAATGCTCAGTCAAATTCTAACACATACCTTAATGTCTGTAGGAGCATTACCACCAGTAAATATTCCAAAATATCTTATTATAGATATTTGGAAGAATCATATCTAAAACTTCTAGAAAATGTAATAATAGTTTTGAAAAAAAATGTGCTTTTAATCATCAGGCACCAACAACTATTTTCAAGCTATGTTTCTTATTTGAAAAGATTAGATATTTGTATAATATAGAGAGAAATAAAAATGTGGTATGATTGCCAATGAGACAACTCTCCACAAGAGACCAAATGACACAGAAATTAACAACAATAGGTCACCGGATGGCCTTCAACAATGAGCAAAACCAATATCTTATAGTCAGCTATAAAAAGCACCGAAATGACAAATGTAAAACAATTCAAACGAAAAAACTTACGGCCTAATTTATGTACAAAAAGAGATCGTAAAACTGATATTTTGCACATCAACAAACGAGAACCACTGAATTACAGGATCCTAAATTGGTACAGGCACATACATACAGAATGTGACGGGATTAAACATTGTAAGCGGAATCCCGACCCTCCCTTAACTTGGGACAGTGGTTTAACAGTACAAAATAATAACAAACTATAAAAATCAGTTGACAAAGCCTTTATTCATCAGACGGATACATATATATATGGAAGTGTTTAACGACCTTGACTGGCTATACAGCCCTCGCACGGTCGGCTCGGTGCCCGAAGACGTTTGGTGAGCTTTAACATATTTTGATGTCGTGGGTCAGGAACAGGTAGTGGAGGTCGCAATATGTAGGCCGCCATCTTGGTTTTGGTGAGTTGTTTTTGGTTTGTTGACTATTTTGTTGTTTATTCTTCACTAACGGCTGCTTTCAGGGCCAGTTTGGTCAGCTTGGCAGCTCGCTAGCCTCGATGATGGAGTACTGGTAGATGATCTCGGACGTAGTTCGAAAGATGACAGGAAGCGTTATCAGGACCAAAGCCGTGAGGCAGTGAAACGTAGGTCTTATCACCCAACAGCCTAGGATACAGCCCTCGGACGTTAATCGGCATAACACTTCCCATGATACAATGGTTTTGGAGTGCATGTTTACGCAGGTACGCCAACTACTACGTCTATCTGTACGGCATGGATTGGTTTCTGTCATCTTAAGTAGTAAGTCCTTGATATCTAACTGTAAACCCTCATCGAAGATAGCGGGTAAAGGAGAGCTGGCCCAACACGTCCGTTCAGCTGTAATGACTGAGACGTGGATTCGATGATGGATTGGATTGAGACGGACACAAATAGAAATTCCTTTTACTTATGATACACATTTTTAAGAAGTAATCCTAACCACATCGAAATGTTATTTTTCGGACGCTAAATAAGTCTTTTATCTATAAGGCACAATTCATTATGAAATATCAGGAGGCTAAACGACCATGCTAGATCATCTTGATGAAACTATTATGTACTTTGAAACGGTTTATTCTAGGTCTTTTTTATATGCATCCAGGTTGTGGTGGTCTTTTTCTAAAACACATCCAGTATATCTTACACCTTCTTATGGATTATAATTACTATTTGTCATTTTGAGCGGCGTTATTTGTGAATCACAAATAGTGAGTTTTTAGTATCAAATTATAATTTAAGATGTAACCTTTGTGAGATATTTTGGATTATTGCCAATGAGCCAACTATGCCATGGAGACCAAAAATCGAGGATGTTAGTAATGTCGTGTATTGCATAATATCAATGAGAGTTGGAAAAAAATAGCAGTGATTATAGACATGATTCATATTAAAAGGGGAATTAATTCAGACCACAAATATTCTTGGGCATTCATTATTTCACTGTAGTTATCTGAGAAAAGTTATGAGACAAATACGAAACGACTCAGAAATAAGCAAAATACATCAAACGATTTTCACAAATAGACGGGTGTCTATACTATATGTCAAGATATAAATTGCCCGTTGTGAAAAGAGGTGTGAATAAAATTATCAGAGATATTAAGAAGTGTGATACTCATCAAATAATGATATCCGAATTCAGAAAAAAACAAACTTTAAGCTTCAACCTAAACGTAAACATGTGACGATGAGAACTATATTTTTTAGATCTCGACCTACCTGTTTCTTTAAATCGATCCGTGGATTAATAGATAAATGTACCTCGTCTAGTATATATATACGCACTTTTATATTACTGTTTAAGGACAAAATATCTATAATCAGAGCTCCAGATAAGCTGCGTATTTGCGTGATCACGCAATACAATTAATAAAAAACCCAATGCAATTGCCCATTGCAGGGTTCAATAACCCAATTAATTCCAATGAACACCCAATTATATTCCAAAACCATGAGTTCTCAACCCTTTTATTGGCTACAATTTGCGTTATTTACCCTTATCTGTTTACAGTCGTCGCGTAAATCATTTTTATAATATTTATAATTGGAAATTTCTTTCGTTCTAAAAATAGATCCTTGCATCGTGTAGCTTAAATGGGTCCCTGTTAGAGTTTTCCGTTGCTCAATAGGTACACATGTTTTTTGAAAACATTTCGATCTTCTCGGCGTTTATCCAATTAGCGTGTGTCATGAAGTCATATTTTTTTCGCATTGCTCAGGATTTATCAAAACATACATTGAATTAAAACGAAAGTGAATGTCCGGTAAAATATTGAAAAGAAGCATGTTTTCTGCTTCTTTAGAAAAGCTGACGGAAAGTTATGATGATAACAAGACTCAGCCAGTGTTTTTAGGAAGCGTCCATCGAACACACGGGCGTGTGTGCGTACCTTAACGAGAACATTGCTAATAAAAACAGGGTTTCCTTAAGAATTGAATGCTTCTTTTTGTAAATTTATTGGGGTGTAAAAGCGTTGACCGAAGTACATTTTGTATGAAGCGCAGAAGCGCTTCATTCTAAAAATGTGCGCTCGGTCAACGCTTTTACAACCCTATAAAGTTACAAAAAGAAGCATTCAATACTTATAATTACATTTTTTAGCTATGATCATGAAAACACGAATTTTATATATTTTTTAATTTAATTCACCTGTGCACTTTATTGTTGGACCACGTGTTATCACGAATGAACAGTTGTATTGAGCAATGCAACTGCTTACGGAATAACACATGATGTGCAGTTAGCCAATCAGAATAAAGTATTATAATGAAACATACATCTAATGTAATTATTTAAAAATGAAATCAGTTGAAAAGTGAAAGGCCAAATCAATTATGACATGAAAAAGCATCAGAAACCAAAAGTTCTAATAATACAACATGTAGACAACTAAACCCAGATTTATGAAAATTGGAATAAAACAAAAACATTCAAGTATAATTAGAGTTTATATACTATTTTTTTCATTTTACGGTTAACTAATGAATACACACGCAGGCACTGCATGGTCTCAGAATTTATTATATAAAGCATTGTAAAGTTATAAGACGAGTGCCTGTGAATACATATATCCGTTTTTTACAGTTTATATGAGAAAATATAAAACTTGCAGAAGGTTTGAAACAGAACACAAATTAAACCTACAATTGCTCCTCAGTGAACATGGTGAATAAACCAAATAAAACAGCTAGCAAATAACCCTAACCCTAACCAAATAAAACAGCTAAACAAAGAAAGAAACATATTTAAGATGGAAAAAATCTGGGGTTGATATTGCCTAAATATTCAATATTGTATTGATGAAAAAACCCAATACATTAAGGAGCTTGGTGGTGAAAAACCCAATTTGATATTAACATGAGGGGTGAATTGGAATTGATAATGCAATTAAAAAACTTTATCACCCAATTGTATAAGAAAATGGTGGGTAAAAAACCCAATTTGTGAATTCTTATCTGGAGCTCTGTATAATACTAAAATAACGAGGTCTAATTTGTCAGCCATCATGGGGTAAAAACGACAAATCAAAGAATTCAACTTTATATATAGCTAATATAGGACAATGGTGATGATTAAAAATTACACCACTCCAGACCCGTTTGTTTTCCACATATTAATATTGCCAGTAATTAACAAGTTTCGGGTCGAATCCGATACCGATACCAATAGTATATTCACCTGTTACCTATTACCTTATCTGTACGTTCCGCATCTGACAGGCGCACCACCAACCCGTGTAATTAGGATTTTGCTATATACACGGGTCATAATCACAGGATTGACACTATTAAATTTAATCATTGTCAAATTGATCCCTATTGTAGTATTTTAATCAGTAAGACTTTTTAAGATGACCATACGAATACTAAAAATCTGGACTTAAAATTATGCGTATAGGTACAGTTTCAATTTGTTAGAGGGCATGACGTAAAACAGCGAATCAAAGAATTCAACTTTATTCATAACTAATATAGGACAATGCTGTTGATTAAAAATTACTCCATTCCAGGACCTTTAGTTTTCCAAATAATTAATATTACCAATAATTGATAAGTTCCAGGTCGACTGGTTCAAAAAGA
The DNA here is from genome assembly GCF_963676685.1 of Mytilus edulis. NCBI lineage: Eukaryota > Metazoa > Mollusca > Bivalvia > Mytilida > Mytilidae > Mytilus > Mytilus edulis. The sequence continues at coordinate 45,822,963 of NC_092352.1, read as the reverse complement.
AAGATTTTGAAAGCAGATAAAACTGTGCATCTTATAATCGGCATGACTTTATCTGATGACAATATCAATACTAAAATAAGGCTCTCGCATAGTTATATACTTTAATTCAGTCACGGACCCGCGATATCACGGGTGTGTTCTAGTAATACAAAAAATATCAATGCCATTTTGTTTTTACAACAAGGAATGAATACGTTTCAATTCTGGCCATAGAAGTTATCACAACAATGACCAAGATTGATTTGACGAAAACCAGACATAAGGAATATAGTTAACAATAGAGGTAATTAGTAATGTGTTTACAGTTGCTTCCAGAAAAGATTGGTTTGAAAAGATGCTTCTCATATAAAGTAACACTGTCTGTCACTGTCAGTATAGTTAGCAAATTATAACGAAAATAGATAATGAGTATTTTCTGTTGTGTTATCAACAATAGTGCTAGCATTCAAGATTCACTTTCGTATCTATGTCAAAACCTTCAACTACTGTTCATAAATGATAACTTTTCTATATTAAGAGCTACATCGATTTCTACAGGGATAATTTAAGAAATCGCCAATTGGTTTCCTTGCAAACCTATTTGTTGAATCAGATGCATTTGTGTGTCGTTAATAGCTCTATTTTTAGGTCGTGATGCATTGTAATGGATGTTCACCTCGTCTTGTTTGCAGTAAACTTTCATTAAATATTCAAACTGATCTCAATTACTTATGTAATTGGTCGTTTAAGATAATTTTTTGTATAAATATAGTGTTTCATGGTTTTCCAATTCCAGTTTATTTTATCAAGACACATATTTCAAGTTGACAAATATTCTATAGAGAGGCGTTTATTCCTAATTTGCTGTCAAAACAAAATACCACCATGATGACGAAGTAGTATCAATAAAGTATATTGTCTCATAAGCACACATATACGTATGAATAGTAAGTTAACTGGGAATATTCAAGACGACAATGTGATTCGTGTTTGTCTCATGGAAATCAGCTTGTTATAGCTACATGTATATGCAAAACCTTACATTCAAGCGGGTAAAAAATTGAATAACCCCTATATACAAGTATATAAGTATGGTTGTCCCCATTTCAAGCTGTCAAAATCACCGTTGTTACTGACTTGATTTTTATGGTACGGGTTTATCCATTAACTTCAATTGATGATGTCATTTGATGTGTCATATGTACTATTGTTTGTCTGTTTGTCTTTTTCATTTTTAGCCATGGCGTTGTCAGTTTATTTTCGATTTATGAGTTTGACTGTACCTCTGGTATCTTTCGTCCCTCTCTTGTACAGATATCATATCTAAAATTACATATATATATCAAATCATATTGCTTTTCTTTATCTTCTGTTGCTATATAAACAATTTAAAAGGTTTGCTGTCTAACAGAAAGTCGCCTAACCGAATGGAAACGAAGTTTATAGAGGAATTTCAAAGTTTAACAATATTTTATTATGTATCTTTTAAGCATTCCTACATTAAGTATCATCTAAAAACTATGGTTTTGAAAGAACTTTTATAGTAATAATGACAAAACACATGCATGTCCACTCATATGAAATAAATTTAACGTTGCACCTTCGCATAGTTTTAGTGATAATTATTTATTCATATGTGAAGCGTCCGTAGATAACAGAAAAGCTAAATATCGATATCACAAGGAGATTGGTATACTTTTGTAAATCGGTCTTTGACCTGCCAGGCGATGTCCCATCTGTTGAATAATGAGCAGACTAATCAACACTGTATACATGTAATCAAGGTATTTTATAATGCTATTATATGTTTAAGAAAGAGACATGATTATTTTCCTTTATAATTTCAGCCCCATTGTGTTGTCTTTTTAAGTGAAGTATTCTGAAACAGATTTGAGATGTGTGTTTTTTTTTAGAACATAATAGGTCTTGTTTTTAGTATGATAATTGTGAAATTTTAGACATTATATGGTCCGAGTTTTTTTTGGTATATATCGGTTCAGTTCATTGGTCATGAGTCTTGGGAATTTTTAGTAAGTTTCCTATTTGCAATCAAATATTTTTGTATAAGTAGCATGGTCCATATGGAGATAGAAAAGTTATATGATAGATGTTCCACATGTTCAGTCACGACCATACAGTAATGGATGTAACATCAGTAAAAAATCAACAATGTGCAAATGTTACAATATCTTGGATATAAGATTTATACGTGTTACATATATATATATGTGTGTGTGTGTGTTATCGCCGACAAACCTGTCAGATCTAAACATTTGTGTAACACAGGGTTAACAAGTAAGAGAATATAAGTACACTTTTTTTCTGAAGGCCATATGTTTTAACTAGAAAAAAACACAATTACTTCTGAACAATTACATTAGATATAAGATGTTAAAAAACAAAATGTACAACATGTTAACATGTTTCCTGACTGTTACGTTTAATATGATCAAAATTTAATCCAAAGTGACCAATTGTGTTTTGTCAGAATATCTCATAACATGATTCATACAGAAGCTTAACGAAGGCCTCGTTTTTCATTTAAAAAAATGCAATTTGGTTTGGAATTTAGTTTACGACATAAATTAATAACATGTTGATCCTATATTGCTATTTTGGATTTGATAATATGAATATGGCGCTCATGAATCTCATATTGTCATCATTAGGTACACAGAATTAGGTTCACAGCATTAGCGTATTACATAACTCTTATCCGGTTTCCGCGTCTTTCAAGAATTAATATTTTAAGAAGTAAGTACTGAGTCATCGTTCCTTTAATATCAGATTTATAAGTAAACTTTAACAAATGACATTGTTTGGACGCAGACATGTCTCTTAATTACAGTGCACTTATTATGTAACATATCACCTTATCATGAATCATTGTGTCTGCAGTTCGGAAGATAACATATCCGTTGCAATCATCTTTAGATATAACTTTATCGTTTTTAGAAAAAAAAAAGGATTTGTTCAAATCTCCGTCTGAGCTGAATCATTCTTTTTTCGCCCGTAGAAAAACAAGAAATGTCTTTATTTACAAAAGTATTATCAATGAAATAAGATACGTATTTTACTTGATATAAACAATGCTGCAAGTTCACCATTTACATTATTTGTAAAAAGAAAATTACACTTGATAAAATTGATGCTTCATCAACTATAACAGGAAATTTATGGTAATTCAAACCTTCCACCAAAGTACTGACTACTGAGCTGATGATAAACAGAAGTAACATTCCATCCGTATTATAATCGACACACTACTAGAAAATGAAAAAGAAAACTTTTTATAAAATTGCTGCGTCCTACAAGCTTTTCTTGAATATGAACATTCAGATCTTTACATGATTTATACTTCCATTTTTTGCTCATGACAAATCGGCTTAAACCAATTTGTTTTCTGATGTAAAATATTGAAGAGTCAAATACATAGCAGGATGTTACTGTATGGAACTAGAATAAGAATATAATAGAACAAAAAGATATGGGTATTCATCCGTCACACAAAATCAGTATAGTCGGCAAAAACAAAAATACCGTCAGAATAAGCCCAGTTCAAACATTGTAAAAGGCAACAATAGCTATATTGTAAACCAGTGTTTAAATCCAGAAAATTCGTAAGGAATATTTAAACCAATGGCAGGTTAAAAAAGCTAAGAGAACCGCTTAAAATCGAAATTGCAATTAGTTGTCCACTATTTTAACTGTTCACCAAATTGTAATCCTGGTTTCTATATATATACATATGAAAACAAAGGCAGGTGTATGCAGGCATTTCAGTGGGCAACCTTGCCATAACCTTAAAGAGTAGAGTGACAGCCCGACAAAATAGCAAACTGTTAAGGTGAATTGGATAGGCTTGATTTATCCGATCGACACGAAGCACAAAATGAAAACACAAATTCCGATCGAAAACTACAAACAGTTTCCGAAAGTTAATTTAAAGACTATTTCACTTAAAGAATGTTCTCTTTTTCAAAATAAGAATATGTGTATTTAAGAAATACAAATTCCAGAAACAATAAACACTGCTTCCTCTGTCTTTTTATAACTTCACTTCGAATTCAAATCACAAACGGTCCTATCAGTACCATTATTAATGACAAACGAGACTATTCTATTTATGAAATCAAAATTCCCAAACCTTCGCAACAATATACGATCTTCACTTGCATATGTCAAATAACTAACTTCTAAAAAAAAGTTCATTTTGAAGATTCTAAGACCTCTTTGATCAATATTCTATATCATCTTTAGAAATACTACATAGTATCGAATCTAGGTACTGGAGTTACTTATGATCTTAATTGCGTATTACAGTGTCCTTTTGTTCATCTTTCTAAATTTTTGTATACTTTGCTGTTCGGTATATTTTTGGTAATATCCTTTTGTCGTTGATCGTTATTTATACATCCCGCCATTGTGTTATTGTGCCATAGTCATTTTGTGTATTCCTGGCTTTCATTTTTGCTCTGTAGAGTGCCTGCATGCCATTTTGTTTTTCTTTGTTGCTTTCGTTGTTTGTTTGTTTTTTTGTGAAAAATGTTTGTTTTAGAAAGTTACCAAAGTTCTAAATTGCCTAACATTATGCCGTATTCCTTAAAGGTGAAAAAATTAGCAGGAAACGCCCTTGGCTCATTTCATTTGATTTGCGTCGATTTTAAATATCAAACAGACCTTTTTAGTTCTCATTACATGCAGAAAAGAAAAAAAAAACGATTCGATCTGCATAATGTTTTGGAATTTCAAGAGTATTCTATGCCTTGTGGTAAAAATATTATCAACATAAATATTATAAAATAAAATGGGGTTTAAACGGGAAGTAACTCGTTATAGTATCATTAAATATGCATTGCATTGTGAAAAGACATCTTCTACAATGTAGCAAATTAACAACTTGGATGAAATCCTTCTAAAAATATTAAAACATCTCTTCCAACTTTATTTTAAAAATCATTAGTATGTTTCTATAGTTGTATATCCAATGCAGTCCTTATGAAATAAAAAAAATTTAACACTGCCAGTGATCGATGATATTTAAGTTTTATAATATTTAAAAAGGGAGATAAACTATATTCGTCAAAATGTTAAATAAATTTGATTATTTCCAATTTAGTATTTATTGACAGTGCTTTGGTTTGATTTTTAAATCAAGAACGTAATTCATTTGCAATATTTATTGAGAAAAGACGGAATAATATTTTTTTTACATTTATGTCAGTTGAATATGTTCACTAGCGCATTACGGTAGTTAAGCTAAATGAAACGAACCAGTATAAAGCAGAAATTTAAATTAAATCTGCAGGTGTATGTACATCTATATAAGAATTATGTAAAATGTGTGACTGGTATTCAATATGGCAGGAGTCTTTACAGGTATATTTTCTTTGACGTCTTGCTTAAAATTTGTCGTGTCTGTTTCGTATTTTACAACTTTATTTAATTACTTTAACGGTATGCTAATTGAATTAACTTTTATTTCAGATTTAACTGGTGCTGTTAAAAATCTTTTCTCTTCAACCGAGCATTACTACAAACTTGAAGATGAGGTTAGAATAGTTCTAATAGGAAAAACAGGAGTAGGCAAAAGTGACACCGGAAATACGATCCTTGGAAAGCCAAAGTTTAGGTCGGGAAACGCGTTGATGTCCGTTACAAAAAAATGCAAACTGGCAGAAGCCGTTCGAGAAAATAGGAAAATCGTTGTTGTTGATACGCCTGGCCTTTTCGACACTTCAACCAGTCAAACAGACACAAAGCAAGAAGTGGCAAAGTGCATTGGATTAACATCTCCTGGTCCACACTGTTTTTTACTTGTCCTATCAATAGGAAGATTTTCCCCTGAAGATAAAGACTCTGTGGAAACAGTGTTTAAATTATTCGGAAAGGATGTGCATAAGTATGTTATTATTATTTTCACGAAACTAGATACCATTTCAAAGAAAGGAAAGGTTAAAGATAAGCTTGATGAATACTTTGGAGAAATACCTGAGGCACTAGAGACACTCTTTACGCGTTGTGAGAATAGAGTTATTGCATTTGACAATACAGCACCCTCAAAAAAAAGAAAAGAACAGTTTAAAGAACTATTTCGTCTTATAAGGGAAACTGTGACAAAAAATGGCGGTCTTTACTACACAAGTGAAATGTTTGAAGAGGCTGAAAAGTTAATTCAGATTGAAATAGAAGAAGAAATACGAAAGCAAAAGCAGAATGCTATTGATGAAGAACAGAAGCTTAGGCAGGAAATATCGACCGAAAAAGAGATTGAAGTCAAATTAAAACTGGAAGAAGAACGATCAAAATTAAATGAAGATATGGAAGAGAAAATAAGGCAGCTAGAACAAAACGCAATAAAACAGGAACAAAAAGTTAGACAGGAAATGGCTGATGCAAAAGAAAGCGAGATAACACAGAAGTTAGAAGAAGAGCATAGAAAGCTTGAAATGGAAAAAGAGAAACTGAAATTTATGGTTGACAGCCAACAACAATACGACCTTCGAACTACTATTAGACAAAAAATAGAAGATGAAGATGAATCTTTGACTGAAAAATTCTTGTATGGTCTGTCAAGTGTTATAACTGGAGTTGTAGCACCAGCAATTAAGTTTTGGTCAAAATAATTATTATTTAGTAATTATTCGGATATCATTTATACACACAACTAGTGAATTTATCCGGGTTCTGTTGCACAAATGTAGGAAAAACAAAATACTATTGTGTTGAATTGGCAACAAATAAACTTTATTTTCTCTTACAGTTTTTGATAATTATAAGATTACCTTGTAACGTCAGATTTCAAGATAGAGTAATACATTTGCACGTAATATTGATAAATTGGGGTAATAGTTAGTTGGTCCGGTTAGTTATGTGAATTTAAATCATTTCAAAGTCAAATGATTATACAAGATTTTTGTTTTGGTTTAAAGTAAAACGTTAATTTCAATACGAGCTATAGCCAAGATAACTTATAGTTGTAGATTAACATGTTGAAAGTCTGAAAAGTATTGCCATTCTGGAATTGAATTAAAAAAATTGCGATGGCATGATGATTTTCATGAATGAAATTCAAAGTTACGTAATTAAATTAGAGTTTAAAAAGCGGGAAAATAGTAAAAGGAATAACATGAATACTGAATTCCAAGGCAAATTTAAAAAAAGCGTAAAGTCCAAGAAAATTGAAAAAAAATCAAACGCCACCAATAAATATGATCAACGGAACAAGTGAAAAACATCTACCATTGTGATGACTTGGTAGAGACGGTACATTATTAAATCGATAGCTTAGAATTGACGATCCGGATCATACTGGGGACATATTTAAGTATACAGATATGATTAACGATATTGACAAATGAGAACTGTACACCAAAAAGATCAAATAATACCGAAATGACAAAATTTCGGCATGACTAATAACCTTTTAAAGTGTTAACATTTAAACAAACTGCAACATACATTACATCAGAAAGTACTTCGGTATCTTATATATTCTCACGATTTAAAACGCAAATTGATTTGCATTTATGTAATACCATGAAATACTATACCATGGAGATATTATATGCATGTAAAGGTATGTTTATATATAGTAATGTCAATGATACAACTGAAGCATACCAAACAAGTTTTTTTTTATGTTTCAACCTCTTTCTTAAAACATGATTGATTTTGTAACAATAAAGCTCATTTTTTACTGCAATTAGGTATATTGTATTGCATGTGCTTATGGTTAGTCCGTAAATAAAACCTTGTTTATATCAGATGCTTTCTTTTTGTTATTATATAAAGGAATAAAGTGTTTATAGTAAAATTTAATTCGATGTCCAGCATAACTTTTTGCTTCTTTTGTTATGCTTCAGTAAGAAAAGTAAAAGAACAATTAGACACTTTATACCAGAAAAAACACAGGATATGGGATAAAATCAGTGCATACACAGTAAATAAAACATATGCATGACTTCAAGTAAAAGGCTATGTGACTTACAATTGTTTTTAGTATTTTGTTTTATAAATTTGACTTTGTTCATTGTTGAAGGCCGTACACCCTATAGTTGTTAATTTCTTTGTCATTGTGGTCTCTTGTGGAGAGTTGTCTCATTGACAATCATACCACATTCTTTTTTTATTTAAATTTTCGAGGATTAATTTGTTATCTGCAATTTATAATAAACCGTAATTGTTTATTTGTGTGTATGTAAATTGCGTACACCATGTTACCATATGTTGTGTTGATACATGCGTGTGACGAACAGTTCATAATTCTTTTGTGGTATACTCGTGTACTGTCGTAAACTAGTTTAATGGAAGGTGTCCGATGTTATATGTGGTTTACACGGTGTAATGTACTAATATACAAATGTATATTATATATTTATGTATTTCTCTGTCCTAAGTGTTCTTGTGTTTTTTGTACTGTAGTCCTGTCACATTATGTTGACATTTTAATGGTGTTCTTTTAACATTGCCATATAAGCAGGAGGTTTAGCTAGTAAAAAAAGCAGCTTGAATTCACCATTTTTTCTTAAAATCCTCTGTACCAAGTCAGGAATATGGCAGTCCGCTTCGATTTATGTATGTGTTTGTTTTTTGTAGCAGTTCAGTGTTTCTGCTGTTCCGTTGTTTTCCTCTTAAAGTTGAAGTGTTTCCCTCTGTTTTGGTTTGAAACCCCGATGTTTCTTCGCTAATTCGATTTATGGCTATTGCACAGCGTTATTCTACTTTTGCCTTTACCTGTATAAGCTAGTACAAGTCAATTAAGTAGGTCTTAATTCTACAACAGAAAAGATCATAATTTAGAGTGCACGATTAAGCGACTTTTGATTTTCCAAGTGAAAAATTGACATACAACAGCGACCAATGAACGTTTGAGACCTCTGTAAAGGTGCTTACTACTGGGTTGGTTATTTCCTTAAAAACAACACATTCTACCAGCACTGTTATCGATCTAGCAGTTATAAAATAATCAAAGATACAAGGATTGTAATTTTGCCCCGAGCTTTTTTGTTTGAGGGAGGAGGGACATTGAAAATTATGTTTAACGTCATTCTTAATTCCGATACATGCGTAACTGGACGAACAATACTTTCGGTAACTAAACGTTCCCCAGAAAAACTTATTATTTAAACTTTATTGGCAACTGACATTCAAATATTTATAGGATACGTGTACCATTCTTCATAACTTTTATTCCAATAGGATAAAAGATGATACAGATGTCAAACAGTGCTTTTCTGTAAATTTGATTGACACAAGTTACTATTACCGTTGCTAACAATGCCTTTGATTGATTGAAGGAAAGATACCAGGCTTATATTCCATGAACAGCATACTTGTAATTCGTATACAGAAAACTGAGCAGGGGCACTTGAGCAAAACATTATAAGGACAAATCAAAACAAGTAAGGTATTACATTGAAACAAAAGAATAATTGTTAAATTATTTTCTTTATATTAATCCAAATCAATATTGTTTGTAGATCTTTCTTGATAGTATAGTTTATTCGTAATCAATTAGCATTTGGAAATCATTGTCGGGTCAAGCTTTTGACCACAAAATTGAAATGTAAGGATAAGCCTTAACTTTTGAAATAGTATGGGTGAAAAATCTATCAGCTACCGTCTTAATTCCAGTTGGTGTTACTTTGAAATCCGACAGCAGCGATATGAGGAAGAACGAATTTAAACAACACTACACATTGTTACGGTCACCGTTACAAATTTGTTTACTGATACCATTTGTTTGTGTCCCAAATTATCTGAAGTTTTAATAAGTATGTTCTTTTTGTTTTCTCTATTTCTGGATTTGCACGGCACGCATGCATGATTGTATTTGAGATGTTTATACCGTCGAGACACCGAAATTATCTATGTTGAGAGTTTATGCAATCATTTAGGTTTTATTCGCTTAGTTTGTATATTCAAAAATAGTTGAGAATATTAGTACTTAAAAATTGCAAAGTAGTTAAACCATTTTGTTCTTAGAATCAAACAAAACACTCCTATATCGCTTCCATACGGTAAATAAAGGCAATAGTAGTATACTGCTGTTCGAAAGTCATCATTCGATTGAGAGAAAACAAATCCGGGTTACAAACTAAAACTGAGGTAACAATGTTTTTCTTTACAAAGGGTTTATTGTTTAATTCGTCTTTTTCAGTTTTAATTAATGAACAAACGTGTAATCTAATTTTGTTCTATGTTGACAATTAAACAATATGGTATTTTTTTCTTCTTACATTAAAGTTGTATTGAGGTTATGGAAATATTTCACAAATATAACATAAACGATACTTATTCATATTCAATTAATGATAAATTCGAATGAATACTAATAATTATTTCAGTTAAAAAAAATCAATTACTGCCATTGATTGTTTTACTGTTTAGCTGTAAAAGCTCCGTGCAGAATACTGTTTTCAAGTCTCTGTGTAATGGAAATTTGGTTTAGATTTCATACCAGCAAAATTACGCAACATACTTTATAAAGATCTTTGTACTGGTATATATTGCTCTAATCTTAACAGATTTACACTAGTCCTGATGAGTTAATATCTTTCTATAGTAATCATGCGGCTTCATTGATATCGTGTTATCAATTGTCAAAACTTAAACAGGTCGAATTTTATTCAAGTCTCTTGTGACGGTAACAAAATAAAGCCAATTTGTCTGATAGCGTCAAATAGCTTTTAGAGGAACCGATTCAAACATTGACATCAACTGTATCTCGTGAGATTCTGTGTTTTTTTTTTATAATGTAGGCATTTCAATTTGATATCCATAGAATGCGCAGCAAGCCTAGAATTCTAAATTACATATACCAACTGTCCAAAAGTGGAGAAATATCTTACTGGTTGTTTTGTTGTCCACATAATATAATAAGATATGCATCAACTATGCGGCATGGGTTTTGTTAATTGCCGAAGACCGCACGGCCACCTTTAATTGTTAATTTCTATGTGTATAGGTCTCTGGTGGAGAATTTTCTCAATGTCAATTATACATCATCTTTATTGTATATTCATATACTAAACGTATTACACCACAATGATGATCACTGTCCAAGAACTATAAGAAAAAAGAGCATAACCCCAATTATTTCTGCCATAAAACCTAGACGCATAAGAGATAGGACGAAAGCAATAGAAACTAACATATGATACTATAGATAAGATAAGATTAGATGATATGTAAACAATGGTGAAGTATATATACTAGTAGTAATGGAATAAAAATAGACAATAACACATTATTCCAAAATTGATCAATATGATTGTATACCTATTAAATATCAAGGCATAAAGAAAGTAATTCAATACGATGCCATTAATCAAACTCCTGACAGGATATTAAAATATCTAATAATCGAAAATTAATCAACACAGAGTGCACAATAACCGACAAAACATATTAAAACAGCAAATATAGTTATAACTGGTTTTAATATGCACTTTTCAGAAACATGAGAAAATAGATTGCGGATTACTGACAGATTATGATGCAATTTAGTTCCCACTTGAGTTTAACATCCAAGATTGTTATTTAAAGTTACAGAAATTCTTCTGCAATTCTTTGGAGAGTCCACGACTTGTCTTTTTTTTTAGGAGTCTTCCTTGAAATGAAGCAGAACATCGAGATGTCTTCGAAATATGATAAGATAATTCTCTTTGTGAAGCAGATTTTTTTAGAATTCGTTTGACTTAAATATATCATCGGCTAGAATTAAAACACTATTGCCGAATTTTGTTCAAGAACTAGAGACTATTAAAGCGTATTTTTTCTAGAATTCATATGACGTTGATGAATAAACGGTCAGAACGTAATTATAAAAATATTAAAAAAACACGTTTTAAATTTCTACGTCCGAAGCGGTTTTCTGGATTAACCTTCACCAAGAATACTCAAAGCCACATATTTGAAACAGATGGGCTGCTATATAACCGAAAACGGACATAAAATCTAGCTTGATTCATCTTAGGTCGAATTTACCGGTGGGAGTGTGAACCTTAGATTCTTTAAAATACCAAAATTAATAAAAGGACAAATCAGGAAAGTATTTTTTTTATAAATCATGTCAGTACCAAAGTACAGAATGCTGAAGTTAGTTACCCTCAAGGTTTGATAGTCCAACAGCAGAGCTATCAACAAAGTTTAGTAAAAATATATTAAACGACTTGTTTTTAATTTCGTGCGTCCGAAACGCTTTTGGATTTACCTCTATCGGGAATGATCAAAGCTCAATATTTAAAAGCCAAGGATGTAAAAGAACAGACACAGTTGAAGAGTTATATGACCAAAATAAAATTGTAAATATACATATATAGCTAAAACCATATAAGGTCAACAAACCAAATGATGCGGAAGCCTTATTTTCTTCATGGTATCCAATTTACAACATGAAAAACATGGCACGTGCTATGAAGTAATCAACCAATTGATGTATAAGAATACGAATGTCCTTCGAGAACATTCCCACCATATTAACTTCTTGTTGCATGAAAATCAAATGTACCTGTCTCAACGACGACGGCCCAACTTTTTTTTTAAGATGGTGATTACTATGAAAAATAGCCATTTTTTTCTTTAAAACATTTTAATTCATGTTGTGACAAAAATAATACTTCAGTGGGCAAACCTGTCAATGCATTGTTTCACAGGTTAAAATGCTATGATATAATGGCTTTAATGTACTATACATTTAGAAATTATTACGATGTTTTTATTTTGGCGAAAAAGACAGGGTTATCATCGCATTGCAATAATTAAAACTCGCATTTTGAAAGTTTTGATACGAATTTAATAGGATTTTTCTCAATATCACAAAATTCAAATTCGCGTCTAAAGTGACAAAATGGCAATAATTAATGCACGTAATAATATCTGAATATACGGTCTCAACTGTTTAAAACAATCATTAGATAATACATATTGGAAACGGAATAATTTGGTATATAACGATATATATGAATACTTTCAAAGTGTACAAAGGTCCTGATCGTGGGGTATATTTTATAGGAATAAGAACTTTCTATTGAGATCTTAGTGGTAGCCTCAAGACAGAAATGACTGTGTTCTGTCTGTGTCATATGTCTAAACAGAACAATAACGCAAAGGCCAAGGTCCTACATCTAGATATCACACTGACATTCCTGTAAACAACTCTTAATTATATCAATACTGGTCAGAATAAAGACACTGACAGATGTCTTTACAGACGAACTTGTCTAATAATTAAACCTCGTAATCGACAAAGCAAGTAAACAATATATATATATGTTAATAGGGCATTGTACTTTCTATAGGGTCACTTACCGCAAGCATAACCTAATATCAATACATGATGCATCAGATTAAATGATGAGTTATGGCATAACGTTTGATTCTTGATTAGTCGTCCCATTTGTTAACCCGTGTCAAATGATCCTACTGAATTAAACTACCTTATCACACAAGCTAAAAGTCTCAAAACATAATGTCCAGAGATAGGTGTATTAAGTGTTTTCTTTATTTGAACCATACCAATAATGCAGTACTTACATGTACTATGGCATGGATAGCATACCCGAAGTCTGAAGTAAAGAGTAATGTCTTACTATGTGAGTGATTAATGTCTTACTATGTGAGGGATTATTGTCTCAACGAATTAAACACCATATTTAATTTCCATATTTGAGATTCTTTTATGTTTAGGACGACAGGTTACTATTTGTGAACTGGTATTTTAAAGGCGAAGTATACGTAATTGCACTTCTCTAGCGGAATTCGGGAAATGTTTTGGGTCTAATGTGCTTTGTTTACCCATAAATAATTATGAAATGGACCAAGCTGTGTTTAAGGGGGGAAATTTGAACATTGTAATGAGCATTGCTACATGAAAAGTGACAGGTGAATATACAAACAAGACCAAACACATGTGCAGAGAACACTTAATTTTAACATTATTATACATTATCAAAACAGGTGTGAAATGTTAGAATAACCGAAGCAACATTCGATGCTGTTGGTATTTCCCTATGTTCAAAGTTTATTAAAGTTCGAATAAGTTAAAGAGCGTGAAATACTCAAGGAAATGTCTCCTTTTTGTGAAACACGCATATGGTAACGATCGACAAAATCTTGATGATGAAAAAGAAACTAAGCATGATGAAATACATTTTTGTTGAGTACAAAGCTTATTAAATAGCCCTTGACACAGTGATTGACATGAAAATCACTATCAAAAACATTGGAACACTCACCTGATAACAAACGACCAAATACTGATATCGACTAAAACTAAGTAATGATGACATTTTTTATGTTACATATAGACCTTACTAAATATGTTATGTGACAGCGATTTTCATGAAAATTACAAGGGTAAACTAAATATTAAAACAACTTTTATTCTTTTAGCCATGACGTTGTCATTTTATTTTCAATCTATTAGTTGGACTGTTCCACTGGTATCTTTCGCCCCTCTTTTGAGGATATTTTGCAAATTAGGAAAGAAAGAAAACTTACTGTTGGAGAAAGGTAAACTATCCCGGGTTGCATAGTTATTTCAATTGCTATTTGAAATTATGATATATAAGCGTCACCCATGTCATACACAACTGTGGAATACAAGACTTTGTCACAGTAGTTCAAAACTCCTTCGAAAATGCATTAAACTGTAATACTACTACTAAAACTAGTATTCTAAAATGGTTTTGAAAATACTTAATGGACTACTTCTCAGAACTAGTAGTATTTGTAAGGACACGTGTGCTATTTTTATATCCAAAAAATGGAATGGAAGTCATCATAATCAAAGTCAATGTATTTTGGAAGTGGAAAATTATTCCTAAGTACCTCATTTCATACACTGTGTAATAAAAGCATTAAGATAGGAAGCGCTATTGCATAATACTATTCTGTTAAGGGCTTTGTCAACTTGAGCTTTGACGTAATTATCTTGGAATTAAGACAGACACATGGCAGCTTTATTTTATTGAAACAGTGGTACAGGTGTAGTATGAGTGCATAAATAAGACAGATGAAGCAACTTATTTATTTGAAATTGAATTTGACAATAGCTTTTTCCTGAATCGTATACTGATGAACTCGGACAAAACTGTGATATATGTGCCGCTGGACATGATCAAGCTTAACCTTTCTAATCTATTTGAATAACAAAAAGAATAGATAAATTTTAAAACAGAACTGTTTTCAAAATTTAAACAGCTATTTTAGCATAAAGCAAAAGGTATTGAAGTAATATTTAAGATTTGCAAGGATAGGGCAACACAGAAGGGGCCTGTCATTAAAGGTTGGTGTGTCCATCATACTACATATGTGGCAACATTTTGTTTAAGTCTTAAAACATATTAAACTTTTTAAATTTATTCAAGTTCCATTACAAACTTACCGTCGACACCTTATAATGTAGAATATCTATTTTAAATAGAAAAGGGTGTTTTCTAGGTCAAAAGATTGCAAAATTTCTGAGAATGAATAGAGCAGTCCCTATTCGTATGCAGCATTCTCTAACGTAGTAAACATGTCTTTGACAAGCAATATTGTCAGTGTCTTAAACTATGTCATGCGCAAAAATGACAAAAATTCAAAACAGAGTATTGTCCCTGCTAAACTGAACAGTGTAGATTTTAGCTTGAGAGATCCCAGTGAAGACATATTTTTTTTTAGTTAAAAAATTTGAGTAGACAATTTACAAAATGAAACAAAAGTTGTAAATCTGATGCTCGTCTTGGTGTATACTCAACCCTCAAATTAAGCTCTCCCGAATCTAATCAAAATTAAAACCTTGCTTTCTAACAGATCTATAAAATTCATGTACAGGACCGGCGACTTTCTTTATTTAATAAGAAAATCTACAATGCCGTTACATGCACGGTGTCTGCTTTGAGTCCCCGCCCGTAAAGAAAGAAATAAGCGTTTTGGTTTTCTACACATGAAATAAGCTTGGCGCCATGAAATAGCAAAAAAGGATAAAAGTAGCGCTAAAGACCAACAATGAATACATCAATCATTTTATATCTTCATAGACGTTTCCCACACAGCTTATAGTTTTGTTAAACACGAATCTATTTAATATTTGAAATTGAATTTTACAATAGCCTTTTCCCCGCATCGTATACTGATGAATTTGGATAAGACTGTGATATATGTGCCGCTGGACATGCTAAAGCTTAACTTTTAATTTATTTGAATAGCAAGAAGAATAGATGAATTTTAAAGCAGAACTGTATTCAATATTTAAACTGCTATTTTAGCGGAAAGCAAAAGGTATTGAGATAATATTTAAGATTTGCAAGGATAGGGCAACACAGAAGGGGCCTGTCATTAAAGGTTGGTGTGTCCATCATATTACATATGTGGCAACCTTTTGTTTAAATATTAAAACATATTAAACTTTTTAAAGTTATACAAGTTCCATTACAAACTTACCGTCGACACCTTATAATGTAAAATATCTATTTTAAATAGAAAAGGGTGTTTTCTAGGTCAAAAGATTGAAAAATTTCTAAGAATGAATAGAGTAGTCCCTATTCGTATGCAGCATTCTCTAACTTAGTAGACATGTCTTTGACAAGCAATACAGTTTACTGTCAGTGTCTTAAACGATGTCATGCGCAAAAATGACAAAAATTCAAAACAGAGTATTGTCCCTGCTAAACTGAACAGTGTATGTTTCAGCTTGAGAGATCCCAGTAAAGACATATTTTTTTTCAGTTAAAACATTTGAGTAGACAATCTACAAAATGAAACAAAAGTTGAAAATCTGATGCTCGTCTTGGTGTATACTCAACCTTCAAATTAAGCTCTCCCGAATCTAATCAAAATTAAAACCTTGCTTTCTAACAGATCTATAAAATTCATGTACAGGACCGGCGACTTTCTTTATTTAATAAGAAAATCTACAATGCCGTTACATGCACGGTGTCTGCTTTGAGTCCCCGCCCGTAAAGAAAGAAATAAGCGTCTTGGTTTTCTACACATGAAATAAGCTTGGCGCCATGAAATAGCAAAAAAGGATAAAAGTAGCGCTAAAGACCAACAATGAATACATCAATCATTTTATATCTTCATAGACGTTTCCCACACAGCTTATAGTTTTGTTAAACATGAATCTATTTATTTGAAATTGAATTTTACAATAGCCTTTTCCCCGCATCGTATACTGATGAATTTGGATAAGACTGTGATATATGTGCCGCTGGACATGCTAAAGCTTAACTTTTAATTTATTTGAATAGCAAGAAGAATAGATGAATTTTAAAGCAGAACTGTATTCAATATTTAAACTGCTATTTTAGCGGAAAGCAAAAGGTATTGAGATAATATTTAAGATTTGCAAGGATAGGGCAACACAGAAGGGGCCTGTCATTAAAGGTTGGTGTGTCCATCATATTACATATGTGGCAACCTTTTGTTTAAGTATTAAAACATATTAAACTTTTTAAAGTTATTCAAGTTCCATTACAAACTTACCGTCGACACCTTATAATGTAGAATATCTATTTTAAATAGAAAAGGGTGTTTTCTAGGTCAAAAGATTGCAAAATTTCTAAGAATGAATAGAGCAGTCCCTATTCGTATGCAGCATTCTCTAACTTAGTAGACATGTCTTTGACAAGCAATACAGTTTACTGTCAGTGTCTTAAACGATGTCATGCGCAAAAATGACAAAAATTCAAAACAGAGTATTGTCCCTGCTAAACTGAACAGTGTATGTTTCAGCTTGAGAGATCCCAGTGAAGACATATTTTTTTTCAGTTAAAACATTTGAGTAGACAATCTACAAAATGAAACAAAAGTTGAAAATCTGATGCTCGTCTTGGTGTATACTCAACCTTCAAATTAAGCTCTCCCGAATCTAATCAAAATTAAAACCTTGCTTTCTAACAGATCTATAAAATTCATGTACAGGACCGGCGACTTTCTTTATTTAATAAGAAAATCTACAATGCCGTTACATGCACGGTGTCTGCTTTGAGTCCCCGCCCGTAAAGAAAGAAATAAGCGTCTTGGTTTTCTACACATGAAATAAGCTTGGCGCCATGAAATAGCAAAAAAGGATAAAAGTAGCGCTAAAGACCAACAATGAATACATCAATCATTTTATATCTTCATAGACGTTTCCCACACAGCTTATAGTTTTGTTAAACATGAATCTATTTATTTGAAATTGAATTTTACAATAGCCTTTTCCCCGCATCGTATACTGATGAATTTGGATAAGACTGTGATATATGTGCCGCTGGACATACTAAAGCTTAACTTTTAATTTATTTGAATAGCAAGAAGAATAGATGAATTTTAAAGCAGAACTGTATTCAATATTTAAACTGCTATTTTAGCGGAAAGCAAAAGGTATTGAGATAATATTTAAGATTTGCAAGGATAGGGCAACACAGAAGGGGCCTGTCATTAAAGGTTGGTGTGTCCATCATATTACATATGTGGCAACCTTTTGTTTAAGTATTAAAACATATTAAACTTTTTAAAGTTATTCAAGTTCCATTACAAACTTACCGTCGACACCTTATAATGTAGAATATCTATTTTAAATAGAAAAGGGTGTTTTCTAGGTCAAAAGATTGCAAAATTTCTAAGAATGAATAGAGCAGTCCCTATTCGTATGCAGCATTCTCTAACTTAGTAGACATGTCTTTGACAAGCAATACAGTTTACTGTCAGTGTCTTAAACGATGTCATGCGCAAAAATGACAAAAATTCAAAACAGAGTATTGTCCCTGCTAAACTGAACAGTGTATGTTTCAGCTTGAGAGATCCCAGTGAAGACATATTTTTTTCAGTTAAAACATTTGAGTAGACAATCTACAAAATGAAACAAAAGTTGAAAATCTGATGCTCGTCTTGGTGTATACTCAACCTTCAAATTAGGCTCTCCTGAATCTAATCAAAATTAAAACCTTGCTTTCTAACAGATCTATAAAATTCATGTACAGGACCGGCGACTTTCTTTATTTAATAAGAAAATCTACAATGCCGTTACATGTACGGTGTCTGCTTTGAGTCCCCGCCCGTAAAGAAAGAAATAAGCGTCTTGGTTTTCTACACATGAAATAAGCTTGGCGCCATGAAATAGCAAAAAAGGATAAAAGTAGCGCTAAAGACCAACAATGAATACATCAATCATTTTATATCTTCATAGACGTTTCCCACACAGCTTATAGTTTTGTTAAACATGAATCTATTTATTTGAAATTGAATTTTACAATAGCCTTTTCCCCGCATCGTATACTGATGAATTTGGATAAGACTGTGATATATGTGCCGCTGGACATGCTAAAGCTTAACTTTTAATTTATTTGAATAGCAAGAAGAATAGATGAATTTTAAAGCAGAACTGTATTCAATATTTAAACTGCTATTTTAGCGGAAAGCAAAAGGTATTGAGATAATATTTAAGATTTGCAAGGATAGGGCAACACAGAAGGGGCCTGTCATTAAAGGTTGGTGTGTCCATCATATTACATATGTGGCAACCTTTTGTTTAAGTATTAAAACATATTTAACTTTTTAAAGTTATTCAAGTTCCATTACAAACTTACCGTCGACACCTTATAATGTAGAATATCTATTTTAAATAGAAAAGGGTGTTTTCTAGGTCAAAAGATTGCAAAATTTCTAAGAATGAATAGAGCAGTCCCTATTCGTATGCAGCATTCTCTAACTTAGTAGACATGTCTTTGACAAGCAATACAGTTTACTGTCAGTGTCTTAAACGATGTCATGCGCAAAAATGACAACAATTCAAAACAGAGTATTGTCCCTGCTAAACTGAACAGTGTATGTTTCAGCTTGAGAGATCCCAGTGAAGACATATTTTTTTTCAGTTAAAACATTTGAGTATACAATCTACAAAATGAAACAAAAGTTGAAAATCTGATGCTCGTCTTGGTGTATACTCAACCTTCAAATTAAGCTCTCCCGAATCTAATCAAAATTAAAACCTTGCTTTCTAACAGATCTATAAAATTCATGTACAGGACCGGCGACTTTCTTTATTTAATAAGAAAATCTACAATGCCGTTACATGCACGGTGTCTGCTTTGAGTCCCCGCCCGTAAAGAAAGAAATAAGCGTCTTGGTTTTCTACACATGAAATAAGCTTGGCGCCATGAAATAGCAAAAAAGGATAAAAGTAGCGCTAAAGACCAACAATGAATACATCAATCATTTTATATCTTCATAGACGTTTCCCACACAGCTTATAGTTTTGTTAAACATGAATCTATTTATTTGAAATTGAATTTTACAATAGCCTTTTCCCCGCATCGTATACTGATGAATTTGGATAAGACTGTGATATATGTGCCGCTGGACATGCTAAAGCTTAACTTTTAATTTATTTGAATAGCAAGAAGAATAGATGAATTTTAAAGCAGAACTGTATTCAATATTTAAACTGCTATTTTAGCGGAAAGCAAAAGGTATTGAGATAATATTTAAGATTTGCAAGGATAGGGCAACACAGAAGGGGCCTGTCATTAAAGGTTGGTGTGTCCATCATATTACATATGTGGCAACCTTTTGTTTAAGTATTAAAACATATTAAACGTTTTAAAGTTATTCAAGTTCCATTACAAACTTACCGTCGACACCTTATAATGTAGAATATCTATTTTAAATAGAAAAGGGTGTTTTCTAGGTCAAAAGATTGCAAAATTTCTAAGAATGAATAGAGCAGTCCCTATTCGTATGCAGCATTCTCTAACTTAGTAGACATGTCTTTGACAAGCAATACAGTTTACTGTCAGTGTCTTAAACGATGTCATGCGCAAAAATGACAAAAATTCAAAACAGAGTATTGTCCCTGCTAAACTGAACAGTGTATGTTTCAGCTTGAGAGATCCCAGTGAAGACATATTTTTTTTCAGTTAAAACATTTGAGTAGACAATCTACAAAATGAAACAAAAGTTGAAAATCTGATGCTCGTCTTGGTGTATACTCAACCTTCAAATTAAGCTCTCCCGAATCTAATCAAAATTAAAACCTTGCTTTCTAACAGATCTATAAAATTCATGTACAGGACCGGCGACGATCTTTATTTAATAAGAAAATCTACAATGCCGTTACATGCACGGTGTCTGCTTTGAGTCCCCGCCCGTAAAGAAAGAAATAAGCGTCTTGGTTTTCTACACATGAAATAAGCTTGGCGCCATGAAATAGCAAAAAAGGATAAAAGTAGCGCTAAAGACCAACAATGAATACATCAATCATTTTATATCTTCATAGACGTTTCCCACACAGCTTATAGTTTTGTTAAACATGAATCTATTTATTTGAAAATGAATTTGACAATAGCCTTTTCCCCGCATCGTATACTGATGAATTTGGATAAGACTGTGATATATGTGCCGCTGGACATGCTAAAGCTTAACTTTTAATTTATTTGAATAGCAAGAAGAATAGATGAATTTTAAAGCAGAACTGTATTCAATATTTAAACTGCTATTTTAGCGGAAAGCAAAAGGTATTGAGATAATATTTAAGATTTGCAAGGATAGGGCAACACAGAAGGGGCCTGTCATTAAAGGTTGGTGTGTCCATCATATTACATATGTGGCAACCTTTTGTTTAAGTATTAAAACATATTAAACTTTTTAAAGTTATTCAAGTTCCATTACAAACTTACCGTCGACACCTTATAATGTAGAATATCTATTTTAAATAGAAAAAAGTGTTTTCTAGGTCAAAAGATTGCAAAATTTCTAAGAATTAATAGAGCAGTCCCTATTCGTATGCAGCATTCTCTAACTTAGTAGACATGTCTTTGACAAGCAATACAGTTTACTGTCAGTGTCTTAAACGATGTCATGCGCAAAAATGACAAAAATTCAAAACAGAGTATTGTCCCTGCTAAACTGAACAGTGTATGTTTCAGCTTGAGAGATCCCAGTGAAGACATATTTTTTTTCAGTTAAAACATTTGAGTAGACAATCTACAAAATGAAACAAAAGTTGAAAATCTGATGCTCGTCTTGGTGTATACTCAACCTTCAAATTAAGCTCTCCCGAATCTAATCAAAATTAAAACCTTGCTTTCTAACAGATCTATAAAATTCATGTACAGGACCGGCGACTTTCTTTATTTAATAAGAAAATCTACAATGCCGTTACATGCACGGTGTCTGCTTTGAGTCCCCGCCCGTAAAGAAAGAAATAAGCGTCTTGGTTTTCTACACATGAAATAAGCTTGGCGCCATGAAATAGCAAAAAAGGATAAAAGTAGCGCTAAAGACCAACAATGAATACATCAATCATTTTATATCTTCATAGACGTTTCCCACACAGCTTATAGTTTTGTTAAACATGAATCTATTTATTTGAAATTGAATTTTACAATAGCCTTTTCCCCGCATCGTATACTGATGAATTTGGATAAGACTGTGATATATGTGCCGCTGGACATGCTAAAGCTTAACTTTTAATTTATTTGAATAGCAAGAAGAATAGATGAATTTTAAAGCAGAACTGTATTCAATATTTAAACTGCTATTTTAGCGGAAAGCAAAAGGTATTGAGATAATATTTAAGATTTGCAAGGATAGGGCAACACAGAAGGGGCCTGTCATTAAAGGTTGGTGTGTCCATCATATTACATATGTGGCAACCTTTTGTTTAAGTATTAAAACATATTAAACTTTTTAAAGTTATTCAAGTTCCATTACAAACTTACCGTCGACACCTTATAATGTAGAATATCTATTTTAAATAGAAAAGGGTGTTTTCTAGGTCAAAAGATTGCAAAATTTCTAAGAATTAATAGAGCAGTCCCTATTCGTATGCAGCATTCTCTAACTTAGTAGACATGTCTTTGACAAGCAATACAGTTTACTGTCAGTGTCTTAAACGATGTCATGCGCAAAAATGACAAAAATTCAAAACAGAGTATTGTCCCTGCTAAACTGAACAGTGTATGTTTCAGCTTGAGAGATCCCAGTGAAGACATATTTTTTTTTCAGTTAAAACATTTGAGTAGACAATCTACAAAATGAAACAAAAGTTGAAAATCTGATGCTCGTCTTGGTGTATACTCAACCTTCAAATTAAGCTCTCCCGAATCTAATCAAAATTAAAACCTTGCTTTCTAACAGATCTATAAAATTCATGTACAGGACCGGCGACTTTCTTTATTTAATAAGAAAATCTACAATGCCGTTACATGCACGGTGTCTGCTTTGAGTCCCCGCCCGTAAAGAAAGAAATAAGCGTCTTGGTTTTCTACACATGAAATAAGCTTGGCGCCATGAAATAGCAAAAAAGGATAAAAGTAGCGCTAAAGACCAACAATGAATACATCAATCATTTTATATCTTCATAGACGTTTCCCACACAGCTTATAGTTTTGTTAAACATGAATCTATTTATTTGAAATTGAATTTTACAATAGCCTTTTCCCCGCATCGTATACTGATGAATTTGGATAAGACTGTGATATATGTGCCGCTGGACATGCTAAAGCTTAACTTTTAATTTATTTGAATAGCAAGAAGAATAGATGAATTTTAAAGCAGAACTGTATTCAATATTTAAACTGCTATTTTAGCGGAAAGCAAAAGGTATTGAGATAATATTTAAGATTTGCAAGGATAGGGCAACACAGAAGGGGCCTGTCATTAAAGGTTGGTGTGTCCATCATATTACATATGTGGCAACCTTTTGTTTAAGTATTAAAACATATTAAACTTTTTAAAGTTATTCAAGTTCCATTACAAACTTACCGTCGACACCTTATAATGTAGAATATCTATTTTAAATAGAAAAGGGTGTTTTCTAGGTCAAAAGATTGCAAAATTTCTAAGAATTAATAGAGCAGTCCCTATTCGTATGCAGCATTCTCTAACTTAGTAGACATGTCTTTGACAAGCAATACAGTTTACTGTCAGTGTCTTAAACGATGTCATGCGCAAAAATGACAAAAATTCAAAACAGAGTATTGTCCCTGCTAAACTGAACAGTGTATGTTTCAGCTTGAGAGATCCCAGTGAAGACATATTTTTTTTCAGTTAAAACATTTGAGTAGACAATCTACAAAATGAAACAAAAGTTGAAAATCTGATGCTCGTCTTGGTGTATACTCAACCTTCAAATTAAGCTCTCCCGAATCTAATCAAAATTAAAACCTTGCTTTCTAACAGATCTATAAAATTCATGTACAGGACCGGCGACTTTCTTTATTTAATAAGAAAATCTACAATGCCGTTACATGCACGGTGTCTGCTTTGAGTCCCCGCCCGTAAAGAAAGAAATAAGCGTCTTGGTTTTCTACACATGAAATAAGCTTGGCGCCATGAAATAGCAAAAAAGGATAAAAGTAGCGCTAAAGACCAACAATGAATACATCAATCATTTTATATCTTCATAGACGTTTCCCACACAGCTTATAGTTTTGTTAAACATGAATCTATTTATTTGAAATTGAATTTTACAATAGCCTTTTCCCCGCATCGTATACTGATGAATTTGGATAAGACTGTGATATATGTGCCGCTGGACATGCTAAAGCTTAACTTTTAATTTATTTGAATAGCAAGAAGAATAGATGAATTTTAAAGCAGAACTGTATTCAATATCTAAACTGCTATTTTAGCGGAAAGCAAAAGGTATTGAGATAATATTTAAGATTTGCAAGGATAGGGCAACACAGAAGGGGCCTGTCATTAAAGGTTGGTGTGTCCATCATATTACATATGTGGCAACCTTTTGTTTAAGTATTAAAACATATTAAACTTTTTAAAGTTATTCAAGTTCCATTACAAACTTACCGTCGACACCTTATAATGTAGAATATCTATTTTAAATAGAAAAGGGTGTTTTCTAGGTCAAAAGATTGCAAAATTTCTAAGAATTAATAGAGCAGTCCCTATTTGTATGCAGCATTCTCTAACTTAATAGACATGTCTTTGACAAGCAATACAGTTTACTGTCAGTGTCTTAAACGATGTCATGCGCAAAAATGACAAAAATTCAAAACAGAGTATTGTCCCTGCTAAACTGAACAGTGTATGTTTCAGCTTGAGAGATCCCAGTGAAGACATATTTTTTTTCAGTTAAAACATTTGAGTAGACAATCTACAAAATGAAACAAAAGTTGAAAATCTGATGCTCGTCTTGGTGTATACTCAACCTTCAAATTAAGCTCTCCCGAATCTAATCAAAATTAAAACCTTGCTTTCTAACAGATCTATAAAATTCATGTACAGGACCGGCGACTTTCTTTATTTAATAAGAAAATCTACAATGCCGTTACATGCACGGTGTCTGCTTTGAGTCCCCGCCCGTAAAAAAAGAAATAAGCGTCTTGGTTTTCTACACATGAAATAAGCTTGGCGCCATGAAATAGCAAAAAAGGATAAAAGTAGCGCTAAAGACCAACAATGAATACATCAATCATTTTATATCTTCATAGACGTTTCCCACACAGCTTATAGTTTTGTTAAACATGAATCTATTTATTTGAAATTGAATTTTACAATAGCCTTTTCCCCGCATCGTATACTGATGAATTTGGATAAGACTGTGATATATGTGCCGCTGGACATGCTAAAGCTTAACTTTTAATTTATTTGAATAGCAAGAAGAATAGATGAATTTTAAAGCAGAACTGTATTCAATATTTAAACTGCTATTTTAGCGGAAAGCAAAAGGTATTGAGATAATATTTAAGATTTGCAAGGATAGGGCAATACAGAAGGGGCCTGTCATTAAAGGTTGGTGTGTCCATCATATTACATATGTGGCAACCTTTTGTTTAAGTATTAAAACATATTAAACTTTTTAAAGTTATTCAAGTTCCATTACAAACTTACCGTCGACACCTTATAATGTAGAATATCTATTTTAAATAGAAAAGGGTGTTTTCTAGGTCAAAAGATTGCAAAATTTCTAAGAATTAATAGAGCAGTCCCTATTCGTATGCAGCATTCTCTAACTTAGTAGACATGTCTTTGACAAGCAATACAGTTTACTGTCAGTGTCTTAAACGATGTCATGCGCAAAAATGACAAAAATTCAAAACAGAGTATTGTCCCTGCTAAACTGAACAGTGTATGTTTCAGCTTGAGAGATCCCAGTGAAGACATATTTTTTTTCAGTTAAAACATTTGAGTAGACAATCTACAAAATGAAACAAAAGTTGAAAATCTGATGCTCGTCTTGGTGTATACTCAACCTTCAAATTAAGCTCTCCCGAATCTAATCAAAATTAAAACCTTGCTTTCTAACAGATCTATAAAATTCATGTACAGGACCGGCGACTTTCTTTATTTAATAAGAAAATCTACAATGCCGTTACATGCACGGTGTCTGCTTTGAGTCCCCGCCCGTAAAGAAAGAAATAAGCGTCTTGGTTTTCTACACATGAAATAAGCTTGGCGCCATGAAATAGCAAAAAAGGATAAAAGTAGCGCTAAAGACCAACAATGAATACATCAATCATTTTATATCTTCATAGACGTTTCCCACACAGCTTATAGTTTTGTTAAACATGAATCTATTTATTTGAAATTGAATTTTACAATAGCCTTTTCCCCGCATCGTATACTGATGAATTTGGATAAGACTGTGATATATGTGCCGCTGGACATGCCAAAGCTTAACTTTTAATTTATTTGAATAGCAAGAAGAATAGATGAATTTTAAAGCAGAACTGTATTCAATATTTAAACTGCTATTTTAGCGGAAAGCAAAAGGTATTGAGATAATATTTAAGATTTGCAAGGATAGGGCAACACAGAAGGGGCCTGTCATTAAAGGTTGGTGTGTCCATCATATTACATATGTGGCAACCTTTTGTTTAAGTATTAAAACATATTAAACTTTTTAAAGTTATTCAAGTTCCATTACAAACTTACCGTCGACACCTTATAATGTAGAATATCTATTTTAAATAGAAAAGGGTGTTTTCTAGGTCAAAAGATTGCAAAATTTCTAAGAATTAATAGAGCAGTCCCTATTTGTATGCAGCATTCTCTAACTTAGTAGACATGTCTTTGACAAGCAATACAGTTTACTGTCAGTGTCTTAAACGATGTCATGCGCAAAAATGACAAAAATTCAAAACAGAGTATTGTCCCTGCTAAACTGAACAGTGTATGTTTCAGCTTGAGAGATCCCAGTGAAGACATATTTTTTTTCAGTTAAAACATTTGAGTAGACAATCTACAAAATGAAACAAAAGTTGAAAATCTGATGCTCGTCTTGGTGTATACTCAACCTTCAAATTAAGCTCTCCCGAATCTAATCAAAATTAAAACCTTGCTTTCTAACAGATCTATAAAATTCATGTACAGGACCGGCGACTTTCTTTATTTAATAAGAAAATCTACAATGCCGTTACATGCACGGTGTCTGCTTTGAGTCCCCGCCCGTAAAGAAAGAAATAAGCGTCTTGGTTTTCTACACATGAAATAAGCTTGGCGCCATGAAATAGCAAAAAAGGATAAAAGTAGCGCTAAAGACCAACAATGAATACATCAATCATTTTATATCTTCATAGACGTTTCCCACACAGCTTATAGTTTTGTTAAACATGAATCTATTTATTTGAAATTGAATTTTACAATAGCCTTTTCCCCGCATCGTATACTGATGAATTTGGATAAGACTGTGATATATGTGCCGCTGGACATGCTAAAGCTTAACTTTTAATTTATTTGAATAGCAAGAAGAATAGATGAATTTTAAAGCAGAACTGTATTCAATATTTAAACTGCTATTTTAGCGGAAAGCAAAAGGTATTGAGATAATATTTAAGATTTGCAAGGATAGGGCAACACAGAAGGGGCCTGTCATTAAAGGTTGGTGTGTCCATCATATTACATATGTGGCAACCTTTTGTTTAAGTATTAAAACATATTAAACTTTTTAAATTATTCAAGTTCCATTACAAACTTACCGTCGACACCTTATAATGTAGAATATCTATTTTAAATAGAAAAGGGTGTTTTCTAGGTCAAAAGATTGCAAAATTTCTAAGAATTAATAGAGCAGTCCCTATTTGTATGCAGCATTCTCTAACTTAGTAGACATGTCTTTGACAAGCAATACAGTTTACTGTCAGTGTCTTAAACGATGTCATGGGCAAAAATGACAAAAATTCAAAACAGAGTATTGTCCCTGCTAAACTGAACAGTGTATGTTTCAGCTTGAGAGATCCCAGTGAAGACATATTTTTTTTCAGTTAAAACATTTGAGTAGACAATCTACAAAATGAAACAAAAGTTGAAAATCTGATGCTCGTCTTGGTGTATACTCAACCTTCAAATTAAGCTCTCCCGAATCTAATCAAAATTAAAACCTTGCTTTCTAACAGATCTATAAAATTCATGTACAGGACCGGCGACTTTCTTTATTTAATAAGAAAATCTACAATGCCGTTACATGCACGGTGTCTGCTTTGAGTCCCCGCCCGTAAAGAAAGAAATAAGCGTCTTGGTTTTCTACACATGAAATAAGCTTGGCGCCATGAAATAGCAAAAAAGGATAAAAGTAGCGCTAAAGACCAACAATGAATACATCAATCATTTTATATCTCCATAGACGTTTCCCACACAGCTTATAGTTTTGTTAAACATGAATCTATTTATTTGAAATTGAATTTTACAATATCCTTTTCCCCGCATCGTATACTGATGAATTTGGATAAGACTGTGATATATGTGCCGCTGGACATGCTAAAGCTTAACTTTTAATTTATTTGAATAGCAAGAAGAATAGATGAATTTTAAAGCAGAACTGTATTCAATATTTAAACTGCTATTTTAGCGGAAAGCAAAAGGTATTGAGATAATATTTAAGATTTGCAAGGGTAGGGCAACACAGAAGGGGCCTGTCATTAAAGGTTGGTGTGTCCATCATATTACATATGTGGCAACCTTTTGTTTAAGTATTAAAACATATTAAACTTTTTAAAGTTATTCAAGTTCCATTACAAACTTACCGTCGACACCTTATAATGTAGAATATCTATTTTAAATAGAAAAGGGTGTTTTCTAGGTCAAAAGATTGCAAAATTTCTAAGAATTAATAGAGCAGTCCCTATTCGTATGCAGCATTCTCTAACTTAGTAGACATGTCTTTGACAAGCAATACAGTTTACTGTCAGTGTCTTAAACGATGTCATGCGCAAAAATGACAAAAATTCAAAACAGAGTATTGTCCCTGCTAAACTGAACAGTGTATGTTTCAGCTTGAGAGATCCCAGTGAAGACATATTTTTTTTCAGTTAAAACATTTGAGTAGACAATCTACAAAATGAAACAAAAGTTGAAAATCTGATGCTCGTCTTGGTGTATACTCAACCTTCAAATTAAGCTCTCCCGAATCTAATCAAAATTAAAACCTTGCTTTCTAACAGATCTATAAAATTCATGTACAGGACCGGCGACTTTCTTTATTTAATAAGAAAATCTACAATGCCGTTACATGCACGGTGTCTGCTTTGAGTCCCCGCCCGTAAAGAAAGAAATAAGCGTCTTGGTTTTCTACACATGAAATAAGCTTGGCGCCATGAAATAGCAAAAAAGGATAAAAGTAGCGCTAAAGACCAACAATGAATACATCAATCATTTTATATCTTCATAGACGTTTCCCACACAGCTTATAGTTTTGTTAAACATGAATCTATTTATTTGAAATTGAATTTTACAATAGCCTTTTCCCCGCATCGTATACTGATGAATTTGGATAAGACTGTGATATATGTGCCGCTGGACATGCTAAAGCTTAACTTTTAATTTATTTGAATAGCAAGAAGAATAGATGAATTTTAAAGCAGAACTGTATTCAATATTTAAACTGCTATTTTAGCGGAAAGCAAAAGGTATTGAGATAATATTTAAGATTTGCAAGGATAGGGCAACACAGAAGGGGCCTGTCATTAAAGGTTGGTGTGTCCATCATATTACATATGTGGCAACCTTTTGTTTAAGTATTAAAACATATTAAACGTTTTAAAGTTATTCAAGTTCCATTACAAACTTACCGTCGACACCTTATAATGTAGAATATCTATTTTAAATAGAAAAGGGTGTTTTCTAGGTCAAAAGATTGCAAAATTTCTAAGAATGAATAGAGCAGTCCCTATTCGTATGCAGCATTCTCTAACTTAGTAGACATGTCTTTGACAAGCAATACAGTTTACTGTCAGTGTCTTAAACGATGTCATGCGCAAAAATGACAAAAATTCAAAACAGAGTATTGTCCCTGCTAAACTGAACAGTGTATGTTTCAGCTTGAGAGATCCCAGTGAAGACATATTTTTTTTCAGTTAAAACATTTGAGTAGACAATCTACAAAATGAAACAAAAGTTGAAAATCTGATGCTCGTCTTGGTGTATACTCAACCTTCAAATTAAGCTCTCCCGAATCTAATCAAAATTAAAACCTTGCTTTCTAACAGATCTATAAAATTCATGTACAGGACCGGCGACGATCTTTATTTAATAAGAAAATCTACAATGCCGTTACATGCACGGTGTCTGCTTTGAGTCCCCGCCCGTAAAGAAAGAAATAAGCGTCTTGGTTTTCTACACATGAAATAAGCTTGGCGCCATGAAATAGCAAAAAAGGATAAAAGTAGCGCTAAAGACCAACAATGAATACATCAATCATTTTATATCTTCATAGACGTTTCCCACACAGCTTATAGTTTTGTTAAACATGAATCTATTTATTTGAAAATGAATTTGACAATAGCCTTTTCCCCGCATCGTATACTGATGAATTTGGATAAGACTGTGATATATGTGCCGCTGGACATGCTAAAGCTTAACTTTTAATTTATTTGAATAGCAAGAAGAATAGATGAATTTTAAAGCAGAACTGTATTCAATATTTAAACTGCTATTTTAGCGGAAAGCAAAAGGTATTGAGATAATATTTAAGATTTGCAAGGATAGGGCAACACAGAAGGGGCCTGTCATTAAAGGTTGGTGTGTCCATCATATTACATATGTGGCAACCTTTTGTTTAAGTATTAAAACATATTAAACTTTTTAAAGTTATTCAAGTTCCATTACAAACTTACCGTCGACACCTTATAATGTAGAATATCTATTTTAAATAGAAAAAAGTGTTTTCTAGGTCAAAAGATTGCAAAATTTCTAAGAATTAATAGAGCAGTCCCTATTCGTATGCAGCATTCTCTAACTTAGTAGACATGTCTTTGACAAGCAATACAGTTTACTGTCAGTGTCTTAAACGATGTCATGCGCAAAAATGACAAAAATTCAAAACAGAGTATTGTCCCTGCTAAACTGAACAGTGTATGTTTCAGCTTGAGAGATCCCAGTGAAGACATATTTTTTTTCAGTTAAAACATTTGAGTAGACAATCTACAAAATGAAACAAAAGTTGAAAATCTGATGCTCGTCTTGGTGTATACTCAACCTTCAAATTAAGCTCTCCCGAATCTAATCAAAATTAAAACCTTGCTTTCTAACAGATCTATAAAATTCATGTACAGGACCGGCGACTTTCTTTATTTAATAAGAAAATCTACAATGCCGTTACATGCACGGTGTCTGCTTTGAGTCCCCGCCCGTAAAGAAAGAAATAAGCGTCTTGGTTTTCTACACATGAAATAAGCTTGGCGCCATGAAATAGCAAAAAAGGATAAAAGTAGCGCTAAAGACCAACAATGAATACATCAATCATTTTATATCTTCATAGACGTTTCCCACACAGCTTATAGTTTTGTTAAACATGAATCTATTTATTTGAAATTGAATTTTACAATAGCCTTTTCCCCGCATCGTATACTGATGAATTTGGATAAGACTGTGATATATGTGCCGCTGGACATGCTAAAGCTTAACTTTTAATTTATTTGAATAGCAAGAAGAATAGATGAATTTTAAAGCAGAACTGTATTCAATATTTAAACTGCTATTTTAGCGGAAAGCAAAAGGTATTGAGATAATATTTAAGATTTGCAAGGATAGGGCAACACAGAAGGGGCCTGTCATTAAAGGTTGGTGTGTCCATCATATTACATATGTGGCAACCTTTTGTTTAAGTATTAAAACATATTAAACTTTTTAAAGTTATTCAAGTTCCATTACAAACTTACCGTCGACACCTTATAATGTAGAATATCTATTTTAAATAGAAAAGGGTGTTTTCTAGGTCAAAAGATTGCAAAATTTCTAAGAATTAATAGAGCAGTCCCTATTCGTATGCAGCATTCTCTAACTTAGTAGACATGTCTTTGACAAGCAATACAGTTTACTGTCAGTGTCTTAAACGATGTCATGCGCAAAAATGACAAAAATTCAAAACAGAGTATTGTCCCTGCTAAACTGAACAGTGTATGTTTCAGCTTGAGAGATCCCAGTGAAGACATATTTTTTTTTCAGTTAAAACATTTGAGTAGACAATCTACAAAATGAAACAAAAGTTGAAAATCTGATGCTCGTCTTGGTGTATACTCAACCTTCAAATTAAGCTCTCCCGAATCTAATCAAAATTAAAACCTTGCTTTCTAACAGATCTATAAAATTCATGTACAGGACCGGCGACTTTCTTTATTTAATAAGAAAATCTACAATGCCGTTACATGCACGGTGTCTGCTTTGAGTCCCCGCCCGTAAAGAAAGAAATAAGCGTCTTGGTTTTCTACACATGAAATAAGCTTGGCGCCATGAAATAGCAAAAAAGGATAAAAGTAGCGCTAAAGACCAACAATGAATACATCAATCATTTTATATCTTCATAGACGTTTCCCACACAGCTTATAGTTTTGTTAAACATGAATCTATTTATTTGAAATTGAATTTTACAATAGCCTTTTCCCCGCATCGTATACTGATGAATTTGGATAAGACTGTGATATATGTGCCGCTGGACATGCTAAAGCTTAACTTTTAATTTATTTGAATAGCAAGAAGAATAGATGAATTTTAAAGCAGAACTGTATTCAATATTTAAACTGCTATTTTAGCGGAAAGCAAAAGGTATTGAGATAATATTTAAGATTTGCAAGGATAGGGCAACACAGAAGGGGCCTGTCATTAAAGGTTGGTGTGTCCATCATATTACATATGTGGCAACCTTTTGTTTAAGTATTAAAACATATTAAACTTTTTAAAGTTATTCAAGTTCCATTACAAACTTACCGTCGACACCTTATAATGTAGAATATCTATTTTAAATAGAAAAGGGTGTTTTCTAGGTCAAAAGATTGCAAAATTTCTAAGAATTAATAGAGCAGTCCCTATTCGTATGCAGCATTCTCTAACTTAGTAGACATGTCTTTGACAAGCAATACAGTTTACTGTCAGTCTCTTAAACGATGTCATGCGCAAAAATGACAAAAATTCAAAACAGAGTATTGTCCCTGCTAAACTGAACAGTGTATGTTTCAGCTTGAGAGATCCCAGTGAAGACATATTTTTTTTCAGTTAAAACATTTGAGTAGACAATCTACAAAATGAAACAAAAGTTGAAAATCTGATGCTCGTCTTGGTGTATACTCAACCTTCAAATTAAGCTCTCCCGAATCTAATCAAAATTAAAACCTTGCTTTCTAACAGATCTATAAAATTCATGTACAGGACCGGCGACTTTCTTTATTTAATAAGAAAATCTACAATGCCGTTACATGCACGGTGTCTGCTTTGAGTCCCCGCCCGTAAAGAAAGAAATAAGCGTCTTGGTTTTCTACACATGAAATAAGCTTGGCGCCATGAAATAGCAAAAAAGGATAAAAGTAGCGCTAAAGACCAACAATGAATACATCAATCATTTTATATCTTCATAGACGTTTCCCACACAGCTTATAGTTTTGTTAAACATGAATCTATTTATTTGAAATTGAATTTTACAATAGCCTTTTCCCCGCATCGTATACTGATGAATTTGGATAAGACTGTGATATATGTGCCGCTGGACATGCTAAAGCTTAACTTTTAATTTATTTGAATAGCAAGAAGAATAGATGAATTTTAAAGCAGAACTGTATTCAATATTTAAACTGCTATTTTAGCGGAAAGCAAAAGGTATTGAGATAATATTTAAGATTTGCAAGGATAGGGCAACACAGAAGGGGCCTGTCATTAAAGGTTGGTGTGTCCATCATATTACATATGTGGCAACCTTTTGTTTAAGTATTAAAACATATTAAACTTTTTAAAGTTATTCAAGTTCCATTACAAACTTACCGTCGACACCTTATAATGTAGAATATCTATTTTAAATAGAAAAGGGTGTTTTCTAGGTCAAAAGATTGCAAAATTTCTAAGAATTAATAGAGCAGTCCCTATTTGTATGCAGCATTCTCTAACTTAGTAGACATGTCTTTGACAAGCAATACAGTTTACTGTCAGTGTCTTAAACGATGTCATGCGCAAAAATGACAAAAATTCAAAACAGAGTATTGTCCCTGCTAAACTGAACAGTGTATGTTTCAGCTTGAGAGATCCCAGTGAAGACATATTTTTTTTCAGTTAAAACATTTGAGTAGACAATCTACAAAATGAAACAAAAGTTGAAAATCTGATGCTCGTCTTGGTGTATACTCAACCTTCAAATTAAGCTCTCCCGAATCTAATCAAAATTAAAACCTTGCTTTCTAACAGATCTATAAAATTCATGTACAGGACCGGCGACTTTCTTTATTTAATAAGAAAATCTACAATGCCGTTACATGCACGGTGTCTGCTTTGAGTCCCCGCCCGTAAAGAAAGAAATAAGCGTCTTGGTTTTCTACACATGAAATAAGCTTGGCGCCATGAAATAGCAAAAAAGGATAAAAGTAGCGCTAAAGACCAACAATGAATACATCAATCATTTTATATCTTCATAGACGTTTCCCACACAGCTTATAGTTTTGTTAAACATGAATCTATTTATTTGAAATTGAATTTTACAATAGCCTTTTCCCCGCATCGTATACTGATGAATTTGGATAAGACTGTGATATATGTGCCGCTGGACATGCTAAAGCTTAACTTTTAATTTATTTGAATAGCAAGAAGAATAGATGAATTTTAAAGCAGAACTGTATTCAATATTTAAACTGCTATTTTAGCGGAAAGCAAAAGGTATTGAGATAATATTTAAGATTTGCAAGGATAGGGCAACACAGAAGGGGCCTGTCATTAAAGGTTGGTGTGTCCATCATATTACATATGTGGCAACCTTTTGTTTAAGTATTAAAACATATTAAACTTTTTAAAGTTATTCAAGTTCCATTACAAACTTACCGTCGACACCTTATAATGTAGAATATCTATTTTAAATAGAAAAGGGTGTTTTCTAGGTCAAAAGATTGCAAAATTTCTAAGAATTAATAGAGCAGTCCCTATTTGTATGCAGCATTCTCTAACTTAGTAGACATGTCTTTGACAAGCAATACAGTTTACTGTCAGTGTCTTAAACGATGTCATGCGCAAAAATGACAAAAATTCAAAACAGAGTATTGTCCCTGCTAAACTGAACAGTGTATGTTTCAGCTTGAGAGATCCCAGTGAAGACATATTTTTTTTCAGTTAAAACATTTGAGTAGACAATCTACAAAATGAAACAAAAGTTGAAAATCTGATGCTCGTCTTGGTGTATACTCAACCTTCAAATTAAGCTCTCCCGAATCTAATCAAAATTAAAACCTTGCTTTCTAACAGATCTATAAAATTCATGTACAGGACCGGCGACTTTCTTTATTTAATAAGAAAATCTACAATGCCGTTACATGCACGGTGTCTGCTTTGAGTCCCCGCCCGTAAAGAAAGAAATAAGCGTCTTGGTTTTCTACACATGAAATAAGCTTGGCGCCATGAAATAGCAAAAAAGGATAAAAGTAGCGCTAAAGACCAACAATGAATACATCAATCATTTTATATCTTCATAGACGTTTCCCACACAGCTTATAGTTTTGTTAAACATGAATCTATTTATTTGAAATTGAATTTTACAATAGCCTTTTCCCCGCATCGTATACTGATGAATTTGGATAAGACTGTGATATATGTGCCGCTGGACATGCTAAAGCTTAACTTTTAATTTATTTGAATAGCAAGAAGAATAGATGAATTTTAAAGCAGAACTGTATTCAATATTTAAACTGCTATTTTAGCGGAAAGCAAAAGGTATTGAGATAATATTTAAGATTTGCAAGGATAGGGCAACACAGAAGGGGCCTGTCATTAAAGGTTGGTGTGTCCATCATATTACATATGTGGCAACCTTTTGTTTAAGTATTAAAACATATTAAACTTTTTAAAGTTATTCAAGTTCCATTACAAACTTACCGTCGACACCTTATAATGTAGAATATCTATTTTAAATAGAAAAGGGTGTTTTCTAGGTCAAAAGATTGCAAAATTTCTAAGAATTAATAGAGCAGTCCCTATTTGTATGCAGCATTCTCTAACTTAGTAGACATGTCTTTGACAAGCAATACAGTTTACTGTCAGTGTCTTAAACGATGTCATGCGCAAAAATGACAAAAATTCAAAACAGAGTATTGTCCCTGCTAAACTGAACAGTGTATGTTTCAGCTTGAGAGATCCCAGTGAAGACATATTTTTTTTCAGTTAAAACATTTGAGTAGACAATCTACAAAATGAAACAAAAGTTGAAAATCTGATGCTCGTCTTGGTGTATACTCAACCTTCAAATTAAGCTCTCCCGAATCTAATCAAAATTAAAACCTTGCTTTCTAACAGATCTATAAAATTCATGTACAGGACCGGCGACTTTCTTTATTTAATAAGAAAATCTACAATGCCGTTACATGCACGGTGTCTGCTTTGAGTCCCCGCCCGTAAAGAAAGAAATAAGCGTCTTGGTTTTCTACACATGAAATAAGCTTGGCGCCATGAAATAGCAAAAAAGGATAAAAGTAGCGCTAAAGACCAACAATGAATACATCAATCATTTTATATCTTCATAGACGTTTCCCACACAGCTTATAGTTTTGTTAAACATGAATCTATTTATTTGAAATTGAATTTTACAATAGCCTTTTCCCCGCATCGTATACTGATGAATTTGGATAAGACTGTGATATATGTGCCGCTGGACATGCTAAAGCTTAACTTTTAATTTATTTGAATAGCAAGAAGAATAGATGAATTTTAAAGCAGAACTGTATTCAATATTTAAACTGCTATTTTAGCGGAAAGCAAAAGGTATTGAGATAATATTTAAGATTTGCAAGGATAGGGCAACACAGAAGGGGCCTGTCATTAAAGGTTGGTGTGTCCATCATATTACATATGTGGCAACCTTTTGTTTAAGTATTAAAACATATTAAACTTTTTAAAGTTATTCAAGTTCCATTACAAACTTACCGTCGACACCTTATAATGTAGAATATCTATTTTAAATAGAAAAGGGTGTTTTCTAGGTCAAAAGATTGCAAAATTTCTAAGAATTAATAGAGCAGTCCCTATTTGTATGCAGCATTCTCTAACTTAGTAGACATGTCTTTGACAAGCAATACAGTTTACTGTCAGTGTCTTAAACTATGTCATGCGCAAAAATGACAAAAATTCAAAACAGAGTATTGTCCCTGCTAAACTGAACAGTGTATGTTTCAGCTTGAGAGATCCCAGTGAAGACATATTTTTTTTCAGTTAAAACATTTGAGTAGACAATCTTCAAAATGAAACAAAAGTTGAAAATCTGATGCTCGTCTTGGTGTATACTCAACCTTCAAATTAAGCTCTCCCGAATCTAATCAAAATTAAAACCTTGCTTTCTAACAGATCTATAAAATTTATGTACAGGACCGGCGACTTTCTTTATTTAATAAGAAAATCTACAATGCCGTTACATGCACGGTGTCTGCTTTGAGTCCCCGCCCGTAAAGAAAGAAATAAGCGTCTTGGTTTTCTACACATGAAATAAGCTTGGCGCCATGAAATAGCAAAAAAGGATAAAAGTAGCGCTAAAGACCAACAATGAATACATCAATCATTTTATATCTTCATAGACGTTTCCCACACAGCTTATAGTTTTGTTAAACATGAATCTATTTATTTGAAATTGAATTTTACAATAGCCTTTTCCCCGCATCGTATACTGATGAATTTGGATAAGACTGTGATATATGTGCCGCTGGACATGCTAAAGCTTAACTTTTAATTTATTTGAATAGCAAGAAGAATAGATGAATTTTAAAGCAGAACTGTATTCAATATTTAAACTGCTATTTTAGCGGAAAGCAAAAGGTATTGAGATAATATTTAAGATTTGCAAGGATAGGGCAACACAGAAGGGGCCTGTCATTAAAGGTTGGTGTGTCCATCATATTACATATGTGGCAACCTTTTGTTTAAGTATTAAAACATTTTAAACTTTTTAAAGTTATTCAAGTTCCATTACAAACTTACCGTCGACACCTTATAATGTAGAATATCTATTTTAAATAGAAAAGGGTGTTTTCTAGGTCAAAAGATTGCAAAATTTCTAAGAATTAATAGAGCAGTCCCTATTTGTATGCAGCATTCTCTAACTTAGTAGACATGTCTTTGACAAGCAATACAGTTTACTGTCAGTGTCTTAAACGATGTCATGCGCAAAAATGACAAAAATTCAAAACAGAGTATTGTCCCTGCTAAACTGAACAGTGTATGTTTCAGCTTGAGAGATCCCAGTGAAGACATATTTTTTTTCAGTTAAAACATTTGAGTAGACAATCTACAAAATGAAACAAAAGTTGAAAATCTGATGCTCGTCTTGGTGTATACTCAACCTTCAAATTAAGCTCACCCGAATCTAATCAAAATTAAAACCTTGCTTTCTAACAGATCTATAAAATTCATGTACAGGACCGGCGACTTTCTTTATTTAATAAGAAAATCTACAATGCCGTTACATGCACGGTGTCTGCTTTGAGTCCCCGCCCGTAAAGAAAGAAATAAGCGTCTTGGTTTTCTACACATGAAATAAGCTTGGCGCCATGAAATAGCAAAAAAGGATAAAAGTAGCGCTAAAGACCAACAATGAATACATCAATCATTTTATATCTTCATAGACGTTTCCCACACAGCTTATAGTTTTGTTAAACATGAATCTATTTATTTGAAATTGAATTTTACAATAGCCTTTTCCCCGCATCGTATACTGATGAATTTGGATAAGACTGTGATATATGTGCCGCTGGACATGCTAAAGCTTAACTTTTAATTTATTTGAATAGCAAGAAGAATAGATGAATTTTAAAACAGAACTGTATTCAATATTTAAACTGCTATTTTAGCGGAAAGCAAAAGGTATTGAGATAATATTTAAGATTTGCAAGGATAGGGCAACACAGAAGGGGCCTGTCATTAAAGGTTGGTGTGTCCATCATATTACATATGTGGCAACCTTTTGTTTAAGTATTAAAACATTTTAAACTTTTTAAAGTTATTCAAGTTCCATTACAAACTTACCGTCGACACCTTATAATGTAGAATATCTATTTTAAATAGAAAAGGGTGTTTTCTAGGTCAAAAGATTGCAAAATTTCTAAGAATTAATAGAGCAGTCCCTATTTGTATGCAGCATTCTCTAACTTAGTAGACATGTCTTTGACAAGCAATACAGTTTACTGTCAGTGTCTTAAACGATGTCATGCGCAAAAATGACAAAAATTCAAAACAGAGTATTGTCCCTGCTAAACTGAACAGTGTATGTTTCAGCTTGAGAGATCCCAGTGAAGACATATTTTTTTCAGTTAAAACATTTGAGTAGACAATCTACAAAATGAAACAAAAGTTGAAAATCTGATGCTCGTCTTGGTGTATACTCAACCTTCAAATTAAGCTCATCCGAATCTAATCAAAATTAAAACCTTGCTTTCTAACAGATCTATAAAATTCATGTACAAGACCGGCGACTTTCTTTATTTAATAAGAAAATCTACAATGCCGTTACATGCACGGTGTCTGCTTTGAGTCCCCGCCCGTAAAGAAAGAAATAAGCGTCTTGGTTTTCTACACATGAAATAAGCTTGGCGCCATGAAATAGCAAAAAAGGATAAAAGTAGCGCTAAAGACCAACAATGAATACATCAATCATTTTATATCTTCATAGACGTTTCCCACACAGCTTATAGTTTTGTTAAACATGAATCTATTTATTTGAAATTGAATTTTACAATAGCCTTTTCCCCGCATCGTATACTGATGAATTTGGATAAGACTGTGATATATGTGCCGCTGGACATGCTAAAGCTTAACTTTTAATTTATTTGAATAGCAAGAAGAATAGATGAATTTTAAAGCAGAACTGTATTCAATATTTAAACTGCTATTTTAGCGGAAAGCAAAAGGTATTGAGATAATATTTAAGATTTGCAAGGATAGGGCAACACAGAAGGGGCCTGTCATTAAAGGTTGGTGTGTCCATCATATTACATATGTGGCAACCTTTTGTTTAAGTATTAAAACACATTAAACTTTTTAAAGTTATTCAAGTTCCATTACAAACTTACCGTCGACACCTTATAATGTAGAATATCTATTTTAAATAGAAAAGGGTGTTTTCTAGGTCAAAAGATTGCAAAATTTCTAAGAATTAATAGAGCAGTCCCTATTTGTATGCAGCATTCTCTAACTTAGTAGACATGTCTTTGACAAGCAATACAGTTTACTGTCAGTGTCTTAAACGATGTCATGGGCAAAAATGACAAAAATTCAAAACAGAGTATTGTCCCTGCTAAACTGAACAGTGTATGTTTCAGCTTGAGAGATCCCAGTGAAGACATATTTTTTTTCAGTTAAAACATTTGAGTAGACAATCTACAAAATGAAACAAAAGTTGAAAATCTGATGCTCGTCTTGGTGTATACTCAACCTTCAAATTAAGCTCTCCCGAATCTAATCAAAATTAAAACCTTGCTTTCTAACAGATCTATAAAATTCATGTACAGGACCGGCGACTTTCTTTATTTAATAAGAAAATCTACAATGCCGTTACATGCACGGTGTCTGCTTTGAGTCCCCGCCCGTAAAGAAAGAAATAAGCGTCTTGGTTTTCTACACATGAAATAAGCTTGGCGCCATGAAATAGCAAAAAAGGATAAAAGTAGCGCTAAAGACCAACAATGAATACATCAATCATTTTATATCTTCATAGACGTTTCCCACACAGCTTATAGTTTTGTTAAACATGAATCTATTTATTTGAAATTGAATTTTACAATAGCCTTTTCCCCGCATCGTATACTGATGAATTTGGATAAGACTGTGATATATGTGCCGCTGGACATGCTAAAGCTTAACTTTTAATTTATTTGAATAGCAAGAAGAATAGATGAATTTTAAAGCAGAACTGTATTCAATATTTAAACTGCTATTTTAGCGGAAAGCAAAAGGTATTGAGATAATATTTAAGATTTGCAAGGATAGGGCAACACAGAAGGGGCCTGTCATTAAAGGTTGGTGTGTCCATCATATTACATATGTGGCAACCTTTTGTTTAAGTATTAAAACATTTTAAACTTTTTAAAGTTATTCAAGTTCCATTACAAACTTACCGTCGACACCTTATAATGTAGAATATCTATTTTAAATAGAAAAGGGTGTTTTCTAGGTCAAAAGATTGCAAAATTTCTAAGAATTAATAGAGCAGTCCCTATTTGTATGCAGCATTCTCTAACTTAGTAGACATGTCTTTGACAAGCAATACAGTTTACTGTCAGTGTCTTAAACGATGTCATGCGCAAAAATGACAAAAATTCAAAACAGAGTATTGTCCCTGCTAAACTGAACAGTGTATGTTTCAGCTTGAGAGATCCCAGTGAAGACATATTTTTTTTCAGTTAAAACATTTGAGTAGACAATCTACAAAATGAAACAAAAGTTGAAAATCTGATGCTCGTCTTGGTGTATACTCAACCTTCAAATTAAGCTCACCCGAATCTAATCAAAATTAAAACCTTGCTTTCTAACAGATCTATAAAATTCATGTACAGGACCGGCGACTTTCTTTATTTAATAAGAAAATCTACAATGCCGTTACATGCACGGTGTCTGCTTTGAGTCCCCGCCCGTAAAGAAAGAAATAAGCGTCTTGGTTTTCTACACATGAAATAAGCTTGGCGCCATGAAATAGCAAAAAAGGATAAAAGTAGCGCTAAAGACCAACAATGAATACATCAATCATTTTATATCTTCATAGACGTTTCCCACACAGCTTATAGTTTTGTTAAACATGAATCTATTTATTTGAAATTGAATTTTACAATAGCCTTTTCCCCGCATCGTATACTGATGAATTTGGATAAGACTGTGATATATGTGCCGCTGGACATGCTAAAGCTTAACTTTTAATTTATTTGAATAGCAAGAAGAATAGATGAATTTTAAAGCAGAACTGTATTCAATATTTAAACTGCTATTTTAGCGGAAAGCAAAAGGTATTGAGATAATATTTAAGATTTGCAAGGATAGGGCAACACAGAAGGGGCCTGTCATTAAAGGTTGGTGTGTCCATCATATTACATATGTGGCAACCTTTTGTTTAAGTATTAAAACACATTAAACTTTTTAAAGTTATTCAAGTTCCATTACAAACTTACCGTCGACACCTTATAATGTAGAATATCTATTTTAAATAGAAAAGGGTGTTTTCTAGGTCAAAAGATTGCAAAATTTCTAAGAATTAATAGAGCAGTCCCTATTTGTATGCAGCATTCTCTAACTTAGTAGACATGTCTTTGACAAGCAATACAGTTTACTGTCAGTGTCTTAAACGATGTCATGGGCAAAAATGACAAAAATTCAAAACAGAGTATTGTCCCTGCTAAACTGAACAGTGTATGTTTCAGCTTGAGAGATCCCAGTGAAGACATATTTTTTTTCAGTTAAAACATTTGAGTAGACAATCTACAAAATGAAACAAAAGTTGAAAATCTGATGCTCGTCTTGGTGTATACTCAACCTTCAAATTAAGCTCTCCCGAATCTAATCAAAATTAAAACCTTGCTTTCTAACAGATCTATAAAATTCATGTACAGGACCGGCGACTTTCTTTATTTAATAAGAAAATCTACAATGCCGTTACATGCACGGTGTCTGCTTTGAGTCCCCGCCCGTAAAGAAAGAAATAAGCGTCTTGGTTTTCTACACATGAAATAAGCTTGGCGCCATGAAATAGCAAAAAAGGATAAAAGTAGCGCTAAAGACCAACAATGAATACATCAATCATTTTATATCTTCATAGACGTTTCCCACACAGCTTATAGTTTTGTTAAACATGAATCTATTTATTTGAAATTGAATTTTACAATAGCCTTTTCCCCGCATCGTATACTGATGAATTTGGATAAGACTGTGATATATGTGCCGCTGGACATGCTAAAGCTTAACTTTTAATTTATTTGAATAGCAAGAAGAATAGATGAATTTTAAAGCAGAACTGTATTCAATATTTAAACTGCTATTTTAGCGGAAAGCAAAAGGTATTGAGATAATATTTAAGATTTGCAAGGATAGGGCAACACAGAAGGGGCCTGTCATTAAAGGTTGGTGTGTCCATCATATTACATATGTGGCAACCTTTTGTTTAAGTATTAAAACATTTTAAACTTTTTAAAGTTATTCAAGTTCCATTACAAACTTACCGTCGACACCTTATAATGTAGAATATCTATTTTAAATAGAAAAGGGTGTTTTCTAGGTCAAAAGATTGCAAAATTTCTAAGAATTAATAGAGCAGTCCCTATTTGTATGCAGCATTCTCTAACTTAGTAGACATGTCTTTGACAAGCAATACAGTTTACTGTCAGTGTCTTAAACGATGTCATGCGCAAAAATGACAAAAATTCAAAACAGAGTATTGTCCCTGCTAAACTGAACAGTGTATGTTTCAGCTTGAGAGATCCCAGTGAAGACATATTTTTTTTCAGTTAAAACATTTGAGTAGACAATCTACAAAATGAAACAAAAGTTGAAAATCTGATGCTCGTCTTGGTGTATACTCAACCTTCAAATTAAGCTCACCCGAATCTAATCAAAATTAAAACCTTGCTTTCTAACAGATCTATAAAATTCATGTACAGGACCGGCGACTTTCTTTATTTAATAAGAAAATCTACAATGCCGTTACATGCACGGTGTCTGCTTTGAGTCCCCGCCCGTAAAGAAAGAAATAAGCGTCTTGGTTTT
The DNA here is from genome assembly GCF_963676685.1 of Mytilus edulis. NCBI lineage: Eukaryota > Metazoa > Mollusca > Bivalvia > Mytilida > Mytilidae > Mytilus > Mytilus edulis. Next base: position 45,778,866 of record NC_092352.1, on the reverse strand, counting down.
CTACACATGAAATAAGCTTGGCGCCATGAAATAGCAAAAAAGGATAAAAGTAGCGCTAAAGACCAACAATGAATACATCAATCATTTTATATCTTCATAGACGTTTCCCACACAGCTTATAGTTTTGTTTAACACGAATCCATGCCAAGAAATTAAAGAATGTACCTCCGTTGAAATTCTGCAAATATCCCATAGAGCAAATTACATCTATGATTAGTATTTACCATTTGGTATATATATGGTCGTGTTCTTAGCGAGACGTACATAAAGGTCATAAATTAATTTGTTGAATGCAATTAAATCTGTATTTACTAATGGGTGCCGTAGGAGGTCAACCAAATTTTTTGGCTAGAATTTCTTTGCATGCGTAACATAATTATATGAACCCCTTGCAGAAAAAAAGAAAGAAAGAAAGAAAGAAAGAAAGAAACACACACACATTAATCAATCAATCATGTTTCTTAGGGGGGAAGACCGTTTACAATTGCTTTTTTTTTAAGCAATTGATTCATATTGTAAAAACGGCGTTTTTAACCATTCGTATGTACCGTTTTTATTAAAAAAAAAATGTCCCCCTGTGACCTCCGTTTGCCCCCCCCCCCCCCCCTTTATTTGTTTTTACCCTCCACTTACAACTGTTGAATGAAGCTGTGTGCTATCTATCCTTTCAACGGAGAAGAACGACAACACCGGTTTTTTTTCTCTTTAATATTGTATTGACATAGATCTCTTATGAAAAAAAAAATCCACATGCTTGTTATCTGATATACTCTGAAACTACAAGTCCAATCGACCTCAAAATATGCAGTCAGCAGGGCATACATGTATTAAATCTTCAAAAAACAATGTGGTACAGCTACCTCCCAAGAATTTACGTAGAGAAAAGAAATTGCAATGCCGTAAAAATCGCTCTCTAGGTCCGTTAATCTCAAAGAAATCCTACAAAAAATGTCTGCTCCTATATTATGATAAAATCTGTGTTACAAGCTGCTATTGAGAAATGTAAATTGTAAAAAAATAATCAATAATCGTGTTTTAAAGTTACGCAGGATAAATTAAATCCAAAGCATGCACTGCTCGTGAACTGTGATCGAAACGTCAATTTCCTACAATGACAAAAGAAATATACATCGTGTGTATTCCCTTGTTATAAACATGTTGTCTGTCTAACGTCTCCACCTTAAAAGAAAGAAATATACTAAGTTTTCGCTATTATAAAGCCTCGTCACGTGACGCCACAACCTAGCGCGACTTTGTCTCGCGCGCGGGACCTCAAATAAAAGAAAAACTTTCCTAACTAAATATAAAACTTAACCATGCCAAAACAATTGCCTCCGTTGAGATTCCGCAAATATCCCATAGAGCAAATTACATGTATGATTAGTATTGACCATTTGGTATATGGTCGTGTTCTTAGCGAGACGTACATAAAGGTCGTAAATTAATTTGTTGAATGAAATTAAATCTGTATCTACTAATGGGTGCCGTAGGAGGTCCACCGGAATTTTTAGCTAGGATTTCTTGGCATGAGAGTGCACACACTGAAATGTCTCGCCTTTTTTTTTTTTTACTAATCATTGATATTATGTTGATAGTCTTAAATATAAAGCATTATTACAACTGTCACATAAACTTCACAGTAGCCAAGAAAACTTATTATTGGAGAATGAACTAGGAAAATGAGGTCAAGGTCAGATGAACAATGACAGGCAGATATGTACAGCTAACAGTATTCCATACAACAAATATAGTAGACCTATTGCTTATATATATAAGAAAAATAGACGAAAACACAAAAACCTAACACTAAGCAATGAACTGTAAAAATGAGGTCAATGTCAAATAAAACCTGCGCGAATGACATAAAGATCATACATGATTCTAAACACCGAATATAGTTGACCTATTGCATATTTTATTTGAAAACAAAGACCAAAACTCAAAATTTTAACTTTGACCACTGAAATCATAAAAATGAGGTCAAGGTCAGATGACACCTGCCAGCTAGACATGTTCATCTTAAAATCATTCCATACACCAAAATTAGTAGACATATTGCATACAGTATAAGACAAACAGCCCAAAACACAAAAACTTAACTATAACCACTGAATTATGAAAATTAGGTCTAGGTCAGATGACACTTGCCAGTTGGACATGTACACCTTACAGTCCTTCCATACACCGAATATACTAGACCTATTGCTTATAGTATCTCAGATATGGACTTGACCACCAAAACTTAACCTTGTTCACTGATCCATGAAATGAGGTCAAGCTAAAGTGAAAACTGTCTGACGGGCATGAGGACCTTGCAAGGTACACACATACCAAATATAGTTGTCCTATTACTTATTATAAGAGAGAATCTAACATTAAAACAAGTCTTAATCTTTTTCCAAATAGTCACTGAACAATTCAAATGAGGTCAAGGACATTCGACATTTTCGTAACATGAGGCATCTTTATACAAAATATGAAGCATCCAGGTCTTCCACCTTCTAAAATATTAATAATTTTAAGAAGTTAGCTAACATCACCGCCGCCGCCGCCACCGCCGGATCACTATCTCTATGTCGAGCTTTCTGTGAAAAAAGTCGCAGGCTTGACAAAAACGGCCACAAGGAGTATACCCAATCATAAAGTCTATCAAAGTAGCTTTTCTGTATGTCCCCATTTCGTTTCCCTTATTCGTCCTCTGCAGTCCCCTGTCACTTGTCATTTTTCCACCAAATCAATGACTAAGATCAACGAACTAACGAGTCGTTGTTTATGTTTACAGCTCGTTCGCTATGTCCGTGTCTGTTGTGACGTTTTTGATTTTAACGAACGTAATCTATGCATAACTGGAAAATGATTAAAACCAAGGATGTCGTTACCCTAAATAACTTAAAACCTTTACTGAATTAGATATAAGGATTTGGTTTTGAAGTTTGGTTGTACATGTAGAAAACTTATTTCAAACGGAATAACACATCCTCATTTTTACGGAAATGTTGTTAACCGTGCCTAGAAATTTAGAAATGATCCTTATAAACTTATAGCTCCTTTAAAGAAACTTATTCTAAAAGGTTACCAATTCAACACTGTAATAAGATCATTGAATATTGTTGTTATTGGTATAAATATTAATTTTGTTATCAGGAAATTAAAAGCAAACTAAATATTACTAGTATACATATACACAGTGACAATCACGGATCTACATGTACAATCTGTCGATACCTGTATCTTGGCATTGCACAATGTCATGTTTTCTCTGACTGTTTATGACGTCTTTAAACTAAATCCATTGGATGCTGGATGTGTACGGATTGATAATTTAGTCTTAGATGCATGCACTTTTTATTAATTGTTAGTGGCTTTGGACTAGTTGTCAGATAACTGCGAGTACTCTCAGATCTGTTCCTGGTGTCTTTTTGTTGTTAGGATGTACAAGTACCCGGCCACGTCCACTTGTATTTTTGTCCATCTGATGAGTTAAGCCCTTGTTAACTGATTTTTATAGTTCGTTCTTATATTGTACTGTTATACCACTGACCCAGGTAAGGGGAGGGTTGGGATCCCGCTAACATGTTTAACCCATCCACATTATGGACGTATGTGCCTGTCCCAAGTCAGGAGCCTATAATTCAGTGGTTGTCGTTTGTTTATGTGTTACATATTTGTTTTTCGTTCATTTTTGTATATAAATAAGGCTGTTAGTTTTCTCGTTTGAATTGTTTTACATTGTAATTTCGGGCTCTTTTATAGCTGACTATGCGGTATGGGCTTTGCTCATTATTGAAGGGCGTACGATGACCTATAGTTGTTAATTTCTGTATCATTTTGGTCTCTTGTGGACGGACAGTTGTCTCATTGGCAATCATACCACATTTTCTTTTTTACTAAGAAAACGCGAAATTCGCGTACTAAGTTAATAGCTTGATAGATTTGAAGAATATTTTAATTATCTGCATAATATGTTCCTCTACAGTTATATAATTATATTTTTGCGTCGCTACCTCTTCCATTAACGGAGATGCAATCAACATTTTGCAAAGATACTTTTTTTAATTGTCTTTTTTTTTGTGGTTATTGTTTTTTAGATGTCGATTATAATATTACTAAAGGACTCTTACAAACTGTACCTCTATTTTTCCACTAAAACGACATCAGAAATTTAGAATACAACTGGAGTAATAAAAATTAAAAGTAGATCATACAAGACCACATGAATTATAGAATCTAACAAAAAGTAAAATCACAAAATACTGAACTCCGAGGAAAATTCAAAACTATAATCAAATGGCAAAATCAAAGGATAAAACACATCAAACGAATGGACAACAACTGTCATATTTCTGACTTGGTACAGGCATTTTCAAATGCAGAAAATGGTGGATTGAACCTGGTTTTATAGCGCTAAACCTATCACTTTTATGACAGTCGCATCAAATTCTGTTATTTTTACAACGATGCGTGAACAAAACAGACACAATCGGAATGAGAGGGAAAAGATACTACAAAGACATTCAAACTCATTAGTCGAACACGACCTGACAATGCCATGAAGAAGAAAAAACTACATCAAAAGACATCACATTACAAACAACAGTAACAATACACAACATAGAAACCAGACCGGACAACAATAATCCAACTTAGAACCAGAGTGATATTAGATGCTACAAAAAAGTACACAGGGTGATGCATGCATAGTGGACGAAACTATCCTCATTTCTATCGAGGCATCGGATCTCGCTCCGCTTGTAGTTCATACAATTCCCACAATTTTTCTTTATCAACTTGATTTGAATCTTCTGTATTAAAACAACTCAAATAAAATCCCTACAGACACATCAGAGCCAAACAATTTTAGAAAACAACACACCGTTCCTTAAATTATTTGTGAGAACAACAACATATTCTAAAATAATCAGGTTTATGTAAAAGAAAAAAAAAGATTGGAAATAGGGATTGTGTCAAAGAGATAACAACTCAACCAAAATGCAGAAACCTACCAAAGGCCGCCAATGGGTTCTCACTACAATGAAAAAATCCAGGATCAAGAAACGTGCTACAGTTGACTCCTAAACAAAAATGTGTATAAGTTCAGTGAAAATGGACGTCAGTTTAAAACTCAGAAATATATCAATGAACTATAATAAAAACATATATTTCGAGATCTCAACCCTCCTCCTATACATGTTAGCTATTGTAGTATTTTTAGACAAACGATGATGATTGAGACGCGAAGATACCATTTGAACGAGTTTGGTATTTAGAATTTTTCCATTTCTGTAAACTTAAAGTGTAAACTTTAACAAGTTTAACTTAGAATATTAGACATTAATAATTTCTTCAACGGAAATCCCTGAAATAATTAACTGATAATCAACATCAATACATCAAATTTAGTTCGGTATTGAAACGTCTTACGACCAATATAGTCTAAATAGCCTACACTTCATTATAAATGACATTAAACCTTTTAGAGAAGAAAACGAATCTATTTCGGATTATAAAACCATGATATAATTAATCACAATATTCATATTTATGTTCATATTTAACGTGGTATAATTGATCATCTCTCAGTAGGAACATGAAAACTAATGACCCAAAAAAAAATGCAGCCGATTCATACTGAATAATTAAACTATGAATAATATACGGTCTGTTATTTATGTTTAGGGGGATAAAGATACAATCTTTAAGATAACATGCCCTAAAAATCTTTGTTGAATTGCTAACAAATGTCTAACAAATGCTTTAAGACAATTCACTCAAAATAAGTGACAACTTTCTGTCAGTATTGAAAATCGGGTCATTGAATAACTCAACGACAGGCAGAAAATACTAAAAGGAATAGCCAAACTCCTAAGTCGGAACCAAAATGACATTGCAAAAAACGAAAAACGACTCGAAAACAGACAGAAGACTACAAAACACAACCGTAATTCAGGTATATGCTAGATAAGCTATCCTGGCGACTCATCTGGCCCACCTCCTATTGAAGTTTATGCACTGTACTCAGTTTATCTTTGTCAGCTTCTTTTCAAACTACTTTATTTTTTATAGATAACCTTAGCTGTATTTGGCAAACCCTAATGACATTTTGGTCCTCAATGCTCTTCAACTTCGTATTTTTTTTTGCCTTTTTAACAATTTTTGATTCGAGCGTCACTGATGAGTTTTTTGTAGACGAAACGTGCGTTTTTAGAGTCCTACAAATATAATCAACTTGTTTCTATAATCATGATAATAGTACAGTCCTTGGATGGTGTTAACTTCCCACTAACACAATACACCATTTCACCATTCACCATACACTCTTACAACATGCACCCTGTGCCATAACACTATACACGTTACACCTTTGCACCATAAACTTTACAAATTACACAATACATGCCATAATACAATTTAATTTCAAAGAAAGCGTGCGAAAACAAAGGAGTATGTTCGGTAAGGTCCTAAAATGGCCCCCTTTTGAGTGTAAATTTCAAATTCGGATTTATTGACCAATATCACAATAAGTTAACGCTAATACAGTGACTAGATAGTAAATAAGCCATTTTTTTGAAAACTTTACGTTCTGCGTTTCATTATGACGTCACAAGTAGTACTCATATTGCTTTTTCACGAAAAATCAATGAAAATGGGTAAATGGGTACATTATTGGACAGGAAACATAGAGCGCACACGTCGACAACAAAGATCGTTTATAATAATGTTTGTGAAGACATTTCACATGTCTTATTTGAACATTAAGTTTGTCGACGCCTGCGCTCTATGTTTCCTGGTCCTTAATTAAGTTGAAATCCAGCTGATTTTGTCAAATTTCACCAACATCCCTTACCTTGACCTTTCTTGGAATGTTAAAATCAAAGTGTTATAATTAAACTTTGACAAAAACAGTTCTGTTTAACTTTCTCACATGTCTTTAAGGCAACTTAAAGCATTTATTGTCTCGTAACTATGAACTTTACAATTGGGGCAAAATGTGTAAACAAACTACTTTTGATCACAAAATTGTAAATTCATGTATAAAATTTAAAATCAGTTCTGCATAGTTTTAAATGACGTACACCATTTATTCAAACCATTCTCGATCGCACGTTACACCATAAGACCATTCCCCTTACACGATACACTTTATCACAATACACCTTTTATACCATACACCATTACATCATACACATTTTGGAGAAGTTTACAACTACAATTCCCTCCCCTTTCATAACTACAATCCCCTCCCCTTTCATGAATGTGACCTACCGAATTAGATTATTTACCGCATGTTATAACATGAGCAACACGACGGGTGCCACATATGGAGCGGGATCTTCTTATCCTTCCGGAGCACCTGGGATCGCCCCTAGTTTTTGGTGGGGTTCGTGTTGCTTATTTTTTAGTTTTTTATGTTGTGTCATGTGTACTTTTGTTTGTCTGTTTGTCTTTTTCATTTTAAGCCATGGCGTTGTCAGATAATTTTCGATTTATGAGTTTGATTGTCCCTCTGGTATCTTTCGTCCCTCTTTTACACCATGGTCTTTATTTCAGCTTCAAAATCAAAGCTAACACAAATGTTAACCGGAAAAAAAAAGAATATATTGATAAGATAATTGAAAATGTCCTGCTTAACCTATTATACTGCATTTAGATGTTTGGTTTTATTACGCTTTTCAGTTAAAAACAAAACGAAAAATAACTTTGCTGATGAAAATACCTAACTTGCATCATTTTTGTGAAAATATTTTTCTGTCATGTCTGATTCAAATCGGAAAAGCTTGTTTCGTCTACTTTTACTGCCATTCCTTGCATTCTAGAATAATATCTTGATAACATATCTACAGAAAGAAAACTTTTAAAAATATACTACTAACAGAGCTCTGAGGAAAAAATAAAAAATAGGACTAAATAAAAACTGACATATTTTGACATACGACTATTCATTTGTTTTCAATTTGAGGTATTGAATTCATTCTAATCTTTCAATTGGATTGGATAAATAAATGAGATTGTGAGCGACCGTATTTATCTTGGGATGGAAACAGTTTAAAATTGATAATTGTTTTGTTATAAGTACGTTCAAATCATATAAGAAGAATATAATCGTACACTCTATAGTATGCATTTAGCATTTTAGACTCAATTCACATCAAAACAGTAATTGTACAAACTGAAAAGGTCTCTGATATTTGAAGCACAATGATAACTTTTAGCAGGACGCTAAGCAACCATATATTGTTTCTTTCAAAATACATTATTATATAAGTTTAAACGTATTTTGAAGTATTTTCTGATGCACATTTGAAGTCTTTTGATTTTAAATATTTTCCATGAAAAATCAGACCATAAAAAGACATTTTACTTCTCAAGTACAATAATGGTAATTAATTAGAAGTAGATATCAAAACCATGATTTCAAACAATATATGTACTTGAACGTTTAACCAAGTAATTGTGCAGTTAATAAACAAAGAATCAAAGTACTTAACCTGATGTTAGAAATAATGCCATCTTAACTCTTACAAATGTATATACTTAAGTATGCTTACGATTTACTTCTGTTTTACTGTTGATAGTTCAAATATAAAGCAAAGATATCGATGTCAAGTAATGAATATATTGTGTTTCGTCTCTGCCCATGGTCACGTCAATGACCAAGATTAGATGACAAGCAGATCCAATGCATTTTATTCACAAAGAAACCATAAATACTTAAACAAGTTACTAAGAAGAAGTAGGTACAGAGTATATCAATACTTGATCATTCAATAATCAACTATTACAACTATTACAAAAAAAAACCTGTATTGCCAACAATACCTATACATATAAAAAGAACCTTTTTTCTTTGATTTTACTATTTAACAACTTTTGTTGATAATTGGTTATACTTTTGTTTAATGAAGCTTTATTGGTTTTGTACTGGGGCAAATATCGTTAATGATTATTTGTCTACATAAATTGAATGTTTTGCAAATAAATACCTCCAATACTTACATGTGTGGTGCATTTGTTCTTGTGATTACTTGTTCATCATTGCAACTTATTTGTGCGTATAACTATGCGCTATAACAACTGGTGTTCTTTGCTGTCATCGTCATGCAGGAAGGTGTAAGGGTGTGAGGTTATGCTTGGTGTGAGGATTTCAGCATTGACTGTGCGGTAAAAAACAACAAACAAAAACTATTTTACCAGTTTGTTAAATGTCGCTTCAAACGATGATGGGTCATAATAATATACCTCATATTTCTTCTTTTCCCCTTCATATAAACATAAATATCAGTTTAAATATATTTTGTATAGTTTAAGGCTATGGAAGTATATTTGCAATTGTATCGTAATCTGTTATTACCAGGTTAACTTGAATGTCTCGCTACATTGAAGACCTGTTAGTGACCTTCTGCTGTTGTTTTTTCTATGGTCGGGTTGTTGTCTCTTTGACACATTCCCCATTTCCATTCTCAATTTTATTTGATTAAACAAGTTGTATACCTTCTCATATTCATTATTTTCAGTAAAGTATTACTTAGATATTGAAAACAACGGTATTACAATTTTCGTTTGTACAGATAGCGTAAAGGATTTAACTAGTAACAGTGCTTTGAATCCTTCGACAACATGTTATAAATGATTTTTCTGCATGAATGATTTATTGTATAATTGACTATTAAGATTATTTTTCTTGTATATAAATAATGTTGCATTGTTTTAAAATGGTTACTTTTACATTTTATCCAGACATATTTTTCATGATAACATTTTTGTTATGTAATTTTTAGAGAAAAGAAAATTTTCTTTATTTGATAAAAACATAATACCATAACAACGACGACGTAATAACAATAAAATAAACTGTTATATACATATAGATAATATGTAAAAGGGAAATATTCCAGACAACAAAACTTTAGTCTGGCAAAATGTCTGTGACCATTACCTCATTACCATGGCATTTTGATCAACTTTGAGTGATGAGGTCAATTTTGAGTGATGAGGTCAATTTTGAGTGATGAGGTCAGTTTTGAGTGATGAGGTCAGTTTTGAGTGCTTAGGTCAGTTTTACAGATACTATTAGTGATTGGTCATCTTTGTTTGCTGCATAGAATACCAAAGGTGCGCATTACTGTTTGACAAGATATTCCTGGCCAAAACTAAACAGTGTTTCTTGATGAATTGTTATGTTTAACAATATATTTTCATGTATAAACACAGGACAAGCACATGTACAATATGTAGTAGCATCTGAATAATCTTTTTTATTTAGAATTCCAGTTGACATTTGATGTCCATCTTCCTGTCCCTCCATATCAAATATATAGAATCGATATTTGTATAGACTTATCATATAAATATTTTAAAAGAGAGAAAAAAAATGAAATTGAAATTTAAGAATTATCAAAGGAATGTAAACACAAATCATATACGGTTATAATAATACAATATATCTTCTAGATTTGCACTTAACATTTCACCATGACAGAATGAGTACCATAAGTAACTTGACTATAGGTAAAGAAATGCTCATTACCTATACACAAGTAAATTGATATAATTATATTACATCGAACTTTGACCTTCCAATCTTCTTAATTTAAACTCCGTTTTGGTATAAAATCACTAATTCATAGCCCCATTGCTTTCTAAGTTAAGTTCTGCAATTTGAAGCATTAAGGGCTACTTTGTCTTAAGTTCAAATAAGGTGGCAGTTATTTGATGTCAAAACTGTACCTTATCTTGACTTGTGCTGAACAAATCAACATACCTTTAATTGCATATTAGAGCGTACTAGTTCCCGGAAGTTTAATAGTACAAAAACAGGAACGTCTGATCTGAACAACAGGCTAAATGAGCCCTTTTATCAAAATTGCATATACTTCTTTATTATTATTGAAAAAAAAAATTTCAACAGGGGTTCTAAAATGATTCCAAGTCTTAAAGCATTCATTTGATACTAAAATCACTCACAATCATATTCTAGTTATTGACAAAGATACAGCTATGCGTAGGAACTATTTTGTTAAAAATATGTACTACTTTCTTGTATGTTCCTTGTGACCGAGCCTGAATTAGAGGTTTCCCCGATTTTGTTTTTTGCACATAGATTTACGAGTTTTGGACAGCGGTATACTACTGTTGCCTTTATTCTATACCTTTTGTCATTTTATATTTGAGCCGAAAATACAAATGTTAGAAAAAAACAGTCAATCCTACGAAAGTTGATTTGCATTTTACAGGCCAAAATTGAAGGAAAATCCTCCAAGGGTATTATCAGTAGTCTGTAATTTGGGACTGGCGTGATATATCATACCTTATTAACATTGATGATTTAAAATTTTGAAAATATTAAAATTTTGAAAATATTAAAATCATCTAGGTAATGTTGACCTATTTTGTTTTTCTCTTTTAATAAATGGATTTGAGCGTTTCTACTGCATTTAGCCTTAAAAAATCCCTCTGACGCATGAACAATATTCTTTAGTTTAACAAGACATGTCACAATTTACCTATTTCACCTAAATGGCTTTTTTTAAAGCCTTTTTGTTGAACAAAAAATGAGAAGCAACAATGCCAAAATGATTATCAAGTAGCATCATCTTTGTGAGAAACTATAGTCACAAATAAGACGATCTGAAAACGAGGCTATGTTGGTTGGTTGTACAGCTTTATGTTCATGCTAGAATTAATCAAGCTTATAGATAAGACACACTTAAAATATATCTTTAAAGATATCTGGCAGAAATTTATCTTGAATATTTGGAGAATGTTGAAATAATTTTGTAATATTTAATGTTGTTTTTAGGGACCAAAACTAGCCTCATACCATTTACCTAGAATGAAAAAATGAATGAAGATTTGCAGGAACTTTTTTAATTATGAAGGAAAGACTAATAAGATATGCTATTCTTTAAGTGCTACATGCGGGTACAAAATGTACTATTATATAATCGCACTATATGTAGTTTGATCTTATTATTCTAGACGTACTCTTTAGAATCTTTATTTTTCAGACGCCGAATTGGTCTCTGATCTGTTTGGCGATCCAATTTATTATGCAATATCTGCACGCTAAATGACAGCAAATGACTGTTATATTACATTATTATATTAGTATTAAGACCGGGTCGTCTGAGACCCTTTCTGATACGCATCCGTGTTATTTGAGTCTTTTGTGATATTCATCCAGGTTATTCGAGTTCTTTTCCTGATATCCATCCAGTTTATTATGCACTTTCTTATGAATCTCTATTACTGTTTTAAACACTTAAAATTGAAGTGGTTATATAGATGAGGATCAAAGTTAGAATATTTTTACTAGCCTGAGATGTGTTTAACCTTTTTTAACCTATGATGAAAATAGTAAAACAATTTCAGACTTTTTTCAGTACTTCTTAATCACAAAACAATAATGAAAAAAATCGCACTGTAATGTAACACGAACTAATTAATAAAGAAGTGTTATTTTTCAGAAGCTAAACATGTCTTTGATCGTTAAGGCACAATCCAATCTAGTTTGATTAATCAGGAGAATAAACGACCATGCCTGATCATGTAGGTTACATTATTATATAACTTGATACGGATTACTTGAGACCTTTCTGATATGCACCCAGATTATTTGAGTTTTTTTATGCACATCCAGTATCTTTTACACTGTCTAATGATTCTCTCTGACTGTTTGTCTTTTTGAATGACGTTATTTGTTCAAATTATCGGTTTTAAGTAACATATATGTCCACAGAACTAAAAATTCAAAATATAAAACGAAGGAGATACAGGGGAGTATTATAAATGAGACAATAATGCAAGGGAGACTAAAAGGCGAGGATGTAAGTTATGTAGTTAATTGCTTAATACATACGAGAGTTCGAAATAGTAGTTAGTATAGACAAGATACTAAACCCCTAACGGGAAGGATTGTGCCTGATGTTCATATGATGAAATCATAATCTTTCAGTCAGTTTAATTGAAGTCTGGAGCTGGCATGTCAGTTAACTGCTAGTAGTCTGTTGTTATTTATGTATTATTGTCATTTTGTTTATTTTCTTTGGTTACATCTTCTGACATCAGACTCGGACTTCTCTTGAACTGAATTTTAATGTGCGTATTGTTATGCGTTTACCTTTCTACATTGGTTAGAGGTATAGGGGGAGGGTTGAGATCTCATAAACATGTTTAACCCCGCTGCATTTTTGCGCCTGTCCCAAGTCAGGAGCCTCTGGTCTTTTTAGTCTTGTATTATTTTAGTTTCAGTTTCTTGTGTACAATTTGGAAATTAGTATGGCGTTCATTATCACTGGACTAGTATATATTTGTTTAGGGGCCAGCTGAAGGACGCCTCTGGGTGCGGGAATTTCTCGCTACATTGAAGACCTGTTGGTGACCCTCTGCTGTTGTTTTTTATTTGGTCGGGTTGTTGTCTCTTTGACACATTCCCCATTTCCATTCTCAATTTTAAGATTCATAATAAAAAGGGAATCAAATCAGACCGTAAATCTTCTTGTGCATTAATTATCCCATTGCAGTTATCTGGATGAGACATCTATCAAATAGACACAGAAATAAGCAAAAGACACCAAGAGATTTTCACAAACAGACTATAGACAACAAAAATAAACATTAAGCTTGAACATAAGTTAACAACATGCCCGTAAACATGTGATCGTGTGAATTAGATTTTGTAAATCGCAACCTACCCTTATCTTATAGTAATATGATACGAGTGACTGGTACACAATAATGCTTATCCAATTCTTGAACCAGTACATATAGAATAAAGGACTTTTTGTTTTTGATACTGACTTTATCACAGTAAAATATCAGGTGAGCCCGAAGGGCGAGCCTGATATTTTCTGTGATAAAGTCAGTATCAAAAACAAAAAGTCCTTTATTCTGTTTATCGGTAATTTAAAAAAAATAAAAATTACTACAATAATAGAGAAAATAACAAACGAACTTCTTTTTCGCGTCGAATCACGGCGAATCACACTTGACGTCACAGGCTGCATTACGTCATTTGAAATTTTGTCACAGTGCAGTAAACATGGCGTTCTCTTGCACAAAGTATTGAAAAGGAATTATTGCATGTGTTTCATTAATATTCTGCTTTGGACATGATTCTAACCATGGCAAATATAATGGTAGCATACCGGTAAGTCAGATTTCTTTATTTTTCACAAAGCATCAACATACAGGGGGGATAGGAGGGTCCTGATCCCGAAATCCCGGGTTTTAAAAACACGAAATCATACTCTTCTATAAAAAAAAAAGCTTAAAGACACCCGATCCCGCAGTCCCAATGAAGGTCCGCTACCCCCCCCCCCCTTTCGAGCATAGTAAATCAGAACATTAGAATGATACGAGTAGCGATATGAATCAGCAGATTTTCACCGATCATCTTTTTTAAGTTCAACGACGTCAAGTAATATAATTATACTTAAAGCTAGCTGCGGAATAGTCCAAATAATTATGACGTCTTGAAAGGCTATTATAATTTTTTTCTTTGACGCCTTACTTAGTTGAAGTAAGGCGTCAAAGAAAAAAAATTATAATAGCCTTTCAAGACGTCAAAGTTGAAGTAAGGCGTCAAAGAAAAAAATTATAATAGCCTTTCAAGACGTCATAATTATTTGGACTAGCTGCGGAACCTCTATGGTCCGCAAATAGTCAAAAAAAATAGCATAAGGACCTGTAAGAGCTACGGTTCCGCAGCTAACTTAAAGCTGACTGTAATTTGTAAATTATCTGAACAAGCTCATTTCTTGTCTACTTCATAATTATTTCAAACATTTTAATAGATGGTGCCCCTGTTACCCCGTTTTTAAAATTTATCCTATAGTCGCCGTCACATAAAATTGGCACCATGTTTTTTGTCAAAAAAAAATTAAATATCAGCCGCGTTTACTCGAGATGATGTTTTTCATTTAGCGGAAGTAAAATCCTGTCCAAATATCCACTACTGTCTTACCTTTTATTGTGTTTGCACTGTATAATCCTGACCTTCACATTTTTCAAGATTATTTACATTGTATAACCGCCATCTTGGTTTCTATGAGGGTCCCTTATTCCATAACATTCGTTACTCTCCGGTAATATCATTGTCATTGATGATACAATTTCCCGCGCTTTTTACGTAAAGATGATGAAAAGCTCCGAGAGACACAAGAAAATGGACAGCACGTGAAACTCCACGGCAACACTTCCGGTAATAACAATGGCTGATTCCACCATACAAAATAATATTGGATTATGTGAAGGTCAGGATTATACAGTGCAAACACAATAAAAGGTAGGACAGTAGTTGATTTTTGGAATGATATTTGATTCCGCTAATTGAAAAACATGATCTTTAGTAAACGCGGTCGATATTTAAGAAAAATTTGACAAAAAACATGGTGCCAATTTTACGTGACGGCGACTTTAGATCCGCAGAATAAGTTCACTTTTTTTTGTTCTTTGTTCTATGAATATCTGTCTTTAAATTGTATATGATGGTCCCACAAAAATGTCGAAAATGCGTAAATTTCATTTTTTTTCTAGCTTCACTCATGCGATAGCGGTACCTTTTTGGTCACTATTTATGTGTTGCGTTTAAATATGAATTGTAACACTTTATAGTGACTGAACAGGTAAAACAAATATTTCTCAAGAAACAGAAAAAGAAAACTACTTGGAACAGCACCAGGCTAGGGGAATGTATATTGGTATTGTATGAATATAAACTCGGATTGGAACACCATGGACCATGTGTTAGTTGTGCTTCATATATAAATTATAGATACTAGTAACGCATTTTTTTTAAGTCTGTCGGCTTTTTCATGCATTTTCTGTTCACATTTTCACAACAAAAAAGGCTAAACTAACTTTGTGAAAGTTATAATCAATGTCAAGTGTTTCATTCGCTAAAAATCTCGTGCGTTTCTGCGATAAAAATCACGCGCAATTTTGTGAATGAAAGGGGAAAATAGATCCTTACGCGTTGCATTCGCGCATGTCATTTGCGTACTAACCCAATAATTTTTATATCACGGCCAGTCCACTGATACTGACATTATCAGCGAGTACACATCAAAGGAAAAATGTACAAATTACCGATAAATGTATATATCAAAAACAAAGTCTCCTATGCACGATTTTGTGATTTATTTCGCATCCATATTGTATAATCGTCAAAAACAAATTTCTCTTGGTCTTTTATTATGTGAAAATATGGCAGCTGATTTTTGTTGTGTTTTAAAGCTGTAGTTTACCGATTGTCAACTCAAAGTTATCAATCAACAAAGAAGCTACATTGAGCAAGTTTTTAGCATGTAAAATAAGATAATAGTTTATCTCAATGACAGATCCATTCGTGTTGTGATCACCGGAATTTCAACGACATATGTCACGCTGAGTTCACTGCGTACGGAAACCATATCGGCGAATTGTTAACTGGAAGCAAGGACAAGAAAATCAGTAATTTTCTTCTAAATTTTGACAATTTATATAGAATTTTCTTGAGAAAAACGTATATGATCATTAGTTTTGTAATAAAAACTAGCCATTTAGTTATAAAAAACATATGCATTTATTTTTTAATTTGAAGTTTCATATGACTTTAAAATCGATCCGTGGATTCATAATTTGATTTTTTGTAGACGTGTATAACGCTACTGTCATCATTCATGGCTATATTGAAGATGATAGTTTGTATTGGTAGAGGAAGCTGGAGTTACCAGTTTTAACCACTTACTCCTATCAGTAGAACTATCAATCCCTGTCAACAAAGTTTGGAGTCGTACGCACCTGAAATGTGCTGGTTTGGAACTCACAACCTCAGTGTTGATATGCTAGTGATAATGCAGATAACCTTCTTAAATCACTAGGTCAGTTAAGTACAAAAGGGCATACGAAATATAAAATTAATACAGAAAAAACTATATACTTCTATTTATTATTCTTACAATATAATAGATAACAGAATCACAAGCGCATACATATATTTATTAATAGTATCGGAAGCACATGTCTGTGTTTGTTTATGTTCAACACGTGTTGATGAGCACATGGTTGCATACCTGGTTTAATGTTATTGTATGATTTGATTGGCTATTGTATGTCGCAATACAGGTATCCTACCCGTTTGTACGAGGGTAGGATCGTGATTCTCGTGCAGAATCTTATTATAAATATAAGATATTTTTATAACCAGTTATTCGACGTTCTGCCTTTACCGAGTAGCATACCTTCCGTTTCGTTATACACATATCCCCACCCACCCCACCCATTTGATAGATTTGAGTTAGACAGTTTAATCATGTTAATGATGTGACAAGATAAATTGTAATAATAATGTATTTATTGTGTTTTGTAGATTGTTGTTGATTTTGATTTTTAGTGGGATGGAGTCCCGATACGCACTTTTGTTGTATTGAGGAAACTTGTGTGATTTTCTTGGATGAGTTATTAGATGCAGATGTACGTTTGAATAGATATTGAAATATGAATATATGAAATGGTTTTGATGTTTGAAGAAAAAATAAAGTATTAAAGTGTGCTACTCACAAGGAGAGCTCATTCCTATAGTATACCATGTGTTGAGTTTTATTGACTAAATAATTTATGTTCGGTTAAGCTGGGCGAATTAGAACATAACAATCAATTATAAAGTATAGCTCGGGGTTACTAAACAAAGAAAAAAAAATGAACTGATATCGATGATTCGAAATCATGCCATCTTCACTCAAATAAATGTACCTCATCTAGTATACTAAATAAATTATCATTTTTGTATTACTGTTTAAAGACCAAATTTAAAACAAATAATATCGATGCTATTTGGTTTTTAAAACAGGTAGTGAGGTGGGTTTCTTTTATTCAGCAATATCTTTGAATGGAATGGCATTGTCGTAACTGCTCACTTGGACTTGTTAAGAATCACTGTAGATTCGAATCAAAAGTTTAATCCACTTTACTTTTTAGTCATGCAGTAAAACATTTAAAAGTAATAGTTTTAGCATTCTTTATATATTTTTTTTAACCCTGTTGTTTAACAATGCCAGCAACAATTATTTATTGGAACATAATCTATCAAGCAGTAGAGGACAGATCGTTATTTTTATCCAAATAAAAATTATCCGAAAGTCTTTACCATCGGTATACCTTTTGATTAATATTTTGTATTATGTATTATATACAATGTTATGATTTAAAAAATAAGTCAACTATTAAAGTCTGTCATATTTGATAATGGTTGTGAACAATTCTCCTTCGTTTCAAAAAAACGTATACTATTTAGAGTGGGGCGCCCATATTCGCCGGGGACACAATTTCGCCGTTTTATGATTTTGAGGTGTAAAAACTTCAAAGGATGGCTGAAATGGAAGACATATACCGGTAAATGATATTATATAACAAATATGATTATTTTTTGTAACTGAGACAAAACTGCGGAACCTACTGAAAAGGACCGAAAAACGGACAACCATTTCCGGCCAATTTCCTGAAGAAAAAACACGAATTCAAAGAAGTATTTCTTAGTAATTCTTTGACTGAATGCCCCTAAATTTCAGTTCTTAACACCTTTGAAATGTCTGCTATTCATCTATTATGAAATCGATTTGATCAATGTTATTAAAAGCTGCAGTTATTTGATTTTAAATTGATGTGTAAAAACGGCGAATATGTGTCCCCCATTGACATAAAATCAGGTAATTTCAAACACCCTTTAATCTAACTTTTCTGATGATTATATTCAAACAAACACGTTTTCAAGCTTAAGAATATTTTGCATTTGAAGTTATCTTCATATAGAAATATCAGTATACTTCAAAAACATTCACACCTGAACAGAAACTGTAGAAAACATGAAAAGATGTGGCGAAAATGAGCACCTCACTCTACTAGTTTCAAACTTGGGCTTCCAGATTACAGTGCTATTTGTCATTTAACATGTTATGAAGGATTGATGTTGCATCAGTGAGTTATTAGGAAATTGACCGTTTAGATTATTTATCTTGTTTATTTGTAATGATTCATGGTTTTACTCTGGTTACTTTTTTTTCAGTTTCTCCAAACACATTTTCAAGGTTATCTGTAGATAAAAAAAAACTGTTCTGTATTTGCTGTAAACAAAAACTACGACAACGAAGACAAACATGTTAAAGCAATGCATAAAAAATAATATACACACAAACATATGATTATATGTTAGGAATTAAATCAGCAGGTAAATTTTGAAATATTCAGTAAACTAAGGTATCAACTCATCTAGACACTGACAAGGTGTCAACTAATCTAGGCGAAGTTTACAAATTAATGCTATTTTCCTATGTTCTGTTTGGTCATATAGCCCTGGAAATGTTTAAGTTCGTATACAACTTTGGGTTTTTAATATTCGGTTTTGAGCGTTTTTAATGCATTTGGATAAAAGAAAAGGCGCATCTGACGCATGAACACGTTTTTTTTTAACTTTAACAAGACATGTCATACTTTACACATTTGACCTAAATAGCTGTTTTAAACAATAAAGGGAGAAGCAATGATACCAAAAAAGAATATCAAGTAACGTCATCTTTGTGAGACACACCTTGTGAGAAAATATATGATTATGTCATATTTAGTAACAAGTAAGACGATCTGAAAAAGGCTATTTTAGTTGGTTGTACAGCTTTATTGTCTAGCTATTTTTTAAGCTTATATATAAGACAAATTGAAATATATTATAAAATTTATCTAGCTGAAAATTATCTTTAACATTTGGAAAATGTTTTGAATGTTTAGCATGTTTGAATATTTCTCGGAGTTCCGTATTTTTGTGATTTTACTGTTCATCTTTTTTTAACAGTTTTGAAATATTTTCTTATTTCTAAAAACTAGCTTCATTTCCCTCGTTTGTAGAAATAAGTGAAGATTTGTAAAACCCTTTTTTAACTAGGGATTGAAATATCGAACATGCTATTACCTGTTTCTTCTACCTGCAATTACTATAATATCATCATAATACAATCGCACTATATGTCGTATGAGTTTATTATTCTGAACGTAATCTATAGAATCGTTATTTTCAGAAGCTGAGTTGGTATTTCATCTGAAAGGCGCAATCCAATCTGTTGTGAAATATTAGGACGCTGAACGTCAGTATACAATTGTTTTAATATGTTATTTTATGATTAAGAACGGTTCATTTGTGGACCTTTCTGATATGCATCAGGGTTATTCTTGTCTTTTCGGATACTCATCCAGATTATTTGAGGTCTCTTTCTGATACGCATCCATTATATTATGCACTTTCGTATGAACGTCTATCACGTTTTGTCATTTTGAGTGACGTTATTTGATGAGTTATCAGTTTTCGGTATTATATTTGAAAAATAACTTATAGTTCATGATACAAAAAGATAGGAGATATATGGTAGTATTGCCAATGCGACAACTTTGCGTCGAAGACCAAATGACGTGGATGACAATAAAGCGGGATATTTCAGGAAAAAATTAAAACAGAAGTGGCTATACAGATGAGAATGAAAGTTAGAATATTTCGGTATCGTTTGCCTCTCTTGTTCTATGTGTATTCTTTACTTTTCCTCAATATGAACTGTTTGTGTATGGAGTTGAAGTGAAGTTTTTCCTATTTTTTTTATCCTTTCATGCTTAATGTTAAGTCGAAACACATATCTCAATGTTTGTATGAATTAAACAACCATTACATATCCCCTCTTATATATTGTCATAGAGATCTGATGGAATGATATCTTGAACATCAGGAAAAAGTTATAAATATTTTGAAAAAATTCGTGCTTTTAATTATGAGGGACTAAAAACATTTCCCTCGCTATTTTTCCTGGTTTGAGATTTGAATAACCTAATCTAAATTATGATGAAAATACTAAACAAGCTCAGACTTTTTCCTTTTTGTACATATAAGTACTGCTGAATCATAAAATAAACATGAAAAATCACATTGTACTTTAATATGAATTAATTATTTAAGATGTGATCCTGACCACCTCGAAATATCATTTTTCAAAAGCTTAAAAAAAAGTTCTTTGATTCTTAAGCCACAATCATATTCAGTATGATATATCAGGAGGCTAAACGACTATGCATGATCATTTTGATGAAATTATTATATAATGTGAAACGGGTTACTTCAGGCCTTTTTGATATGCATCCAGGTTATGGTGATCTTTTTCTAAAACACATCCAGCATATATTACACCTTCTTGTGGACTTGTATTACAGTTTTGAGTTGCGTTATTTGAGCAAATAATGTGTTTTTAGTATTAACTTTTAATTCAAAATGTAACATTTATGAGATATATAGGAATATTGCCAATGAGACAATTATGTAAAGGAGACCAAAAGGCGAGGATGTTAGTAATGTCGTGTATTGCATAACATCAATGAGAGTTGGAAATAGCAGTAGAGTCATAATTCATATTAAAAGGGGAATTAATTCAGAACACAAAATCTTCGTAGAAATTCATTTTCTCACTATAGTTATCTTTGAGTAGTAATGAGACAAATACGAAACAACACAGAAATAAGCAAAATACATCAAACTATTTTCACAAACAGACGGGTGCATATACAATGTGGCAAGTTATAACTTGCCCATTGTTAAAAAAAAAAGAGATGTGAATATAGCTTTCAGAGATTATAAGAAGTGTGATACTAATCAAATGAAGTTATCCGAAAAGAACAACTTTAAGCTTGAACCCAAACGTAAATATGTGATGGTGAGAACTATATTATTTTAGATCTCAACCTACCCGTTTCTTAAAATCGGTCCGTGGATTAATGGATAAATGTACCTCGTCTAGTATACACTTTTATATTACTCATGTTACTGTTTAAGGACCAAATATAATACAAATAATATCGATGCCATTTTGTTTTTAAAACAAGTAATGAATACGTTTCATATCTGGTATCATGGGTATATATTGGTACATAAATAGGGTTTCGTGGTTTTCCAATTCTAGTTTATTTTATCAACACACATATTTCAAGATGACAAATATTCTACAAAGAGGCGATATTCCTAATTGGTGTCCAAAAAAAATACCACCATGATGACGAAGAAGTATCAATAAATAAAGTATATTGTCCCATAAATACTCATATACAAATAAATAGTAAGTTAATTGGAAATATTTAAGACGGCAATGGGATTCGTTTTTGTCTGATGGAAATCAGCTGGTAAAAGCTACGTGTATAAGCAAAACAAGAAAAAAAATAATAATCCCTATATAGCTATATAAAGTATATAAGTATGTTTGCCCCAATTTCAATATGGCAAAATGACCGTTGTTACTGACTTAATAGTTATGGTACGTGTGTATTCATCAACTTCAATTGGTGAGGTCATTTGAAGAGATATCATATTTTATATTACTTAGTATATTTATCTAATCATATTACTTTTTTATCATCTGTTTCTGTATAAACTATTTGAAAGGTTTGCTGTCTAACAGGAAGTCGCCTAACCGAATGGTAACGCAGTTTATAGAGGAATTTTGAATTTAACAATATTTTATTATGTATCTTTTTGGCATTCCTACATTTAGAAACATCTCACAAAACTATGATTTTTAAGAACTTTTATATAGTAATAATAATAAAACATATGCATTTTCACTCATATAAAATAACATTTCTTAAATTTTACGTTGCACCTTCGCATAATATAAGTGATAAATAATGAATCATATGTGAAGCGTCCGTAGATAACAGAAACAGTGCTCGTGTGTATGATATATATACATTTGTGCCACACAGGTTTAACAAGTAAATATATAAAATTTAATACAATGTTTTCTGAAGGCCATATTTCTTAACTAAATGTAGATACAAACACAATTACTTCTGAACAATTACATTAGATTTAAGATGTTAAAAAGAAAATGTACCAAATATTAACATATTTCCAGAAAATTACAATTAATATGATCAATAATTAATCAAAAGTGCGCAATTGTGTTTTGTCAGAATATCTTCTTACATGATAAATACAGAACATTAACGAAGACCTCGTTTTTCATTTTAAAAAATGCAGTTTGGTTGTAATTTATTTGTCATTTTGATTCAAATCATTACATATGTTTTTTGTAGAAATAAATTAGATAATAACTTAGTTTACGACACCTATTAATAACATTTCCATTCTATATTAGTATTTTGGATTTGATAATATGAATATGGCGCACACGCATCTCATATCGTCATTAGGTACACAACATTAATTTAAAGGTATTACATAACTCATATTCGTTCTCCGCGTCTTTGAGGAAATATTATTATATGTATGTATTTCCTTTAAAATCAGATTTATAAGCAAACTTAAACAAATGACTTTGTTTGGACGCAGACACGTCTCTGAATTACAGTGCACTAATATTGTAACATGTCACTTTATCATAAATCATTGTGTCTGCAGTTCGGAAGATAACGTATCTGTGGTATTCATCTGTAGATATAGCTTTATCGTTTTTAGGAAAATGCTTTTGTTCATATATTCGTCTAAGCTGAATCATTGTTTATCTCCCGTAGCAAAATTTGAAATTTCTTTATTTACAAACGTATTATAAATAAGATATACGTGCTTTACTTGATAGAAACAAAGCTACATGTTTATATTTACAAAATGAAAATTACACATACAATTGATGATTACAAAGCACTTTTTTTAGATTTATCTCCATTTGAAACGACCAAACTCCAAATTCTGAAAATAGAATATATATAGCAAATACATCAACACACTCAAACGGGACCATAGGTGAACGGCAAATTCAATTTGTAAACGTCGCTTGCGTAAGTTGAAACCATGATCCCTAATAAATCAATTATTTATCAACGAAAATTTCAGAATCATATATAATAAAGTATGTAAGGACCAAATAAGGGCAACCGTAGTATACCGCCGTCCTAAATTCAACAATCGATTAGGAGGGAAAAAAATCCGGGTTGGAAACGTAAACTGAGGGAAACACAGAACATCAACAATAAGAGTAAAACAACGGAACAAAATACTCAACTGCAGCAAAAACAAACGCCAACAAACATAGAAAAGGACTGTTAGATAACAACTGCCATATTCCTGCCTTATTTCAGGACGTTCTTAGAAAATTTGGTGGGTTTAACTTGGTTTTATGGCAAGCCCAACCTTCCACCAAAGCACTGACTTCTGAACTGATGATAAACAGAAGGGACAATCCATCAGTATTAGAATCGACACACTAATAGAAAGTAAAAAAAGAAAACACCTAATGAAAGTGATGCTTCCCAAAAGCTTTTCTTGAACACAAACGTTCAGATCTTTACAAGATTTTATACTTCCCTATTTTGCACATGACAAATCGGCTTATACCAATCTGTTCTCTAATGTAAAATATTGAAGAGTCAAATACATAGCAGGATGTTACTGTATGGAATGAGAATAAGAATATAATAAAACAAAAAGATATGGGTATCCGTTCATTACACAATATCAGTATATATGCAGCAAAAACAAAAATACTTTTAGAATAAAACCAGTTACAAAATCATAAACGGCAACAATATATATATAGTAAACCCGTGTTTAAATCCAGAAAATGCGATAGGAATATGTAAAAAACCAATGGCAGGTAAGAGAATCGTTTTATTTCGAAATTGCAATTAATTTTATACTATTAACTGTTCACAAATTTTTAATCCTGGTTTCTATTTATACACATATAAAAACTAAGGCAGGTATATGCAGGAATTTCAGTGCACAAACTTACCATAAACTTGAAGAGTAGAGTAACAGCCCAACAAAATATCAAAGGTGAATTGGATAGGTTTTGATTTATATGATCGACACGAAGCACAAAATAAAAGCAACAAAACACTTCCAATCAAAACTAAAAACAGTTCAAATACTTTTTTAATTAATGAATGTTCCCTTTTTCAAAATTAGAATATTTGTATTTGAGAAATACAAATTCCAGGACACAGACACCGCTACCTCTGTCTTTTCGTGATTACACTTCGAATTTAACATAAACGGTCCTCTCAGTACCATACTCAATGACAAACGAGACGATTTTTTAAGAATTCTCCCACCTTAGCAACAATATACAAACTTCACCTGCATATGGGATATACATTCCCAAATCATTCGATATACAAGAGCCTGCAGTAACTACTTTGGCTTTAGAAAACTTAACCATTATCTCAGCAGAAAATTGATGAACCACGGTAAAGCCAAATAACGTCCCGTCTTTTTTTCTAAAATTTTTTTATTTGGAAGATTCTAAGACCTTATTGGTCAATATTCTATATCATCTTCACAAATAATACATAATGGTCTTGAAGTATCGAATCTAGGTACTTTAGTTATTTATGATCTTAATTACGTGTTACAGTGTCCTTTTTTCATCTTTATATTTTTTTATACTTTGCTGTTCGGTATATTTTTGGTAATATCCTTTTGTCTTTGATCGTTATTTATACAACCCGCCATTGTGTTATTGTGCCATAGTCATATTTTATTATTCTTGTCTTTCATTTTCACTCTGTAGAGTGCCTGCAAGCCATTTTGTTTTCCTTGTTGATTTAGTTGTTTGTTTTTATGGTGATTAAGATTGTAACATAACACAATGATGACTGCTGTGTCCCTATTTTTTTTACATTTTTACAGAATATGACAGTTCGTTTCATATAATTGAGCTGTCAATTTTGACATTTGGTAAGGGACTATCCGTTTTGAACTTACATTGTTATTGTGACTTTTTTTTTTAGACTTGTCTACCTCGATTTAAAGTTTTATTGACGTTGAAAGATTTATGATATCTCATTATCATTTTAGCTTTCTCCGGATGTCTTGTGAAAGAGGTTTAGCAGATTTGAACTAGTCCTGAAGAGTTAATTTCTTTCTATAGTAATCATGTGGCTTCATTGATATTGTGCTATCAACTGTCAAAACTTAAACACGTCGAATTTTATTTAAACCTCTTGTGACGTCAATAATATAAAGCAACTATGCCTAATTACTTCAAATAATTTTGACTACAATGTACATATCGTCTCAAAAGGTTTAAGAGGATCAGATTCCGACACCAACCGTATCACGTGAGATTCGATGTGTTTTATAATGTAGGCAATTACATTTGACATCCTGAGAATGTTCAGAAAGCATAGCTGTTAAAATTGGAAAAATCAACAGTCCCGAGTGGAAAAAGTCTCACCGCAAGCGATGCAGCGAAAAAAATACAATCCATTTAAATAATAAAACATACATCACTTTGGGTCATGGATTTTGTTAATTATTGAAGACAGTACGGTGACCCTTTAACTGTTAAATGTTATGCTTATATGTCTCTGATTGAGAGTTGTCTCATTGGCAATTATACCACATCTCCTTTTTTTATATTCATGTACAAAACGTATTACATCAAAATATTGAGGACTGTCAAACACCTTCAGGAAAAAGAGCATAACCCCAATTATTTCTGCTATAAAACCTAGACACATAAGAGATAGGACGAAAGCAATAGAAAAACATATGATACTATAGATAAGATAAGATTAGATGATATGTAAACAATGGTGAAGTACATATAGTAATGGAATAAAAATAGACAATAACACATTATTCCAAAATTGATCAAAATTATTGTATACCTATTAAATATCAAGGCATAAAGAAAGTAATTCAATACAATGCCATTAATCAAACTCCTGACAGGATATTAAAATATATAATAATCGAAAATTTATCAACACAGAGTGAGCAATAACCGACAAAACATATTAAAACAGCAAATATAGTTATAACTGGTTGAAATATGCACTGTTAAGAAATTTGTGAAAATAGTCTGCGGATTACTGACAGATTAGGATGCAATTTAGTTCCCACTTGAGTTTAACTTCTAGGATTGTTATTTAAAGTTACAGAAATTCTTCTGCAATTCTATGGAGAGTACATGGCTTGTCTTTTTGGAAGGAGCCTTCTTTAAAATGAAGCTGTACATCGAGAGGTGTGAGAAATATGATAAGATAATCCTTTTTTTAAAGCAGGATTTTTTTTAGAACTCTTTTGAATTAAATATATCGTCGGCCAAAATTTAAACACTATTACAAAATTTTTATTTAGACTATTAGAGACTACTTAAGTGTATTTTTTTTCTAGAATTCATATGACGTTGATGAATAAACGGTTAGACCGAAATTCTTTAAAATAAATAATACAACACGTTATAAATCTCTACGTCCGAAGAGGTTTTCTGTATTTACCTTCACCAGGAACACTCAAAGCCATATATTTGAAACAGTTGAACAGATATAAGACCAAAACGGACATAAAACATAGCTTGATTCATCTTAGGTCAAACTTGCCGATAAGAGTTTAAACTTTAGTTTATATATTTAAATACACAAATTAATAAACGGAGAAATCTATTTTTTTTTATATAAATCATGTCAGTACCATTGTACAGAATACTGAGCTTTGTTACACTCGAGGTTTATTGTCCAATAGCAGAGCTATCAGCCAAGATTATGAAACAAAATGAAACGCTTTGTTATAAATGTCATGCATCCGTCTTGCTATTCTGGATTTATCTCCATCAGAAATACTCAAAGCTGAATATTTAAAAGGATGCATAGGAACCGACACAGTTGAAGAATTATATGACCAAAATGAAATTAAAAATATAAATTTATAGACAAAACCATTTAAAAATGCGACAGGGATATCATCGCAATAACTTAAACTCGTAGTCCGGCGGCTTTGTGAAAAATTGTGCACATCCTGTTACAAGCATGAAATTTGGCATAGACCTTCCTCAACTATTACTCTCTTATTTCAGATAGGGAGGCATTTGAAAAAAATGTCTCACTTCCGGTAAAATCTAAAATGGCAGACGTCATTCTTAAATCAGCCCAATATCGAAGGCTAGCGTGTAAAAATGTCCTATTATCATGCTACTATCATAATATTTGGTACAGACCTTTGTGTTTTACTACTTTTGGATAAATTAAATAGATTATATGTCTTCAGAAACCCCACTTCCGGTTAAAATCCAATATGGCGGACATTGTACTTAAAAAAGCTTATTATTAAGGGAGAGTAATTGAAATGTGTTTTACCATATTGCTACTATCATTACATTGAACAGGAACCTTTCTTTGGTGCTTCTGATGAAGGCAATGTATAAGACATATGTCTTAAAAAAACCTTACTTCTGGAAGTATCCAAAATGGCGGACAGCGAAATATCAATTTTTTATTCAAATTTTCAACTTTTTTCAAAATGTAAAGAAAATGATTTTGTTTTGTGCTGGTCATAATAGATCTAATAAGTTTGTGCAATCTTACAGTACAACCCCGTTGATTTAGGCTGATCAATCATCATTCTTTATGTTAATGTCACATCTTCAAATACCATCAATGTCTCCCAGGTAGTCTTTTCTTCCTTTTCAAGCAAAGAGAGAACAGTATCACAACCGTCATAATGTATTGGTCAGAAATAAAAGTGTGTGATCACTCATTGCTTAGTGCATTTGAAAAGCCATTGATAGATATTAATCCAAAGATTTTTGCCTCCCCAAATACAATCCATAGTTCGTCTGCCCCTATGTCACGGAATAGCGAAAAAATATTGACAGCATCATCAGTGACTGTTAATCATGACTCGTTTAAGTGCGTGTTTCACTGCATCAGACACATGCACCATGATTTAAGTGTCAGTCTCTTTATGTAAAAATGGTGCTACACTTAAAATACATTACGTGGTGAATAAGATAGAATATCCTGAGCATTTGTTGCTACAACTACCATACTCATCAAAGACTTCATCCACTCTTGTTACAGTCTCAAGGTATTTTATTAAGGTAATGACATAATACCCAATCATCTTACTCGTTAGGATACACCTTGAAACTGTAACAACAGTGGATGTAGTGTTGGATGTGAACATAGACAATACTGGTAGTTTGAAAGCTGCTAAAAGAAGCAAGGGCAACATTTAGGGGAAAGGGAATACACAGACGAACCAAGGATTAAAAACATCCTCAAAATTGGGAAAGTTTTCTGAGAGATGACGACAGTAAGAAAGAACTTTTAAGTTTTTATTCACAGAAGCTTGCTCAATACAATTTTGAGTACAAGGTAGTTGAAGCAACAAATGCTCAGGATGTTCAGTGTTATCCACCACTTGATGATGTTTCAAGTTTAGCACCATGTTTACACCAAGAGACTGACACTAGAATCAAGATAGATGTGCCTGATGCAGTGAAACATAGACTTAACTGAGTCATGACTCAAACAGTCGATACTAATGTCATTGCTGTTTCGCTATTCCGTGACATGGGGGCAGAAGGCTAGAAAATATGTGTTTTTGCAGAATTTATGGATGTGAGAAACAATACCACAGTCTTTGTAAATGTTGGAAATCAGCTCTCCGATTGTGAATTGCGGCCCACTGAGTTTGCTGATTTGGTATTATGTCCTTACCTAAATAAAATACCTTGAAACTGAAATACTAGTCGATGAAGTCTTGGATGCGTATGGTAGTTATAGCAACAAATTGTCAGGATATTCTGTCTTATCCACCACGTAATGTATTTCAGATTCAGCACCAAGTTCACATTTAGAGGCAGACACTAAAATCATGGTGCATGTGTCTGATGCAGTGAAACACGCAAGTAAACGAGTCATGATTCGAACAGTCGTTAATGATGATGCTGCCACTACTGTTTCGCTATTCCGTTACATAGGGGTAGACGAACTATGGATTGTGTTTCGGAGGGCAAAAGACTTTGGATTAATATCTATCATTGGCCTTTCAAATGCACTAGACAATGAGTGCTATGAAACACTTATTGTTATCCATGTCTTTACCTGTTGTGATATGGTTCTCTCTTTGCTTGAAAGGGGGGAAAAGACTATGTGGGAGACATTGATTGCATTTGAAGATGTGACTTTAACAAAAAGAATGATGATTAATCAGGCTAATGGGTATAACATGATTAACGAAGCAAGAAAATAACTATTTGGGCAACAGGGACGGCTTTTTGATGCTATTCCCTCAGCTTGGTCTAGTCTTTTCCAGCATGTAAATCATTTAATATACTTAGGTAGGTGTTTAGGGAGACGAGCTTGGGATTGGCTCTTATGCTACCCACTCCAGGCAGGGACAAAGAGGATGACTTTTGAAAAACTTTTTTTGAGGCCTCATCATTTTGTCAAAAGCTTATACATTGTGGATGGAAGAAAGGATACCGCGGTCATTTTTAATGTGGAAAATCGGGTATCCCGTGCACTGCGAAGTGTGCATGTTATGGTGACTGTGAATAAACATGTATTCTTGGCCAAATAGTAATAATTTAAAATAATTTTTAGTACTATAGTGATTTTTTTTTAATCAATCTATCCAAAACTCTACATCGAAGAAATAGATTGAGGGCTCATCTTTGAAATTTACGTCATATTTTTAACCGGAAGTGTCAACTTTATATCTAAATATTTACAACATGCTAGAATAAGTGGTTTTGAGGATAACTTTAAGCCACAAGTTGAATGACCAGCACAAAACAAAATCATTTTCTTTACATTTTGAAAAAAATGAAAATTTGAATAAAAAGTGGATATTTCTATGTCTACCATTTTTGATATAACCGGAAGTAAGGGTTTATAAGACATATGTCTTATGCATTGTATCCACCAGAAACACCAAAGAAAGGTTAATACACAATGTAATGATAGTAGCAATACGTTAAAACACATTTCAACTACCCTCCCTAAAAAAAAAGCTTATTTAAGTACAATGTCAGCCATATTGGATTTTAACCGGAAGTTGGGTTTCTGAAGACATTTAATTTATTTAATTTATCCAAAAGTAGTAAAAAACAAAGGTCTGTACCAAATATTATGATAGTAGCATGATAATAACACATTTTTACACGCTAGCCTTCAAAATTGGGCTGATTTAAGTATGACGTCCGCCATTTTGGATTTTACCGGAAGTGAGACATTTTTTTCATATGCCTCCCTATCTGAAATAAAAGAGCAATAGTTGAGGAAGGTCTATGCCAAATTTCATGCTTGTAACAGGATGTGCACAATTCATCTGAAATATGCTTGTAGCCGCCGGACTATCGCATTTTGAAAGTTTTTATACGAATTAAAAGGGATTTTTCTCAATGTCGCACAAATTACAATCGTATTTTAGTTCTAAATGACAAATTGGCAATAATTGATGCACGCAATAATTTCTGAATTTACATTATCGACTTTTTAAAAACAATCATTTGGTATAACATATTGGATACGAATAAATTGGTATATTACGATATTCTATGTATTCTTTCAAAGTGTATAAAGTCCTGATCAGGTAGATTTATAAAAGGACTTATAAGTTGTTATCGATATCTTAGTGGTAGCCTCAAGACAGAAATGATTTCGTTCTGTCGAAGCCATAATAACAAAAAGGCCAAGGTCCTACATCTAGATATCACACTGACATTCCTGTAAACAACCCTAAATTATAGCAATACCGGTCAGAATTAAGACAATGACAGATGTCTTTACAGACGAAATAGTTCATTAATTAAACCTCGTAATCGACAAAGCAAGTAAACAATATATATATGTTAATAGAGCATTGTACTTTCCATTGGGTCAATTACCGCAATGCTATCCTAATATCAATACATGATGAATAAGATTCAATGACGAGTTATGGCATAATATTTGATTCTTGATTCCCCGTTGTTAACCCGTATCAAACGTTCTTACTTAATCGAGCTATCTCATCACACAAGGTAAAGATCCGAAATATTACAGCAATGAGATTAAACTATAAAGAGTTTTCTTTATTCAAACCCTGCCAATAACGTAGTACTTACTACTGCATGGATAGCATATCCAGAGACTGTAATAAGGAGTAATGTCTCACTTAGTGACTGATTACTGTTTCAAAGATTTAAATCCCTTACTTCTTTTCTATGTTTGAGATTGATTTTTGTTTGGAATTGACAGGCTACTATTTGTGAACTGGTATTTTGAAGGCGAAGTATACATAACTGTACTACTCTAGCGGAATTCGGGAAATGTTTTAGGGATCTATGTTTACCCTTTAGTTAATTATGAAAAGAAGACCAAACTGCGTTTACGAGAAATCTGAACATTGGAATGAAATTGCCATATGAAAAGTGTTAAAGAAAACAAGACAGGTGAACATTCGAACAAGATCAAACATGTGTGCAGAAAATACTTAACTTGATTAGTATTATACATCATCAAAACATGTCTGAACTGTTATAATAGTCGATGCAAATTGCGATGCTGGTAGTATTTCCTTGTGTTCAACGTTTATTTAAGTTCGAATAAGTTTAAGAGCGTGATATACTCAGGGAAATGTCTTGCTTTTTATGAAACACGCATAAAGTATCGATCGATAAAATATGGATGATGAAAGAGAAACTAAGTTTGATGAATACATTTTTGTTGAATAAAAAGCTTATTGAATAGGCCTTGGCACAGTGATTGACATGAAAATCAATATCAAAAATATTGAAACACTCACCTGATAAAAAACGACTAAATCATGATATCGACTAAAACCTAAGTATTAAATGATAACATTTTTTTAATGTTGAATATAGACCTTACTAAATATACTATGTGACAGCGATTGTCATGACATTTACTAGGGTAAACACAATATTAAAACAACTTTTAATTTTTTAGCAATGGCGTTGTCAGTTTATTTTCAACTAATCTATGAGTTTTACTGTCCCTTTGGTATCTTTCGCCCCTCTTTTGGAGATATTTTGCAACGCAGGAAAGAAAACAAACTGCATGATTAAGGTAAACGATCCCGGGTTGCATAGTTATTTTAGATGCTAATTGAAATTTTGATATGAAGCGCATGATATAAAACCATGATAGAATTAATCAGAATATTTATATTTATGTTCATATTTAACATGGTATAATTGATCATCTCTCAGTAAGAACAATTAAACAAATGACAAAAAAAAAACGATTTGCAGCCGATTCATACTTAGCAATTACACTATGGATAATGTAGGGTCTGTTATATATGTTTAGGGGGAATGAAGATACAATCTTTAATATATCATGCCCTAAAAATCTGTGTTCAATTGCTCAGTCTAACAAATGCTTTAAGACAATACACCCAAAATTAGTGACAACTTTCTGTCAGTATTCAAAATCGGGACATTGAATAACTTAACGAAAGGGAGAAAATATTAAAGAAATAGTCAAACTCATAAGTCGGAACCAAAATGACAACTCCATTGCAAAAAACGAAAAACGACCATAAAACAGACAGAAGACTACAAAACACAATTGAAATCCAGGTATTTTAGATATGCTATCCTGGCGACTAATCTGGTCCCGCTCCTTTTGTAGTTTATGCACTTTACATACTTATACATCTTCGGATTTCAAATGTTTGGCTTTGAGCGTTCCTGATGAAGGTAAATCCAGGAAAGCGCTTCGGACCAAAGAAATTATTGAACGTGTTGTTTCCAATGTTTTACATCACCGGGTCGATACCTCTGCTGGTGGAATATCAGTCCCTGAGGGTATCATCAGCTCAATAGTCAGTGCTTCGGT
Organism: Mytilus edulis; assembly: GCF_963676685.1. Classification (NCBI taxonomy): domain Eukaryota; kingdom Metazoa; phylum Mollusca; class Bivalvia; order Mytilida; family Mytilidae; genus Mytilus; species Mytilus edulis. The sequence continues at coordinate 45,745,278 of NC_092352.1, read as the reverse complement.
ACTGACATGATTTAACAAACTTTACTAAAATTTCCCGTTTATAAATTTTGAAAATTATTATGAAACTAAGGTTCCAACTCCCTCAGGCAAAGTTGGCTTAAGATGAATTTGGCTATTTATTTTAGGTATTTTATCCATATAGCTCTTCAACGATTTTCGGTACTTATACATCTTCGAATTTCAAATGTTTGGCTTTGAGCGTTCCTGATGAAGGTAAATCCAAAAAAAGCGCTTCGGACGCAAGGAATTATTAAACGTGTTGTTTTCTTTTACACAGTTTTTCTTTGTCAGCTTCTTTAAAACTACTTTATTTTTTATAGATTACCTTAGTTGTATTTGGCAAAACTCTTAGGAATTTTTGGTCCTCAATGCTCTTTAACTTCGTACTTAATTTGGCACTTTTAACATTTTTTTTATTCGAGCGTCACTGACGAGTCTTTTGAAGACGAAACGCGCGTCTGGCGTCAATATGAAATGTTAATACTGGTATCTATGATGAGTTTATTTTTAATGAAAGCAAAGAAAAGTCACTACAGACAAAGAAAGCAGGACAATTATGAAAAGAACTTGTCACAGATTCCAAATGACCATCATCATCCAAACAATTAAAGTAAACAATTGGAAAAGTTGGTCGTAAATTATTTGTTAAAGAAAAAAAGATTTTTCCGCAAAAACAACAACATATTTTAAAATGATAACGTATGAAGGTAAACCTTAACGTGGATGATTAGAAGTAAATAATTTTCCTCAACGGAAATTGACATTCCTGACGTAATCCCTAAAATGATTTACTGAACATCAACATCAATAAATCAACTTAGTTCTGTATTGAAACGTCTTTCAACCAATATAGTCTAAATAACCTACACTTCATTATAAATGACATTACACCTTTTAGAGAAGAATACGAATCTATTTCCAGATTATAAAACCATGAAAGAATTCATCAAAATGTGTATGTTTATGATCATATTCAACGTGGTGTAATTGGTAATCTCTCAGAAGGAACATGCAAACATATAACTAGAAAAACAAACAACTTGCAGCTAATAAACACTCAACAATTAAAATTATGGAAAATGTAGGTTTTTGTTATAATTTTTTGAGTGGGGAGAAATGAAAAATAAACAATCTTTTAGATACCATAACTGAATAAACTGTTGTCTCGCGCAGTCGAACACATGCTTCATAAAATATTATTCAAAGTGATTGACAAATCTCTGTAAGATTTTGGGACTCTGAGTAACTAAATGAAAGGCGGAAAATACCAAGGGATAGTCAAATTCTTTTATCGATATCGAACAGACAAGTTCATTGGAAAAAACGATAAACAACCAGAAAACACAACACTACAAAATGTAATTGTAATCCCGTTTTTTTTTTTACTATTTTGATAGATCAAGAATGAGCAACGTTACCACGAGTATTGTTTTGTAATGAAAAGAAATGATATAGTTTATTACGTTAATCAGGATACAGAAACACTCCATTTTTTACACAAGCCGTTAAGCAAAGGAAAAGTACTTAATTGATATTACCACCTTTAAATCACTAAAAGCGTTATACATGGAAAAGCTAATTCATCAGCAAGTTCAATACGGTACATAGCTCCTGTTCTGTGTCTGTTGTTCCGTTGTTTTATTTTTATATGATCTATATTTGATGTTTTACTCGTTTCAAAACCAGCATTTACAATTATTTTAATCTTGATAGATAACTTGTTAGTATTCTAAGAATTTACAATCACAAATAAAACATGTAATAACTTCAGTTTTCTATTTTCTACTGCAACTTGCATAATCTTTAACTCTATATTCCATAGACATGATAATTTGTTTTTTTTTTAATTGAGATTTATTAAATGTCATTTTTTGAAGCGTTCATAATTTAAAAATATTAAAGGTTGCCTGAGCTAACAGCCATTCTATCGATAACTATTTTCAATTGATTTAACATCCATGTAACTAATATAGGATGCTATAATAGATTTTATTACATAACGTGAATAAAAACGATCATTACTTCGAGTTTAACCTTTGATGAAAAACTACTTAATCTTCATCAATGTGCAAGTAGTGCAGTAGTGAATGTATAGTTCTAAATTGAATCTTTTTATATGAAATATGATCCCAGTTCCGGCAACCAGTCCGGTAATCACGAATATAGTTCTTAAAAAAATATAACTTTTATCTAAAATAGTGTAGTATTATTATTACATAATTTATATAATTGAATGTAGATTTACTTGAAATGGTAGGGTTTGTTTTTCTGTAAAAATTTTGATTCATTTATATGTAATCTGGCGTCAGTGCAGAGAGTAAATTGCCTGAATTGTAGCCTTTATTCTTCCCCGAAAGAAGACTGGGTGACCCCGTTGTCAATCAAGACATAATTTTTCAATGGAATGCCGGTCATGAGTCATTGCGATTGTACTTAGAAACTGGGAATCCAATTTTCAACATGAAACAGAAGTCCAAAACCCCATATGCTACTATTACTATGCGTTTCAATGGGACAACTAACTGGGTCCACGTTCCAAATTGCAGATAGCACATATGTCGAGGAGCACTAATATTTGTGATATTTATAAAAAAAAAAATACCTCAGAAGAGGTTGTTTTTTATTTCTTTGAAATAGTCGGATAGTATACGACTCACTATATAAGATATACGATACATTGTGATACATGTATTTGTTTGATTTTTTTGCCGCAGTTATTTTGTAAAATATGAAGTAACTATTTCTGGTTGATTCGCAAGTGACACATCGTCTTCAAAACAAAACAAGCACATGCAGAGGTAGATGTTATATGCAATTTTAAAAATGGTTCAATCAATAAGGATACACTTTTTTATTTGTTCGAATTTATAGGAGAAACTTGGACAAAACTCAAAAATCTTCTATTCACTGAATTTTCAGAACACTTTCTTATTTCATACAATGATGCCGCACAAAAGAAAAAAATAGACGTTAATAAACAGTAAACATGCATTGAATTGATAACTATAAAGCCTACCCTTCTTGAGAAATTGATATCATTGAAAACATCGAATTTACAGATGCAATAGAAAGATTGAAAACTGTCATAGCAGAATAACATCCAAATTACAAATGGGAAATTTATCATTATCTTGCAATTGAACCAGTGGGTCTTACCAAATTATGTAATAGAATTGATTTGGATCCATCTACAACATTTTTTCTAGCAAAACGTGGCAAAACAAATATACGTTTTTTTATGTTTGAATATGCCAAATGTTTTGACATGCCTGGATATTGGTCGATGAATATGTGTGAACCTTCTTTCAGTTTAGGTTTAGGCTTTTGTGATGAACGTTAATCAAATAAAAGTGTTTTGGATGTACCTAACTTATAAAGGGTTCATTTTCTATTTCAAAATTGCATTCAGAATGGGATAAGCTTTTGCAATATTTAAGACAGCTCTTAAGCCTATTATGAATGAAGGTTACGATAAACCATCTTTGGGGGGAAACAATGCTACTGCAGAAAAAGTAGATTCAATATAATTATTAAATCCAGAAACTGCTTCAATGCAGCATTATGCAAAACTATTTTCATAAAAATAGTTCAATGGCAGAAACCATGTTCGTGACAGTTCCAATTTTCTATCATAGCGTTCAGATTCTCACAAATATCAAACAAAGGATACATCTATTTTTCCCGGAGGGCTTTAATAGATTACCTTCGTCAGGAAAGCTCATTCCCAAAATGTATAAGAACCAAATATATGTGGAGAAAAACGACCAAAAGGGTAGTGTTTCGGCCCAACACGTTATATTTTGGAATAATCCTAAAACAAGCAAATTGTGTTCCGGTAAAGTTTCTTAGTTGTGCTTTTTATTATCCTATACAATGGATTTTGGCTTTATTGAATAGTCTTCTACTGTCCAATCTCTTTCAAATACTAAAAACAGAGGAATGTCTGTTGATAGATTCTTGTTTACCAAACCAATGATCGGTGACCAACACGTTTGAAATAGAACAATGATGGACCGGATTTATCGATTTTTAGTGTTTAATGCCACTTTAATCAGTATGCAAACAGTGGTTTTTATTATCGGAAAATACCAAAAAATCGACAGACAAAATAAATAATTGGTAGCATGAGCCAAGTGAATAGTTCCTTCATACATATATTTTGTCGCTGGGATGCTGTCTCATTGAAGGAAACTCGCATCTCTTTTAACGTCAAACTTGCACACAAGTCTTTTGGTTATTTTTGTCGGTAAGATGCGGCTCATTGGCTTTTACACCACATTTGTTTTTGATGGACATTGTAAATTTTCAAACATGCAGTTAAGGTGTTATTTCATATCTGATAATTGATGAAGAGAATATAAAAGGACCTAATAGAAAAGAGAAGAAATGGTATTATTAAAAACAAAAATGACCTGTTTCGTCGCTCGTATTTCGGTTGTCTATAAATATAGTTCCTGTCATTTTTATGAATGTAAACTATGTTTACTGTGTCTTTTAGCTATCTTTTTATAGGGAAGATAATCATCATGTTTTAAACATTATTTTTTTTTTCAGATGTCATTGTGGATTATAGTCTCGATCATCCAGCCGCTTTATTTTTCAAAGTAGAGCGTCTGGATGACAAGTGATATAAAAATGGTAATTTATGACCTTCGGAATAGTATCGGCTTTTTTAGCCTGTTGTCAAAGATAATGTCCAAGACGAATAACCAAGAAGTTGGTTATTGACTTTGGAAGAAATGACATTACGATAATATTATTGAAAAGCCCGAGTGAACCGATTGTTGTTTAAAGCTATTTATATATTTTTGTGACGACATACAATTCATGGAAAACACCATACAGCATGGCTTACATGGGCATGGACGCGAAGGAAAAACCAGCACATCCAACCTTGGTAAGATCATAAAGATGTCATAACAACACACACTGTAACATAAATTGCATATGCAACCTGATACACCTAGTAGTTATATTCTTTCATGCATGTCCGTGCAACGATAACGAGTTTATAATTATACAATTAAGTTGACTGGGACAACTCGAACAGTCGTATACGTTATAAATACATTTTGGGTTGATGTGTAGTATCGTTAACTTTATAAATACTTGATGTAAAACTTCTATTACGCCGACATAGCACCTTCATCCAAGATAAGTTTGTTGTATATATCTAAATAAGGGAGCCTGCATCTTGATATGTGTAAAAAAAAGGGGGGGGGGGAGGTGGAGAGATACACAATGTTGTACACATTCAAAGAAGATGCCATTTTTTACATAGTACACTAAAAGGTCAAAATGATTTATACATTCGATTTTCTGCAAAACAAAAGACAGTGGAACAATATTTTCAGCATCAATGAAAAGAGGTGTCAATGACTGCGACAGCAACCAGTGAACGGAATGACATAAATTACCAAATGTAGACATCATCATGATTAAGAGATTATCATCTAGACTAAAACAAAAAGTGAAGATAAAATTGCCAAAAGCTCAACATTTCACAAATTAAGAGATGTGGTATGAATACCAATGAGAACTATCCACCCAAGTTCAAATGAATTGGATGTGAGCGGCCTTCAACAATGAGAAACATCCATGCATGGTTTGGATAGAGAATACAGGGAATGTGTCAAAGAGACACTGGGTAACCCGACCAAACAACAGTAAACAGCCCAATGCCACCAATGGGTCGGGTCTTCAACAAAGCAAGATAATCTTGCACCCTGAAGTGGGATTTAACTTGCACCAGGACAATAATTTATAAAATATATTTCTATGATGGGTTTTTTAAACAATTTGTTTTTCATATATATGCTATGCTGGTGACTAAAAATTGATATGATTTTAATATTTACTTTCTTTTGTAGACAAACCAAAAATGATTTATGGACACAGATTTTATGTGTAAAATGTGACGAATTAAAACAAAAATGTAATATTAAGGATTTTGATTGTATCATAAACATGCTTCAATTTTATTAGAACAAGATTCAAACTGAAAGATTTTTTTTTTAATTACTGATGCATCAATCAGTATAAATAGATCACAGAACCAAAAATGTTGGGATTATTTTGACAGCCGCCACAAAGCGAGAGAAAAAAATACACAGACGTATATTGATTAAATGAAACAAATATCAAGAAACACATTGTTATCAGATATGTTAGGGAAATTAGATTTGTATTAACAAACTAAAAAACGTATGAACAATTAAACAGTCAGTTATTATTGTTGAATTGCATCTCATTTTCATGTCGGGCCATCTTATAGTTGACTACATTGCATATGGTAGGAAGTTTCTTAATATTGAAGGCCATGCAGTGATCACATTTGCGTATAATATCCATGTCATTTGAACTCTGCTGTGTTGTTGCCTCGTTACAACATGTAGCAATCATACCAATTTCCTTACTTTCATAATAAAGGTTCACAGGAGAAGTTATTGTTCTTGCGAAGCTGTCCTTTATTGCATGCTAATACATGATGGAATTTATAAGAGTTGGAGAATTAAAATACTCTTGAGTTTTTATGTTTTTCACAAGTTACTATGCAGTATGGGATAAATCCCATTCCATCTTTTCCAAGTGCATGATTCAAACATGCATTCAAAGAGTAATGAGTTTCATGACTGACGGTTAGTTTCTATCTTTCTCCATGGACACGGGCTACATTGTCAAAGTGGTTTTGTGTAAAGGTTGGTTCCTAAAAATTTTCTTCCCAAAAGGATTAGGCGATTATTGGTGTAACAGCTAAGAAACATTCAGACTTCTGTCGTTTGCAGTTTTAAGATCAGTTAATTTTGTAAATGAAAATTGAGTTGGCTCATTGTGTGATCTCGCTAAACTGCCAGTTATACTTGTTAAGGAACTTTTCTACATATGCAATCTTAGTATTTGTATGAGATGTTTTTCTTTACATAGACGTAATTTGATGTGTGCTTTTTTGTAAGGTAAGTGCATCAGATATATAAAAAAAATAAGACGGCATAAATTATTACAGGAATTTATAGAAATGAGAATAATGAGACAAAACAACGAAAATTGGATAAAAAAATTAAAGAATAGAGACTAACGGTGACACAATATACTGATGGTTGGTTGATTAACGTCCAGTGACAAACATTTCATGCATGTTTAGGACGATGTGATACAATACAAAGAATAGAAATAGTGGTATTTTATAGTATGAAGATAAGAGAATAAAGTGGACAGGTGTGCAATAATATAAGAATAATTTGATCTTGGGTTGCTTTTTCATCGTCTTGTGGTAAATAATAGTAATGTTCAGGACGAATAGAAATTAACAATAATTATAAAAAGGAGGTCCTAATTTATAGCCTGTTTGGGATACAGGTTGGAGAAATTATGACTCATTAAAAAATATTGTATAGAAGCAGAAATATAGATTTAAGCCGTATAACGGTCCACCTACGGACACCTACTTAAGCGTGCAGAGAGCGTGGTATCCTCTATACACGTGGCTGGTTCAGAACCTGTTATTAGGGAGGGGAACTACGGTCACTCATGCTACAGAGTTTCCCTACATAATCAACCACACTTTTCCTACGAAAAAAATGGGGTGTATGGTGGATCCGCCTATGACGAGTGCTATAATATTTACACAGGGCCGTAACTAGGCCTCAGAATAAAACGAGGCAGGCGTTTGGGTACCGCCGTCTGCGGTACCCAGGTAATGGGGGAATCACGGGTGACACAACCGGCCGATAACTAGAGAAGTAGTTAATGATCAAGTCTTGGATAAAAACCATGACAAAAAAAAAGAGAAAAACTTATATAAAGTACTTTTGATCAACGAAAAAAATATCCGAAATCTGAATATAAAGTACACGGCCAATTAAAGCTTACTTTTGACTCTAGTTTATACATCACTCAGTTTCAGACAACGGAACTCTGAGAACAGAAATACGTGTGAAATTGTTTTTTAAAATTTCCCATCAGCAAGTTGGCCAACATAGAGTGCGCTACAAGAATGTCATGTACATTTACTACTACACTGTTTACTGTTGGTTTTTTTTTTTAAATTATATTGGGGATAACGGAAGTGCTATTTATAGATATGTTCTATATTTAATTATTTGTTACGCCCCCTATAAATTTTTGACCAGTCCGGTTAATCACCCCAGACGCTATATTTAAATATGCGTCTGGGTAATCGAGACTATGTGGATTACAGTGTCAGATTTGTATGGATGGCAAATCTGTCTATTTAACAAATGAAATAGAAAATCGTAGGTTAAAAATGCGACTTTTCCAATGTGTCCATTGACTTCATTTAAATATCTAAGCAGTTCAAATATATTAACAGTCGAGTATATGTCAAGATGCTCAAGAGATTTTCAACTTTTTCTTCATTTAGTAACTGTATACCTAAAATGTGTGAAACCAAAAAATATGTCTTCACTGGGAACTCCAGAGCTGAAACATGAAGACTTCAGTTTAGCAGGGACTTAACTCTAAGGCTAGTTTTGGTCATTTTTGCACATAGGAACTTTACAGAAACAGTTAGTGTAAAACTGTTGTGCTTCACGACGACATGTCTTCTTAACTACAGAATGATGCATTGAAATAGAGACTGCGCGATACATTCACAGAATTTTGGAAAATTTTTGACATATAAAACACCCTTTCCTTTTGAAAATAAAAATTCTATATATAATGATGTCGACCTAAAGTTGTAAGACAAGTTTACTTTAACTTTCTAAAGTTTAACTTACATTTTGTAGTATAGACTTATAAACAAAAGGTCACCACTCTTAAACTGTGATGGACACAAAGACCTTAAAAAGCAGTTCCTATCTATATTTCTTTCCCTCCCAATCCTTTATACACTTCTTTTCCATGTACTGTTTTTTTTTTTACATAAAGTTGATTGACGTTTTCATGATACTTCGGGTTTAAAAGTATCTTTTGTTAGAGGTATTGAAGAAATCATTAATTTCCCTGAAACTGCTTCATGACCAGCGGCAAATATTACAGTCATAATGCAAAAGATATAGTAATAAGTTTGTGATGTAAAAGATTGCTCCGGTGAAATAACAATTCCAGTTGATAGATTCTTGTTTACCAAACCAATGATCGGTGACGAACACGTTTGAAATAGAACAATGATGGACCGGATTTATCGTTTTTTAGTGTTTAATGCCACTTTAATCAGTATGCAAACAGTGGTTTTTATTATCGGAAAATACCAAAAAATCGACAGACAAAATAAATAATTGGTAGCATGAGCCAAGTGAATAGTTCCTTCATACATATATTTTGTCGCTGGGATGCTGTCTCATTGAAGGAAACTCGCATCTCTTTTAACGTCAAACTTGCACAAGTCTTTTGGTTATTTTTGTCGGTAGGATGCGGCTCATTGGCGTTTACACCACATTTGTTTTTGATGGACATTGTAAATTTTCAAACATGCAGTTAAGGTGTTATTTCATATCTGATAATTGATGAAGAGAATATAAAAGGATCTAATAGAAAAGAGAAGAAATGGTATTATTAAAAACAAAAATGACCTGTTTCGTCGCTCGTATTTCTGTTGTCTATAAATATAGTTCCTGTCATTTTTATGAATGTATACTATGTTTACTGTGTCTTTTAGGGGGACATCAATGGCTTAAAATGATTAGTTATGCTATCTTTTTATAGGGAAGATAATCATCATGTTTTAAACATTTTTTTTTTCAGATGTCATTACGGATTACAGTGTCAGATTTGTATGGATGGCAAATCTGTCCATTTAACAAATGAAATAGAAAATCGTAGGTTAAAAATGCGACTTTTCCAATGTGTCTTTTGACTTCATTTAAATATCTAAGCAGTTCAAATATGTTAACAGTCGAGTATATGTCAAGATGCTCAAGAGATTTTCAACTTTTTCTTCATTTAGTAACTGTATACCTAAAATGTGTGAAACCAAAAAAATATGTCTTCACTGGGAACTCCAGAGCTGAAACATGAAGACTTCAGTTTAGCAGGGACTTAACTCTAAGGCTAGTTTTGGTCATTTTTGCACATAGGAACTTTACAGAAACAGTTAGTGTAAAACTGTTGTGCTTCACGACGACATGTCTTCTTAACTACAGAATGATGCATTGAAATAGAGACTGCGCGATACATTCACAGAATTTTGGAAAATTTTTGACATATAAAACACCCTTTCCTTTTGAAAATAAAAATTCTATATATAATGATGTCGACCTAAAGTTGAAAGACAAGTTTACTTTAACTTTGTAAAGTTTAACTTACATTTTGTAGTATAGACTTATAAACAAAAGGTCACCACACTTAAACTGTGATGGACACAAAGACCTTAAAAAGCAGGTCCTATCTATATTTCTTTCCCTCCCAATCCTTTATACACTTCTTTTCCATGTACTGTTTTTTTTTTACATAAAGTTTATTGACGTTTTCATGATACTTCGGGTTTAAAAGTATCTTTTGTTAGAGGTATTGAAGAAATCATTAATTTCCCTGAAACTGCTTCATGACCAGCGGCAAATATTACAGTCATAATGCAAAAGATATAGTAATAAGTTTGTGATGTAAAAGATTGCTCCGGTGAAATAACAATTCCAGTTGATAGATTCTTGTTTACCAAACCAATGATCGGTGACGAACACGTTTGAAATAGAACAATGATGGACCGGATTTATCGTTTTTTAGTGTTTAATGCCACATTAATCAGTATGCAAACAGTGGTTTTTATTTTCGGAAAATACCAAAAAATCGACAGACAAAATAAATAATTGGTAGCATGAGCCAAGTGAATAGTTCCTTCATACATATATTTTGTCGCTGGGATGCTGTCTCATTGAAGGAAACTCGCATCTCTTTTAACGTCAAACTTGCACAAGTCTTTTGGTTATTTTTGTCGGTAGGATGCGGCTCATTGGCGTTTACACCACATTTGTTTTTGATGGACATTGTAAATTTTCAAACATGCAGTTAAGGTGTTATTTCATATCTGATAATTGATGAAGAGAATATAAAAGGACCTAATAGAAAAGAGAAGAAATGGTATTATTAAAAACAAAAATGACCTGTTTCGTCGCTCGTATTTCGGTTGTCTATAAATATAGTTCCTGTCATTTTTATGAATGTAAACTATGTTTACTGTGTCTTTTAGGGGGACATCAATGGCTTAAAATGATTAGTTATGCTATCTTTTTATAGGGAAGATAATCATCATGTTTTAAACATTTTTTTTTTTCAGATGTCATTACGGATTACAGTGTCAGATTTGTATGGATGGCAAATCTGTCCATTTAACAAATGAAATAGAAAATCGTAGGTTAAAAATGCGACTTTTCCAATGTGTCTTTTGACTTCATTTAAATATCTAAGCAGTTCAAATATGTTAACAGTCGAGTATATGTTAAGATGCTCAAGAGATTTTCAACTTTTTCTTCATTTAGTAACTGTATACCTAAAATGTGTGAAACCAAAAAATATGTCTTCACTGGGAACTCCAGAGCTGAAACATGAAGACTTCAGTTTAGCAGGGACTTAACTCTAAGGCTAGTTTTGGTCATTTTTGCACATAGGAACTTTACAGAAACAGTTAGTGTAAAACTGTTGTGCTTCACGACGACATGTCTTCTTAACTACAGAATGATGCATTGAAATAGAGACTGTGCGATACATTCACAGAATTTTGGAAAATATTTGACATATAAAACACCCTTTCCTTTTGACAATAAAAATTCTATATATAATGATGTCGACCTAAAGTTGTAAGACAAGTTTACTTTAACTTTGTAAAGTTTAACTTACATTTTGTAGTATAGACTTATAAACAAAAGGTCACCACACTTAAACTGTGATGGACACAAAGACCTTAAAAAGCAGGTCCTATCTATATTTCTTTCCATCCCAATCCTTTATACACTTCTTTTCCATGTACTGTTTTTTTTTTACGTAAAGTTGATTGACGTTTTCATGATACTTCGGGTTTAAAAGTATCTTTTGTTAGAGGTATTGAAGAAATCATTAATTTCCCTGAAACTGCTTCATGACCAGCGGCAAATATTACAGTCATAATGCAAAAGATATAGTAATAAGTTTGTGATGTAAAAGATTGCTCCGGTGAAATAACAATTCCAGTTGATAGATTCTTGTTTACCAAACCAATGATCGGTGACGAACACGTTTGAAATAGAACAATGATGGACCGGATTTATCGTTTTTTAGTGTTTAATGCCACATTAATCAGTATGCAAACAGTGGTTTTTATTTTCGGAAAATACCAAAAAATCGACAGACAAAATAAATAATTGGTAGCATGAGCCAAGTGAATAGTTCCTTCATACATATATTTTGTCGCTGGGATGCTGTCTCATTGAAGGAAACTCGCATCTCTTTTAACGTCAAACTTGCACAAGTCTTTTGGTTATTTTTGTCGGTAGGATGCGGCTCATTGGCGTTTACACCACATTTGTTTTTGATGGACATTGTAAATTTTCAAACATGCAGTTAAGGTGTTATTTCATATCTGATAATTGATGAAGAGAATATAAAAGGACCTAATAGAAAAGAGAAGAAATGGTATTATTAAAAACAAAAATGACCTGTTTCGTCGCTCGTATTTCGGTTGTCTATAAATATAGTTCCTGTCATTTTTATGAATGTAAACTATGTTTACTGTGTCTTTTAGGGGGACATCAATGGCTTAAAATGATTAGTTATGCTATCTTTTTATAGGGAAGATAATCATCATGTTTTAAACATTTTTTTTTTTCAGATGTCATTACGGATTACAGTGTCAGATTTGTATGGATGGCAAATCTGTCCATTTAACAAATGAAATAGAAAATCGTAGGTTAAAAATGCGACTTTTCCAATGTGTCTTTTGACTTCATTTAAATATCTAAGCAGTTCAAATATGTTAACAGTCGAGTATATGTTAAGATGCTCAAGAGATTTTCAACTTTTTCTTCATTTAGTAACTGTATACCTAAAATGTGTGAAACCAAAAAATATGTCTTCACTGGGAACTCCAGAGCTGAAACATGAAGACTTCAGTTTAGCAGGGACTTAACTCTAAGGCTAGTTTTGGTCATTTTTGCACATAGGAACTTTACAGAAACAGTTAGTGTAAAACTGTTGTGCTTCACGACGACATGTCTTCTTAACTACAGAATGATGCATTGAAATAGAGACTGTGCGATACATTCACAGAATTTTGGAAAATATTTGACATATAAAACACCCTTTCCTTTTGACAATAAAAATTCTATATATAATGATGTCGACCTAAAGTTGTAAGACAAGTTTACTTTAACTTTGTAAAGTTTAACTTACATTTTGTAGTATAGACTTATAAACAAAAGGTCACCACACTTAAACTGTGATGGACACAAAGACCTTAAAAAGCAGGTCCTATCTATATTTCTTTCCATCCCAATCCTTTATACACTTCTTTTCCATGTACTGTTTTTTTTTTACGTAAAGTTGATTGACGTTTTCATGATACTTCGGGTTTAAAAGTATCTTTTGTTAGAGGTATTGAAGAAATCATTAATTTCCCTGAAACTGCTTCATGACCAGCGGCAAATATTACAGTCATAATGCAAAAGATATAGTAATAAGTTTGTGATGTAAAAGATTGCTCCGGTGAAATAACAATTCCAGTTGATAGATTCTTGTTTACCAAACCAATGATCGGTGACGAACACGTTTGAAATAGAACAATGATGGACCGGATTTATCGTTTTTTAGTGTTTAATGCCACATTAATCAGTATGCAAACAGTGGTTTTTATTTTCGGAAAATACCAAAAAATCGACAGACAAAATAAATAATTGGTAGCATGAGCCAAGTGAATAGTTCCTTCATACATATATTTTGTCGCTGGGATGCTGTCTCATTGAAGGAAACTCGCATCTCTTTTAACGTCAAACTTGCACAAGTCTTTTGGTTATTTTTGTCGGTAGGATGCGGCTCATTGGCGTTTACACCACATTTGTTTTTGATGGACATTGTAAATTTTCAAACATGCAGTTAAGGTGTTATTTCATATCTGATAATTGATGAAGAGAATATAAAAGGACCTAATAGAAAAGAGAAGAAATGGTATTATTAAAAACAAAAATGACCTGTTTCGTCGCTCGTATTTCGGTTGTCTATAAATATAGTTCCTGTCATTTTTATGAATGTAAACTATGTTTACTGTGTCTTTTAGGGGGACATCAATGGCTTAAAATGATTAGTTATGCTATCTTTTTATAGGGAAGATAATCATCATGTTTTAAACATTTTTTTTTTTTCAGATGTCATTACGGATTACAGTGTCAGATTTGTATGGATGGCAAATCTGTCCATTTAACAAATGAAATAGAAAATCGTAGGTTAAAAATGCGACTTTTCCAATGTGTCTTTTGACTTCATTTAAATATCTAAGCAGTTCAAATATGTTAACAGTCGAGTATATGTTAAGATGCTCAAGAGATTTTCAACTTTTTCTTCATTTAGTAACTGTATACCTAAAATGTGTGAAACCAAAAAATATGTCTTCACTGGGAACTCCAGAGCTGAAACATGAAGACTTCAGTTTAGCAGGGACTTAACTCTAAGGCTAGTTTTGGTCATTTTTGCACATAGGAACTTTACAGAAACAGTTAGTGTAAAACTGTTGTGCTTCACGACGACATGTCTTCTTAACTACAGAATGATGCATTGAAATAGAGACTGTGCGATACATTCACAGAATTTTGGAAAATATTTGACATATAAAACACCCTTTCCTTTTGACAATAAAAATTCTATATATAATGATGTCTACGGAAGCCGATAAGGGCCATTCAAAAAAAAAAATTATGTCGTAATTACGACATAGCATGTCGTAATTTCGACATAACATGTCGTTATTACGACATCGCTATATCGTAATTTCGACATAACATGTCGTTATAACGACATCGCTATGTCGTAATTTCGACATATCATGTCGTAATTACGACATCACTATGTCGTTAAAACGACATAGCTATGTCGTAATAACGACATCGCTATACATAAAAGAATATGTATTATGATTGCCAAGAGACTAAATGACACAGAAATTAAGAACCATAGGTCATCATAATGCCCCCAATAATTAGAAAAGCCCCCGATTAGTCAGCTATAAAAGAGGGAGGAAAGATACCAAAGGGAGAGTCCCCGAAATGCTGTGTGGCAGACAGTGTTATTAATTAATTATTAGCTCCCTTGGTAAAACTCCAAATTTCATATTTAATGTATTTCATTGTTAAATAATTTACATGAAGCTTAATAAGTATATATTTGTTAATTACATAGCTTTTGCTATTTGAATTCATTGGTTAAAGATTTTTTATTTATATTGTAAAGTTTAATATTTGCATCGTCGCAAAATCTTTGGTTACCTTCTTTGAACCTTCAGTGAGAAACTTATATATTTTTTAAATCCCGTTAAAGTTCTCTGCCGTAGATGGGCTGTACAGCCAGACAAGCTTGAAATAAACAAATAAGACGTGGAAATATATGAGGACTGACATTGCATGTCAAGCATTCCATCTCTCTGTATATAAGCGCAAACTACATGGCTTCTTGTAATAAGGGTGAATTGAAGAATTGATAGCTCTATTTCTACTTTTAAACGTTGGGCACGACATTCCTACAACACGACGTTACACTTTAACATGCGGCGTGGAAAAGGGTTTTTGACTTCATAATTTTTGCAAGTTTTATTTGGTTTTTTATATTGTTGGTTGATTCTGGTTCTGTTCGTTTTGTGATGTCATTTTATCAAAAATTACCTCAAGCTAAATAATGTTTACCCTTTAAGTTATTTCAACTAAAAATGCAGTACTGTCGCAAGTAATGTAGGAAGGAAAGATGGGACGGAAGTACATGTATACGGTTTTCCATATTTTTGTTTTATCATAGGATGTTTAACTTTCAAGGTGCATATCATCTGTCATTGTAAAATTTCTATATCTTAATTCAACCAATACAAATATATCTGACACTCTGCAAGTAAATCGAACATTTTTACCCTTGGTTAAATTTGAATAGAATTGTATTTTCCCTGGCACATAAGTTGTCGAAATACACCCCTTCAATTACTTGAACCTTGGCTTGAGAATTATTTCCCAAGTCATCTATAGCGTAAACGTTTAACTTCTGATATACATTCTAAAATATAGTAATCTACTCCTGGATCGTCCGCGAAAACGGCAAATATAATCCCGGATTTTTATTAATTCGATGAAACGGTTTTCGTTGCTGTTTGGGATTCGTCTTTTAATTACCTTCATTTCATGCACAAGTTTATATTGACGAAAAGTTCCGGCTTCGCTAGTACAGGAATTATTTTCATCACGACCGTTATATAGCAGGACAAATCGCGAAGTAAAACATTCCGTGAACTGGTATTAAGTCTTTTAATATTGGTGATTGCACCTTACTGAAGTGACGACTTTAAATGATCTATTTCGGAGTACTTCCGTAACATAAATTTCAATTCGCATTTTACATTTAGAGGACTGTCTTGGTGTCTCCAATTTGTCTTTGCAAAAGTTGGACGAAGTTCATGTAATGGGATGTTTTCCCCATTTCCCAATTCTTTTAAATAAATCGTTAAAAGCTATAAACGATTAATAAAAATTGCAAAATTTAACCTGTGTCGAACCTATGTCCCCGGGCGGAGTCTATAGCAACATGCACTATTCTTTTTTTTCGGCAGCAATCATCAACCTCTTTTTCCAAATTTCATAACACGATTTGTTTTAATTATCATGAACATTTAATTGAAACTTTAGCACATGTAACGTCGGAAATTAGCGTCTTTAGGATTTTAGACGTTTTCAGACGTTTGGACAAACTGGCTACCGTTTTGTAATGTGTGGAACCATTTTATTCCTTTAAGACCCAAATATGTAGGTAATAAGAAAAGAATCTTGGCATTTTTTACTCTTCGTGTATCTAACTTTTGTTTTTATCAATTATAAAAAATACGCGTTAACTGCTTTGAAAAATGAAATATCAACTTGGGCAAAATGGTTACCGTTTGAAAAACGACTGTGTAGAGAAGATTTTATTGAATCAGCAATATTTGAACTCACATGAGGCAAATATTTGTACTTTTGTTAGATATTATTATTGTCTTACTCTTTTTATTCATTTTCTGCTATATCTACTTATAAAATTCACTTTCGGTCGTTGAGTTTATGAAAAACGTCGTTGGACATTTTTCTTATTCCAGCTTAATATGCAGCCACCGAGTCAAATGAAATTTGGCAAAATAACGGCTTTAACGGCACAGAGAACCAACACATGTCGTTTACCTTCCAAGAATCAAGAAGATCAGAGAATAAGAAATAGGATCACTATACATAAGAGTTAAAACAGTTTTTCATAAATGTAACGTTGGACATCCGTTTTTTTTCACATAGCTTTCTTATTTTAATCCTCAAATAAACTACATATTACTTAGTATATGATCAAGAGCTGTAAAAACATAATTTAAAACATATACTGAACTTGTTACAATATTGTTTCGCGTTTTCTAACATTTTTATTTTTATTTTGTTTTGCGGATGAAATTTCGAAGATTCTGTTTTAAATCCTAGGCGTTGTACATCGTGCCCAACGTTTGAAAGTAGAAATAGAGCAATCAATACTTCAATCCAACCTTATTACAAAAAGCCTTGCAGTTTGCACTTATTTGTAGGGAGATGGATAGCTTGTCTTGCCTTGGTAGAAATAAATGTTAGACCTAACATACACAGTCGGTATAATTTCAGGGGATCTATAAAATATATAAGTTTCTCACTGAATCTATTCAAAGAAGGTAACCAAAGATTTTGCGACGATGCAAATATTAAACTTTACAATATAAATAAATATCTTTAACCAATGAATTCAAATAGTAAAGTCTTTGCAATTAACAAATATGTACTTATTAAGCTTCATGTAAACCCTTTTCGACGCCGCATGTTAAAGTGTAACGTCGTGTTGTAGGAATGTCGTGCCCAACGTTTGAAAGTAGAAATAGAGCTATCAATACTTCAATTCACCCTTATTACAAGAAGCCATGTAGTTTGGGCTTATGTAAAGAAAAATCAATGCTTGGCATGCAATGTCAGTCCTCATATATTTCCACGTCTTATTTGTTTATTTCAAACTTGTCTGGCTGTACAGCCCATTTACGGCAAAGAACTGAAACGGGATTTAAAAAATATATAAGTTTCTCACTTAAGGTTCAAAGAAGGTAACCAAAGATTTTGCGACGATGCAAATATTAAACTTTACAATATAAATAAAAAATCTTTAACCAATGAATTCAAATAGCAAAAGCTATGCAATTAACAAATATATACTTATTAAGCTTCATGTAAATTATTTTACAATGAAATACATTAAATATGAAATTTGGAGTTTTACCAAGGGAGCTAATAATTATTTAATAACACTGTCTGCCACACAGCATTTCGGGTGCTCTCCCTCTGGTATCTTTCCTCCCTCTTTTATAGCTGACTATGTGGGACTTTTCTAATTATTGGGGGCATTATGATGACCTATAGTTGTTAATTTCTGTGTCATTTAGTCTCTTGGCAATCATAATACATATTCTTTTATATATAGCGATGTCGTTATTACGACATAGCTATGTCGTTTTAACGACATAGCGATGTCGTTATAACGACATGTTATGTCGAAATTACAACATAGCGATGTCGTTATTACGACATGATATGTCGAAATTATAGCGATGTCGTTATAACGACATGTTATGTCGAAATTACGACATAGCGATGTCGTAATAACGACATGTTATGTCGAAATTACGACATGCTATGTCGTAATTACGACATAATTATTTTTTTTTGAATGGCCCTTATCGGCTTCCGTAGATGTCGACCTAAAGTTGTAAGACAAGTTTACTTTAACTTTGTAAAGTTTAACTTACATTTTGTAGTATAGACTTATAAACAAAAGGTCACCACACTTAAACTGTGATGGACACAAAGACCTTAAAAAGCAGGTCCTATCTATATTTCTTTCCATCCCAATCCTTTATACACTTCTTTTCCATGTACTGTTTTTTTTTTACGTAAAGTTGATTGACGTTTTCATGATACTTCGGGTTTAAAAGTATCTTTTGTTAGGCCGTGTTCCCATTGACCTAAACTCGGTGTTGTGTAAGTGTAACTCACACGTAAACTAAACAAAATTACGTTCCCATTGATAAAACTCAATGTTTACATGTAGTGTAAATCATGTTTTATCTACATGCAGTCGATACTCGATGTAGGCCTTGTGTAGATTCAGTGTACATAAAACTAGGCATTTAAAACATTAGTTTCACCGTGCATATTTAAAGAAGAAACGACTTTTGAATAAAATTGATATTTATAGCAATTATTATAATAAAAGTTCTTTACAGAAATATTTGTCTAAACTTGATATATTTATTTGTTTTGTTTAGAAATAAAACTTAACGTAGCTTTATTAAGCCCTTATCAAGACTCAAAGCAGCATCATTGCCGAACACATAATTCATTTGAAAATTAAGGTATTTCCGAATAAACTTGACTTACACAGAAATATTTGCCACTGGTCTTTACTCAAACAACGATTCACTCATAAATGCATTACTTAAAAAGTGTGAGGTAAATGTACTGTTTGTGCAGTATCTCGGATCCGTGAAATTACACTTAAAAAGTAAAAAAAAAAAACATACCCCCCCCCCCCCACCCCCTTTGCCAAATACTTCTTGGAGAAGAGTACCATTTGAACAAACAGAAAAGATAGAAATATAGTGATCCCTAATATATCAATCCTTCTTCTTCGTCTGTAAGCACGCTGTTGCAGCCTACGTTTTCTAATGCTTAATCGAGACATCTTTAGTATCCTTAAACTACTGCAAATCATCAAAATGGCTTTCATAAAGAAGCAACCATTTAACTTCAAAAAAGGAGGGTATTTTTTTATTTATCTAAGTCAGAATTATTTCCGCGCAAACGTTTTATGGGTTTGTTTGTTTGTTGTTTTTTTTTAATTTGATGCTGGTAATCAAATTGTTTTTTTCTTCAACATTTAACACTATAATGTGTGGGGAAACTCTTGATTCAGAATATTTTTTTTATCATCTATAGAACCAGAATTGTTTTCTTTATCCAATTGGGGTTTGGAATATTTCCATCCCCCCTATTCAGAGTCAAATGGTCGTTCCCTTACTGCTAGAAAAGTTGTCCGAAAACTTTTCATTCGATTCTACGTAATGGAACATTTAAATGACATAGAGTTTACAAGTGTGAACGAATCTTATGTACAGGTAATTAAACAAGGTGTATAGATGTGAACAAATTTAATGTGAAACCAATGGCCAGTACGTTAAACTAATTGTAAACAAGTTTACTGTACATGGAGTTTGGTGTGAACACGGCCTTAGAGGTATTGAAGAAACCATTAATTTCCCTGAAACTGCTTCATGACCAGCGGCAAATATTACAGTCATAATGCAAAAGATATAGTAATAAGTTTGTGATGTAAAAGATTGCTCCGGTGAAATAACAATTCCAGTTGATAGATTCTTGTTTACCAAACCAATGATCGGTGACGAACACGTTTGAAATAGAACAATGATGGACCGGATTTATCGTTTTTTAGTGTTTAATGCCACTTTAATCAGTATGCAAACAGTGGTTTTTATTATCGGAAAATACCAAAAAATCGCCAGACAAAATAAATAATTGGTAGCATGAGCCAAGTGAATAGTTCCTTCATACATATATTTTGTCGCTGGGATGCTGTCTCATTGAAGGAAACTCGCATCTCTTTTAACGTCAAACTTGCACAAGTCTTTCGGTTATTTTTGTCGGTAGAATGCGGCTCATTGGCGTTTACACCACCTTTGTTTTTGATGGACATTGTAAATTTTCAAACATGCAGTTAAGGTGTTATTTCATATCTGATAATTGATAAAGAGAATATAAAAGGACCTAATAGAAAAGAGAAGAAATGGTATTATTAAAAACAAAAATGACCTGTTTCGTCGCTCGTATTTCGATTGTCTATAAATATAGTTCCTGTCATTTTTATGAATGTAAACTATGTTTACTGTGTCTTTTAGGGGGACATCAATGGCTTAAAATGATTAGTTATGCTATCTTTTTATAGGGAAGATAATCATCATGTTTTAAACATTTTTTTTTTCAGATGTCATTACGGATTACAGTGTCAGATTTGTATGGATGGCAAATCTGTCCATTTAACAAATGAAATAGAAAATCGTAGGTTAAAAATGCGACTTTTCCAATGTGTCTTTTGACTTCATTTAAATATCTAAGCAGTTCAAATATGTTAACAGTCGAGTATATGTCAAGATGCTCAAGAGATTTTCAACTTTTTCTTCATTTAGTAACTGTATACCTAAAATGTGTGAAACCAAAAAATATGTCTTCACTGGGAACTCCAGAGCTGAAACATGAAGACTTCAGTTTAGCAGGGACTTAACTCTAAGGCTAGTTTTGGTCATTTTTGCACATAGGAACTTTACAGAAACAGTTAGTGTAAAATTGTTGTGCTTCACGACGACATGTCTTCTTAACTACAGAATGATGCATTGAAATAGAGACTGTGCGATACATTCACAGAATTTTGGAAAATATTTGACATATAAAACACCCTTTCCTTTTGACAATAAAAATTCTATATATAAAGATGTCGACCTAAAGTTGTAAGACAAGTTTACTTTAACTTTGTAAAGTTTAACTTACATTTTGTAGTATAGACTTATAAACAAATGTCACCACACTTAAACTGTGATGGACACAAAGACCTTAAAAAGCAGGTCCTATCTATATTTCTTTCCATCCCAATCCTTTATACACTTCTTTTCCATGTACTGTTTTTTTTTTACGTAAAGTTGATTGACGTTTTCATGATACTTCGGGTTTAAAAGTATCTTTTGTTAGGCCGTGTTCCCATTGACCTAAACTCGGTGTTGTGTAAGTGTAACTCACACGTAAACTAAACAAAATTACGTTCCCATTGATAAAACTCAATGTTTACATGTAGTGTAAATCATGTTTTATCTACATGCAGTCGATACTCGATGTAGGCCTTGTTTAGATTCAGTGTACATAAAACTAGGCATTTAAAACATTAGTTTCACCGTGCATATTTAAAGAAGAAACGACTTTTGAATAAAATTGATATTTATAGCAATTATTATAATAAAAGTTCTTTACAGAAATATTTGTCTAAACTTGATATATTTATTTGTTTTGTTTAGAAATAAAACTTAACGTAGCTTTATTAAGCCCTTATCAAGACTCAAAGCAGCATCATTGCCGAACACATAATTCATTTGAAAATTAAGGTATTTCCGAATAAACTTGACTTACACAGAAATATTTGCCACTGGTCTTTACTCAAACAACGATTCACTCATAAATGCATTACTTAAAAAGTGTGAGGTAAATGTACTGTTTGTGCAGTATCTCGGATCCGTGAAATTACACTTAAAAAGTAAAAAAAAAAAACATACCCCCCCCCCCACCCCCTTTGCCAAATACTTCTTGGAGAAAAGTACCATTTGAACAAACAGAAAAGATAGAAATATAGTGATCCCTAATATATCAATCCTTCTTCTTCGTCTGTAAGCACGCTGTTGCAGCCTACGTTTTCTAATGCTTAATCGAGACATCTTTAGTATCCTTAAACTACTGCAAATCATCAAAATGGCTTTCATAAAGAAGCAACCATTTAACTTCAAAAAAGGAGGGTATTTTTTTATTTATCTTAGTCAGAATTATTTCCGCGCAAACGTTTTATGGGTTTGTTTGTTTGTTGTTTTTTTTTAATTTGATGCTGGTAATCAAATTGTTTTTTTCTTCAACATTTAACACTATAATGTGTGGGGAAACTCTTGATTCAGAATATTTTTTTTATCATCTATAGAACCAGAATTGTTTTCTTTATCCAATTGGGGTTTGGAATATTTCCATCCCCCCTATTCAGAGTCAAATGGTCGTTCCCTTACTGCTAGAAAAGTTGTCCGAAAACTTTTCATTCGATTCTACGTAATGGAACATTTAAATGACATAGAGTTTACAAGTGTGAACGAATCTTATGTACAGGTAATTAAACAAGGTGTATAGATGTGAACAAATTTAATGTGAAACCAATGGCCAGTACGTTAAACTAATTGTAAACAAGTTTACTGTACATGGAGTTTGGTGTGAACACGGCCTTAGAGGTATTGAAGAAACCATTAATTTCCCTGAAACTGCTTCATGACCAGCGGCAAATATTACAGTCATAATGCAAAAGATATAGTAATAAGTTTGTGATGTAAAAGATTGCTCCGGTGAAATAACAATTCCAGTTGATAGATTCTTGTTTACCAAACCAATGATCGGTGACGAACACGTTTGAAATAGAACAATGATGGACCGGATTTATCGTTTTTTAGTGTTTAATGCCACTTTAATCAGTATGCAAACAGTGGTTTTTATTATCGGAAAATACCAAAAAATCGCCAGACAAAATAAATAATTGGTAGCATGAGCCAAGTGAATAGTTCCTTCATACATATATTTTGTCGCTGGGATGCTGTCTCATTGAAGGAAACTCGCATCTCTTTTAACGTCAAACTTGCACAAGTCTTTCGGTTATTTTTGTCGGTAGAATGCGGCTCATTGGCGTTTACACCACCTTTGTTTTTGATGGACATTGTAAATTTTCAAACATGCAGTTAAGGTGTTATTTCATATCTGATAATTGATAAAGAGAATATAAAAGGACCTAATAGAAAAGAGAAGAAATGGTATTATTAAAAACAAAAATGACCTGTTTCGTCGCTCGTATTTCGATTGTCTATAAATATAGTTCCTGTCATTTTTATGAATGTAAACTATGTTTACTGTGTCTTTTAGGGGGACATCAATGGCTTAAAATGATTAGTTATGCTATCTTTTTATAGGGAAGATAATCATCATGTTTTAAACATTTTTTTTTTCAGATGTCATTACGGATTACAGTGTCAGATTTGTATGGATGGCAAATCTGTCCATTTAACAAATGAAATAGAAAATCGTAGGTTAAAAATGCGACTTTTCCAATGTGTCTTTTGACTTCATTTAAATATCTAAGCAGTTCAAATATGTTAACAGTCGAGTATATGTCAAGATGCTCAAGAGATTTTCAACTTTTTCTTCATTTAGTAACTGTATACCTAAAATGTGTGAAACCAAAAAATATGTCTTCACTGGGAACTCCAGAGCTGAAACATGAAGACTTCAGTTTAGCAGGGACTTAACTCTAAGGCTAGTTTTGGTCATTTTTGCACATAGGAACTTTACAGAAACAGTTAGTGTAAAATTGTTGTGCTTCACGACGACATGTCTTCTTAACTACAGAATGATGCATTGAAATAGAGACTGTGCGATACATTCACAGAATTTTGGAAAATATTTGACATATAAAACACCCTTTCCTTTTGACAATAAAAATTCTATATATAATGATGTCGACCTAAAGTTGTAAGACAAGTTTACTTTAACTTTGTAAAGTTTAACTTACATTTTGTAGTATAGACTTATAAACAAAAGGTCACCACACTTAAACTGTGATGGACACAAAGACCTTAAAAAGCAGGTCCTATCTATATTTCTTTCCATCCCAATCCTTTATACACTTCTTTTCCATGTACTGTTTTTTTTTTACGTAAAGTTGATTGACGTTTTCATGATACTTCGGGTTTAAAAGTATCTTTTGTTAGGCCGTGTTCCCATTGACCTAAACTCGGTGTTGTGTAAGTGTAACTCACACGTAAACTAAACAAAATTACGTTCCCATTGATAAAACTCAATGTTTACATGTAGTGTAAATCATGTTTTATCTACATGCAGTCGATACTCGATGTAGGCCTTGTGTAGATTCAGTGTACATAAAACTAGGCATTTAAAACATTAGTTTCACCGTGCATATTTAAAGAAGAAACGACTTTTGAATAAAATTGATATTTATAGCAATTATTATAATAAAAGTTCTTTACAGAAATATTTGTCTAAACTTGATATATTTATTTGTTTTGTTTAGAAATAAAACTTAACGTAGCTTTATTAAGCCCTTATCAAGACTCAAAGCAGCATCATTGCCGAACACATAATTCATTTGAAAATTAAGGTATTTCCGAATAAACTTGACTTACACAGAAATATTTGCCACTGGTCTTTACTCAAACAACGATTCACTCATAAATGCATTACTTAAAAAGTGTGAGGTAAATGTACTGTTTGTGCAGTATCTCGGATCCGTGAAATTACACTTAAAAAGTAAAAAAAAAAAACATACCCCCCCCCCCCCACCCCCTTTGCCAAATACTTCTTGGAGAAGAGTACCATTTGAACAAACAGAAAAGATAGAAATATAGTGATCCCTAATATATCAATCCTTCTTCTTCGTCTGTAAGCACGCTGTTGCAGCCTACGTTTTCTAATGCTTAATCGAGACATCTTTAGTATCCTTAAACTACTGCAAATCATCAAAATGGCTTTCATAAAGAAGCAACCATTTAACTTCAAAAAAGGGGGGTATTTTTTTATTTATCTTAGTCAGAATTATTTCCGCGCAAACGTTTTATGGGTTTGTTTGTTTGTTGTTTTTTTTTAATTTGATGCTGGTAATCAAATTGTTTTTTTCTTCAACATTTAACACTATAATGTGTGGGGAAACTCTTGATTCAGAATATTTTTTTTATCATCTATAGAACCAGAATTGTTTTCTTTATCCAATTGGGGTTTGGAATATTTCCATCCCCCCTATTCAGAGTCAAATGGTCGTTCCCTTACTGCTAGAAAAGTTGTCCGAAAACTTTTCATTCGATTCTACGTAATGGAACATTTAAATGACATAGAGTTTACAAGTGTGAACGAATCTTATGTACAGGTAATTAAACAAGGTGTATAGATGTGAACAAATTTAATGTGAAACCAATGGCCAGTACGTTAAACTAATTGTAAACAAGTTTACTGTACATGGAGTTTGGTGTGAACACGGCCTTAGAGGTATTGAAGAAACCATTAATTTCCCTGAAACTGCTTCATGACCAGCGGCAAATATTACAGTCATAATGCAAAAGATATAGTAATAAGTTTGTGATGTAAAAGATTGCTCCGGTGAAATAACAATTCCAGTTGATAGATTCTTGTTTACCAAACCAATGATCGGTGACGAACACGTTTGAAATAGAACAATGATGGACCGGATTTATCGTTTTTTAGTGTTTAATGCCACTTTAATCAGTATGCAAACAGTGGTTTTTATTATCGGAAAATACCAAAAAATCGCCAGACAAAATAAAGAATTGGTAGCATGAGCCAAGTGAATAGTTCCTTCATACATATATTTTGTCGCTGGGATGCTGTCTCATTGAAGGAAACTCGCATCTCTTTTAACGTCAAACTTGCACAAGTCTTTCGGTTATTTTTGTCGGTAGAATGCGGCTCATTGGCGTTTACACCACCTTTGTTTTTGATGGACATTGTAAATTTTCAAACATGCAGTTAAGGTGTTATTTCATATCTGATAATTGATAAAGAGAATATAAAAGGACCTAATAGAAAAGAGAAGAAATGGTATTATTAAAAACAAAAATGACCTGTTTCGTCGCTCGTATTTCGATTGTCTATAAATATAGTTCCTGTCATTTTTATGAATGTAAACTATGTTTACTGTGTCTTTTAGGGGGACATCAATGGCTTAAAATGATTAGTTATGCTATCTTTTTATAGGGAAGATAATCATCATGTTTTAAACATTTTTTTTTTCAGATGTCATTACGGATTACAGTGTCAGATTTGTATGGATGGCAAATCTGTCCATTTAACAAATGAAATAGAAAATCGTAGGTTAAAAATGCGACTTTTCCAATGTGTTTTTTGACTTCATTTAAATATCTAAGCAGTTCAAATATGTTAACAGTCGAGTATATGTCAAGATGCTCAAGAGATTTTCAACTTTTTCTTCATTTAGTAACTGTATACCTAAAATGTGTGAAACCAAAAAATATGTCTTCACTGGGAACTCCAGAGCTGAAACATGAAGACTTCAGTTTAGCAGGGACTTAACTCTAAGGCTAGTTTTGGTCATTTTTGCACATAGGAACTTTACAGAAACAGTTAGTGTAAAACTGTTGTGCTTCACGACGACATGTCTTCTTAACTACAGAATGATGCATTGAAATAGAGACTGCGCGATACATTCACAGAATTTTGGAAAATTTTTGACATATAAAACACCCTTTCCTTTTGACAATAAAAATTCTATATATAATGATGTCGACCTAAAGTTGTAAGACAAGTTTACTTTAACTTTGTAAAGTTTAACTTACATTTTGTAGTATAGACTTATAAACAAAAGGTCACCACACTTAAACTGTGATGGACACAAAGACCTTAAAAAGCAGGTCCTATCTATATTTCTTTCCCTTCCAATCCTTTATACACTTCTTTTCCATGTACTGTTTTTTTTTACGTAAAGTTGATTGACGTTTTCATGATACTTCGGGTTTAAAAGTATCTTTTGTTAGGCCGTGTTCCCATTGACCTAAACTCGGTGTTGTGTAAGTGTAACTCACACGTAAACTAAACAAAATTACGTTCCCATTGATAAAACTCAATGTTTACATGTAGTGTAAATCATGTTTTATCTACATGCAGTCGATACTCGATGTAGGCCTTGTGTAGATTCAGTGTACATATATATAACTAGGCATTTAAAACATTAGTTTCACCGTGCATATTTAAAGAAGAAACGACTTTTGAATAAAATTGATATTTATAGCAATTATTATAATAAAAGTTCTTTACAGAAATATTTGTCTAAACCTGATATATTTATTTGTTTTGTTTAGAAATAAAACTTAACGTAGCTTTATTAAGCCCTTATCAAGACTCAAAGCAGCATCATTGCCGAACACATAATTCATTTGAAAATAAAGGTATTTCCGAATAAACTTGACTTACACAGAAATATTTGCCACTGGTCTTTACTCAAACAACGATTCACTCATAAATGCATTACTTAAAAAGTGTGAGGTAAATGTACTGTTTGTGCAGTATCTCGGATCCGTGAAATTACACTTAAAAAGTAAAAAAAAAAACATACCCCCCCCCCCCACCCCCTTTGCCAAATACTTCTTGGAGAAGAGTACCATTTGAACTAAACAGAAAAGATAGAAATACAGTGATCCCTAATATATCAATCCTTCTTCTTCGTCTGTAAGCACGCTGTTGCAGCCTACGTTTTCTAATGCTTAATCGAGACATCTTTAGTATCCTTAAACTACTGCAAATCATCAAAATGGCTTTCATAAAGAAGCAACCATTTAACTTCAAAAAAGGGGGGTATTTTTTTATTTATCTTAGTCAGAATTATTTCCGCGCAAACGTTTTATGGGTTTGTTTGTTTGGTTTTTTTTTTTTAATTTGATGCTGGTAATCAAATTGTTTTTTTCTTCAACATTTAACACTATAATGTGTGGGGAAACTCTTGATTCAGAATATTTTTTTTATCATCTATAGAACCAGAATTGTTTTCTTTATCCAATTGGGGTTTGGAATATTTCCATCCCCCCTATTCAGAGTCAAATGGTCGTTCCCTTACTGCTAGAAAAGTTGTTCGAAAACTTTTCATTCCATTCTACGTAATGGAACATTTAAATGACATAGAGTTTACAAGTGTGAACGAATCTTATGTACAGGTAATTAAACAAGGTGTATAGATGTGAACAAATTTAATGTGAAACCAATGGCCAGTACGTTAAACTAATTGTAAACAAGTTTACTGTACATGGAGTTTGGTGTGAACACGGCCTTAGAGGTATTGAAGAAACCATTAATTTCCCTGAAACTGCTTCATGACCAGCGGCAAATATTACAGTCATAATGCAAAAGATATAGTAATAAGTTTGTGATGTAAAAGATTGCTCCGGTGAAATAACAATTCCAGTTGATAGATTCTTGTTTACCAAACCAATGATCGGTGACGAACACGTTTGAAATAGAACAATGATGGACCGGATTTATCGTTTTTTAGTGTTTAATGCCACTTTAATCAGTATGCAAACAGTGGTTTTTATTATCGGAAAATACCAAAAAATCGCCAGACAAAATAAATAATTGGTAGCATGAGCCAAGTGAATAGTTCCTTCATACATATATTTTGTCGCTGGGATGCTGTCTCATCGAAGGAAACTCGCATCTTTTTTAACGTCAAACTTGCACAAGTCTTTTGGTTATTTTTGTCGGTAGAATGCGGCTCATTGGCGTTTACACCACCTTTGTTTTTGATGGACATTGTAAATTTTCAAACATGCAGTTAAGGTGTTATTTCATATCTGATAATTGATAAAGAGAATATAAAAGGACCTAATAGAAAAGAGAAGAAATGGTATTATTAAAAACAAAAATGACCTGTTTCGTCGCTCGTATTTCGATTGTCTATAAATATAGTTCCTGTCATTTTTATGAATGTAAACTATGTTTACTGTGTCTTTTAGGGGGACATCAATGGCTTAAAATGATTAGTTATGCTATCTTTTTATAGGGAAGATAATCATCATGTTTTAAACATTTTTTTTTTCAGATGTCATTACGGATTACAGTGTCAGATTTGTATGGATGGCAAATCTGTCCATTTAACAAATGAAATAGAAAATCGTAGGTTAAAAATGCGACTTTTCCAATGTGTCTTTTGACTTCATTTAAATATCTAAGCAGTTCAAATATGTTAACAGTCGAGTATATGTCAAGATGCTCAAGAGATTTTCAACTTTTTCTTCATTTAGTAACTGTATACCTAAAATGTGTGAAACCAAAAAATATGTCTTCACTGGGAACTCCAGAGCTGAAACATGAAGACTTCAGTTTAGCAGGGACTTAACTCTAAGGCTAGTTTTGGTCATTTTTGCACATAGGAACTTTACAGAAACAGTTAGTGTAAAATTGTTGTGCTTCACGACGACATGTCTTCTTAACTACAGAATGATGCATTGAAATAGAGACTGTGCGATACATTCACAGAATTTTGGAAAATATTTGACATATAAAACACCCTTTCCTTTTGACAATAAAAATTCTATATATAATGATGTCGACCTAAAGTTGTAAGACAAGTTTACTTTAACTTTGTAAAGTTTAACTTACATTTTGTAGTATAGACTTATAAACAAAAGGTCACCACACTTAAACTGTGATGGACACAAAGACCTTAAAAAGCAGGTCCTATCTATATTTCTTTCCATCCCAATCCTTTATACACTTCTTTTCCATGTACTGTTTTTTTTTTACGTAAAGTTGATTGACGTTTTCATGATACTTCGGGTTTAAAAGTATCTTTTGTTAGGCCGTGTTCCCATTGACCTAAACTCGGTGTTGTGTAAGTGTAACTCACACGTAAACTAAACAAAATTACGTTCCCATTGATAAAACTCAATGTTTACATGTAGTGTAAATCATGTTTTATCTACATGCAGTCGATACTCGATGTAGGCCTTGTGTAGATTCAGTGTACATAAAACTAGGCATTTAAAACATTAGTTTCACCGTGCATATTTAAAGAAGAAACGACTTTTGAATAAAATTGATATTTATAGCAATTATTATAATAAAAGTTCTTTACAGAAATATTTGTCTAAACTTGATATATTTATTTGTTTTGTTTAGAAATAAAACTTAACGTAGCTTTATTAAGCCCTTATCAAGACTCAAAGCAGCATCATTGCCGAACACATAATTCATTTGAAAATTAAGGTATTTCCGAATAAACTTGACTTACACAGAAATATTTGCCACTGGTCTTTACTCAAACAACGATTCACTCATAAATGCATTACTTAAAAAGTGTGAGGTAAATGTACTGTTTGTGCAGTATCTCGGATCCGTGAAATTACACTTAAAAAGTAAAAAAAAAAACATACCCCCCCCCCCCACCCCCTTTGCCAAATACTTCTTGGAGAAGAGTACCATTTGAACAAACAGAAAAGATAGAAATATAGTGATCCCTAATATATCAATCCTTCTTCTTCGTCTGTAAGCACGCTGTTGCAGCCTACGTTTTCTAATGCTTAATCGAGACATCTTTAGTATCCTTAAACTACTGCAAATCATCAAAATGGCTTTCATAAAGAAGCAACCATTTAACTTCAAAAAAGGAGGGTATTTTTTTATTTATCTTAGTCAGAATTATTTCCGCGCAAACGTTTTATGGGTTTGTTTGTTTGTTGTTTTTTTTTAATTTGATGCTGGTAATCAAATTGTTTTTTTCTTCAACATTTAACACTATAATGTGTGGGGAAACTCTTGATTCAGAATATTTTTTTTATCATCTATAGAACCAGAATTGTTTTCTTTATCCAATTGGGGTTTGGAATATTTCCATCCCCCCTATTCAGAGTCAAATGGTCGTTCCCTTACTGCTAGAAAAGTTGTCCGAAAACTTTTCATTCGATTCTACGTAATGGAACATTTAAATGACATAGAGTTTACAAGTGTGAACGAATCTTATGTACAGGTAATTAAACAAGGTGTATAGATGTGAACAAATTTAATGTGAAACCAATGGCCAGTACGTTAAACTAATTGTAAACAAGTTTACTGTACATGGAGTTTGGTGTGAACACGGCCTTAGAGGTATTGAAGAAACCATTAATTTCCCTGAAACTGCTTCATGACCAGCGGCAAATATTACAGTCATAATGCAAAAGATATAGTAATAAGTTTGTGATGTAAAAGATTGCTCCGGTGAAATAACAATTCCAGTTGATAGATTCTTGTTTACCAAACCAATGATCGGTGACGAACACGTTTGAAATAGAACAATGATGGACCGGATTTATCGTTTTTTAGTGTTTAATGCCACTTTAATCAGTATGCAAACAGTGGTTTTTATTATCGGAAAATACCAAAAAATCGCCAGACAAAATAAATAATTGGTAGCATGAGCCAAGTGAATAGTTCCTTCATACATATATTTTGTCGCTGGGATGCTGTCTCATTGAAGGAAACTCGCATCTCTTTTAACGTCAAACTTGCACAAGTCTTTCGGTTATTTTTGTCGGTAGAATGCGGCTCATTGGCGTTTACACCACCTTTGTTTTTGATGGACATTGTAAATTTTCAAACATGCAGTTAAGGTGTTATTTCATATCTGATAATTGATAAAGAGAATATAAAAGGACCTAATAGAAAAGAGAAGAAATGGTATTATTAAAAACAAAAATGACCTGTTTCGTCGCTCGTATTTCGGTTGTCTATAAATATAGTTCCTGTCATTTTTATGAATGTAAACTATGTTTACTGTGTCTTTTAGGGGGACATCAATGGCTTAAAATGATTAGTTATGCTATCTTTTTATAGGGAAGATAATCATCATGTTTTAAACATTTTTTTTTCTTCAGATGTCATTACGGATTACAGTGTCAGATTTGTATGGATGGCAAATCTGTCCATTTAACAAATGAAATAGAAAATCGTAGGTTGAAAATGCGACTTTTCCAATGTGTCTTTTGACTTCATTTAAATATCTAAGCAGTTCAAATATGTTAACAGTCGAGTATATGTCAAGATGCTCAAGAGATTTTCAACTTTTTCTTCATTTAGTAACTGTATACCTAAAATGTGTGAAACCAAAAAATATGTCTTCACTGGGAACTCCAGAGCTGAAACATGAAGACTTCAGTTTAGCAGGGACTTAACTCTAAGGCTAGTTTTGGTCATTTTTGCACATAGGAACTTTACAGAAACAGTTAGTGTAAAACTGTTGTGCTTCACGACGACATGTCTTCTTAACTACAGAATGAAGCATTGAAATAGAGACTGCGCGATACATTCACAGAATTTTGGAAAATTTTTGACATATAAAACACCCTTTCCTTTTGAAAATAAAAATTCTATATATAATGATGTCGACCTAAAGTTGTAAGACAAGTTTACTTTAACTTTGTAAAGTTTAACTTACATTTTGTAGTATAGACTTATAAACAAAAGGTCACCACACTTAAACTGTGATGGACACAAAGACCTTAAAAAGCAGGTCCTATCTATATTTCTTTCCATCCCAATCCTTTATACACTTCTTTTCCATGTACTGTTTTTTTTTTACGTAAAGTTGATTGACGTTTTCATGATACTTCGGGTTTAAAAGTATCTTTTGTTAGGCCGTGTTCCCATTGACCTAAACTCGGTGTTGTGTAAGTGTAACTCACACGTAAACTAAACAAAATTACGTTCCCATTGATAAAACTCAATGTTTACATGTAGTGTAAATCATGTTTTATCTACATGCAGTCGATACTCGATGTAGGCCTTGTGTAGATTCAGTGTACATAAAACTAGGCATTTAAAACATTAGTTTCACCGTGCATATTTAAAGAAGAAACGACTTTTGAATAAAATTGATATTTATAGCAATTATTATAATAAAAGTTCTTTACAGAAATATTTGTCTAAACTTGATATATTTATTTGTTTTGTTTAGAAATAAAACTTAACGTAGCTTTATTAAGCCCTTATCAAGACTCAAAGCAGCATCATTGCCGAACACATAATTCATTTGAAAATTAAGGTATTTCCGAATAAACTTGACTTACACAGAAATATTTGCCACTGGTCTTTACTCAAACAACGATTCACTCATAAATGCATTACTTAAAAAGTGTGAGGTAAATGTACTGTTTGTGCAGTATCTCGGATCCGTGAAATTACACTTAAAAAGTAAAAAAAAAAACATACCCCCCCCCCCCCACCCCCTTTGCCAAATACTTCTTGGAGAAGAGTACCATTTGAACAAACAGAAAAGATAGAAATATAGTGATCCCTAATATATCAATCCTTCTTCTTCGTCTGTAAGCACGCTGTTGCAGCCTACGTTTTCTAATGCTTAATCGAGACATCTTTAGTATCCTTAAACTACTGCAAATCATCAAAATGGCTTTCATAAAGAAGCAACCATTTAACTTCAAAAAAGGAGGGTATTTTTTTATTTATCTTAGTCAGAATTATTTCCGCGCAAACGTTTTATGGGTTTGTTTGTTTGTTGTTTTTTTTTAATTTGATGCTGGTAATCAAATTGTTTTTTTCTTCAACATTTAACACTATAATGTGTGGGGAAACTCTTGATTCAGAATATTTTTTTTATCATCTATAGAACCAGAATTGTTTTCTTTATCCAATTGGGGTTTGGAATATTTCCATCCCCCCTATTCAGAGTCAAATGGTCGTTCCCTTACTGCTAGAAAAGTTGTCCGAAAACTTTTCATTCGATTCTACGTAATGGAACATTTAAATGACATAGAGTTTACAAGTGTGAACGAATCTTATGTACAGGTAATTAAACAAGGTGTATAGATGTGAACAAATTTAATGTGAAACCAATGGCCAGTACGTTAAACTAATTGTAAACAAGTTTACTGTACATGGAGTTTGGTGTGAACACGGCCTTAGAGGTATTGAAGAAACCATTAATTTCCCTGAAACTGCTTCATGACCAGCGGCAAATATTACAGTCATAATGCAAAAGATATAGTAATAAGTTTGTGATGTAAAAGATTGCTCCGGTGAAATAACAATTCCAGTTGATAGATTCTTGTTTACCAAACCAATGATCGGTGACGAACACGTTTGAAATAGAACAATGATGGACCGGATTTATCGTTTTTTAGTGTTTAATGCCACTTTAATCAGTATGCAAACAGTGGTTTTTATTATCGGAAAATACCAAAAAATCGCCAGACAAAATAAATAATTGGTAGCATGAGCCAAGTGAATAGTTCCTTCATACATATATTTTGTCGCTGGGATGCTGTCTCATTGAAGGAAACTCGCATCTCTTTTAACGTCAAACTTGCACAAGTCTTTCGGTTATTTTTGTCGGTAGAATGCGGCTCATTGGCGTTTACACCACCTTTGTTTTTGATGGACATTGTAAATTTTCAAACATGCAGTTAAGGTGTTATTTCATATCTGATAATTGATAAAGAGAATATAAAAGGACCTAATAGAAAAGAGAAGAAATGGTATTATTAAAAACAAAAATGACCTGTTTCGTCGCTCGTATTTCGGTTGTCTATAAATATAGTTCCTGTCATTTTTATGAATGTAAACTATGTTTACTGTGTCTTTTAGGGGGACATCAATGGCTTAAAATGATTAGTTATGCTATCTTTTTATAGGGAAGATAATCATCATGTTTTAAACATTTTTTTTTCTTCAGATGTCATTACGGATTACAGTGTCAGATTTGTATGGATGGCAAATCTGTCCATTTAACAAATGAAATAGAAAATCGTAGGTTGAAAATGCGACTTTTCCAATGTGTCTTTTGACTTCATTTAAATATCTAAGCAGTTCAAATATGTTAACAGTCGAGTATATGTCAAGATGCTCAAGAGATTTTCAACTTTTTCTTCATTTAGTAACTGTATACCTAAAATGTGTGAAACCAAAAAATATGTCTTCACTGGGAACTCCAGAGCTGAAACATGAAGACTTCAGTTTAGCAGGGACTTAACTCTAAGGCTAGTTTTGGTCATTTTTGCACATAGGAACTTTACAGAAACAGTTAGTGTAAAACTGTTGTGCTTCACGACGACATGTCTTCTTAACTACAGAATGAAGCATTGAAATAGAGACTGCGCGATACATTCACAGAATTTTGGAAAATTTTTGACATATAAAACACCCTTTCCTTTTGAAAATAAAAATTCTATATATAATGATGTAAGACAAGTTTACTTTAACTTTGTAAAGTTTAACTTACATTTTGTAGTATAGACTTATAAACAAAAGGTCACCACACTTAAACTGTGATGGACACAAAGACCTTAAAAAGCAGGTCCTATCTATATTTCTTTCCCTCCCAATCCTTTATACACTTCTTTTCCATGTACTGTTTTTTTTTTACGTAAAGTTGATTGACGTTTTCATGATACTTCGGGTTTAAAAGTATCTTTTGTTAGAGGTATTGAAGAAACCATTAATTTCCCTGAAACTGATTCATGACCAGCGGCAAATATTACAGTCATAATGCAAAAGATATAGTAATAAGTTTGTGATGTAAAAGATTGCTCCGGTGAAATAAAAATTCCAGTTGATAGATTCTTGTTTACCAAACCAATGATCGGTGACGAACACGTTTGAAATAGAACAATGATGGACCGGATTTATCGATTTTTAGTGTTTAATGCCACTTTAATCAGTATGCAAACAGTGGTTTTTATTATCGGAAAATACCAAAAAATCGACAGACAAAATAAATAATTGGTAGCATGAGCCAAGTGAATAGTTCCTTCATACATATATTTTGTCGCTGGGATGCTGTCTCATTGAAGGAAACTCGCATCTCTTTTAACGTCAAACTTGCACAAGTCTTTTGGTTATTTTTGTCGGTAAGATGCGGCTCATTGGCGTTTACACCACATTTGTTTTTGATGGACATTGTAAATTTTCAAACATGCAGTTAAGGTGTTATTTCATACCTGATAATTGATGAAGAGAATATAAAAGGACCTAATAGAAAAGAGAAGAAATGGTATTATTAAAAACAAAAATGACCTGTTTCGTCGCTCGTATTTCGGTTGTCTATAAATATAGTTCCTGTCATTTTTATGAATGTAAACTATGTTTATTGTGTCTTTTAGGGGGACATCAATGGCTTAAAATGATTAGTTATGCTATTTTTTTATAGGGAAGATAATCATCATGTTTTAAACATTATTTTTTTTTCAGATGTCATTGTGGATTACAGTGTCAGATTTGTATGGATGGCAAATCCGTCTGTTTAACAAATGAAATAGAAAATCGTAGGTTAAAACTGCGACTTTTCCAATGTGTCTATTGACTTCATTTAAATATCTAAGCAGTTCAAATATGTTAACAGTCGAGTATATGTCAAGATGCTCAAGAGATTTTCAACTTTTTCTTCATTTAGTAACTGTATACCTAAAATGTGTGAAACCAAAAAATATGTCTTCACTGGGAACTCCAGAGCTGAAACATGAAGACTTCAGTTTAGCAGGGACTTAACTCTAAGGCTAGTTTTGGTCATTTTTGCACATAGGAACTTTACAGAAACAGTTAGTGTAAAACTGTTGTGCTTCACGACGACATGTCTTCTTAACTACAGAATGATGCATTGAAATAGAGACTGCGCGATACATTCACAGAATTTTGGAAAATTTTTGACATATAAAACACCCTTTCCTTTTGAAAATAAAAATTCTATATATAATGGTGTCGACCTAAAGTTGTAAGGCAAGTTTACTTTAACTTTGTAAAGATTAACTTAGTATAGACTTATAAACAAAAGGTCACCACACTTAAACTGTGATGGACACAAAGACCTTAAAAGGCAGGTCCTATCTATATTTTTTTCCCTCCCATTCCTTTATACACTTCTTTTCCATGTACTGGTTTTTTTTACATAAAGTTGATTGACGTTTCATAATACTTCGGGTTTAAAAGTATCTTTTGTTAGAGGTATGAAGAAATCATTAATTTCCCTGAAACTGCTTCATGACCAGCGGCAAATATTACAGTCATAATGCAAAAGATATAGTAATAAGTTTGTGATGTAAAAGATTGCTCCGGTGAAATAACAATACCAGTTGATCATGTAGTTTCAATTTACGAATTTCACCACTACTAAAAGTTATCCTGCGATCGTTTACCAAGGGAATTAATAATCATAGTTATTGTGGAAGATATAAAAGGGGGAATCCGACTCTATATTATTACAATCTGTGATATTACTAAATGATTCAAATTAAAAGAAATACTCTGGAATATAAAAAATACTAGGATAAGAATATATACATTAACATTAGTTTTTATTTCATTTTGTAATTATTTTTTAAATATGATCTTGTAAATATCTAAGAAAAAACCAAAGACAATTTATCCTGTGGTTTTAAAACTTTCTATTGTTATATTCATCAACAATAAAAACACATATCTATCAGCATTATGTTCTTAGATTAAACGCATCGGACAGATACAAAATTATGTCTATCCCCACAGCAGGAAACATATTTGTTTCCAGACAAATAAGAGTTGACAGCAAGAGATGTAAATATAATCGCTCTAGATGATCCAATAATTCATTTCCTATTTTGGAATTTTCAACCAAAATAAGTCGTTATTTTTATATGATCAATATTAAAGTTTTTAAAAAAATATGCATAAAAATGGAGACTAAGTCGATTAAAAAATAAACCATTCTAATTTTGAAAATTAAACTTCTACTTGTCTGTCCATTTTTGGACACCATTACACACCAGAACTATTTTATTTCCATGTCTTGTCAACAACAAAACATTGGTCAAAACCCTGATTTGACATAAGTATTCAAAATGCGTACTTAATGTCATGTTGATGAGACCCCAAACTATTCTACACAAAAACCTTTAACATTTATTCAACCAAATCTTTAACATTTCTTTAACATTTCTTTAACCAAAACTTTAACATATCTTTAACCCAAATGCTAAAAGAGGGACGAAAGATACCAAAGGGACAGTTAACCTTTTTTATACAAAAAAAACTATAACAGGACTAGCGGACGCACGAACAAACCGAAAACACAATGTCTCTGGGTTATCAAAATTTGAGCAATAAGACAAAAAAACCTCTAACGAACCATTTTCTGAGATTTAGCAGATGTTAAAGAAAAACAATTTGCAAAGATTTAGGGTTAATCTAGAATCTAATATTTAGGCAACACAAGATTATACATGTTAAAATCTCTTAATCCATTTTAAAAGATACATATTAAGACACAACACAAAAACTAAGGGAATTACATGAGCTCCAAAAAAGCAAGAACGCATGCCTCGAGTGGATGAACGCCAAACAAATACACACAGTCAAAATGTCCTTATTGGTAATAAAACACAATCTGTAAAATCAACAAACGATCCAATGTCAGAATATAATCGAAACACGAGAGTGATTATAGAAAACTGGAAATTCTGAAAAAATAAAATACAATAAAAGGCTTGTATGTATGACATATGTGGTTTTTTTTTTAAATGAAAGACTATTTTATTTAATTTAGTTGAATTCCGTATATGAAGCAAACTTATAAATAATTCATTTTATTTTTTTGGAATTTTGGATCCTCGATGCTCATCAACTTTGTACTTGTTTGGCTTTATAAATATTTTGATATGAGCGTCACTGATGAGTCGTTAGTCCAAATAATGATGACGTCTGGCAAGGCTATTTTTATTTTTTTTCTGGGACGCCTTCTTATGACGTCATAACGCTGAAGCCATTTTTTACGTCTAGAGTTTGAGGTCAAATTTTGGGGGGGAACTTTGACACCTAATTTTAACAAGAAATTTTCATTGTCGGTTAGAAATGTTTACGTAGTTACAAAGTCCTACCTTTTTTGTGCTCATTGATGTAAAATATTTCCAGAAATATCCAAAAGAAAGGTTTAAATAAGATACGATTCCATTTAAAGTGGGGGAATATTTATTTTGTTTGGAAATGATTTCCCACAATTACCAACGTAACATCACTTCCGGCGAAAGTTAAATTTAAAATTTGTTAAAATATTTCCCCACTTCAAATGGAATCGTATCTAATTTAATCCTTTCTTTTGGATATTTCTGGAAATATTCAGTGATTAGATACATAGATATATCGCATATATATTAACCAATTCACGATGATTAATTCAAAACTTATCTTTCATTTTTTACATTAGCTATTTTTTGTGGATAGTATATACCTTTTTTAATAAAATAAAAAAAAACAATTGTATTGCATGAAACAAACGATCCCATGTCAGAATATGAATAGGA
Source organism: Mytilus edulis (assembly GCF_963676685.1). Classification (NCBI taxonomy): domain Eukaryota; kingdom Metazoa; phylum Mollusca; class Bivalvia; order Mytilida; family Mytilidae; genus Mytilus; species Mytilus edulis. The sequence continues at coordinate 45,705,422 of NC_092352.1, read as the reverse complement.
CAAGATATGGAACAGACATAAGTCATTGCAGAAAAGCGGAAATTCTGGTCAAAGAAAATTAAAGTAAAATGAATCCAAACAATTAAAAGGCTACTACACATGGCATGAGTTGTTTATTCTTAATGAAAGACTATTTGCCTTCATTTAGATGGATTCTGTATAGCTTCTATCTCTTCGATGAAAGATGGGCTAAAGATACCAGAGGGACACTAAAGATACCAGAGGGACAGTCACAGTATTTTTGAAGATAAAACAGTTCAATTCTATTACAACTTCGTGTTAAAATGATATAGTGTTAATGTTTATGAAATCAAATGGTTGTTTGGTGGCTTTTTATCACATATACCATACATATCATATTATATGTGAATGCTCAAGTTCACTTCCATATAGTTCTGAGATGCTGTTTTTATAGTGCAGTCTGTTTTGTATTTTTGTGTTTTAATTTCTAGGTGAAAGCAATACCAATAAAGAAAATTAAAGATCAAACTTCTCCTCAGATTTTACATTATCTTACTTAAGCAGTGGGATTTTTTTTATAAATTTTATATGGCATCAGATTGAAGTTAATGCCTTCCATGTCAAAGTTATTATTGATTACAGTCGTGCAAAGGAATAATGCCGAAAAGCAATATTTGAAACTTAATATTTAGGTCTTCATCTCTTAATCTGATTGGGAAATCTTGTGGAAAATTACAGTAATATTTCATTACGACACAATTGGAATATTGCTGGGATTTCCAGCGTATATAAAGGTCGCTCTGTTAATTTTTAGAAAAAGTTCAAAAAATAAGAAACTATTATTTGAATTGTCACGTTCTTGTCAAAACTGAATTTGAAATATTGGAGTTTTCATAATAACAAATTGAGATTGAGTGGTGGATCTTTAAACTTCATTTTTCCAAATGGGTACTGTTTTTTTAATAGTATTTTCCAGGGAATTTTACATATGTTTCACAACGAATCACATACTTTTCTATCCAAAATGACTTCATAGCTGATTATGCGGTATTTGATTCACTCATTGTTGAATGCCGTACGATAACATATAGTTGTTAAATTCTGTGTAATTGGATTCTTGTAGAGAGTTGTCTCATTGGCCATCATACCACATCTTCATATTTTTATATTTATTTTGACCTTTTGAAGTTTTCTGATACTTTTTTGTTAAAAAAATCATCTTTTTGTTCAGAGCAATCACAATCTGCACTTAAACCTCTATCGAAGTGGTAGGGGCTATAATAGCCTAAAATGGCCCCAGATTTGCAAGATAATAAAATTTCTAACAGAGTAGATTTTTCTCCATAAATCATTAGAACATGAGTCAATGATTAAAAAAAATGTTTTTATCTAACAAAAAAAGGTTCAATGACGTCAGAATGGTAGGTGCAAATGACGTCCTAATTGGGAAAAAAAGCAAAAATACAGAAATTTAGATGGTTTTTCGAAATTTTGACCATCGCACCATGCTTGCACCAAATAGAAATTTAAACATTCTGACAAGTTCATACATATCAAACTTCGGATAAAAAATCTTTTTGTTGCAAGGTTGGTGCAATAGTTTATTTTATATTTTTCATAGCCAAGCGGAGCAATAAAAAGCTGAAATTTGCCGTCCAAATTGGACCTATTCATCTGATAAAGTTTAGTTTAAACATTCTTTCGCCTGTAGGAACTTCATTTTTTTGGTTTATGAATGTAACATGTATTCCTGATATTATTAAGTATATCTAGTTAATCTTGTAGAAAAAAAAACGAACTACATATTGTAAGGGAGTCAATATTGAACAACTTTGAGGACATTTTTTTTTTAATTAGAGATTTTAGATAGTCGTGCTATATAAAAAAATCTGTACATTTCTATTTTTCTGCTACATTTCTACAGAATGATGCATTGAAATAGAGACTGCGCGATACATTCACAGAATTTTGGAAAATTTTTGACATATAAAACACCCTTTCCTTTTGACAATAAAAATTCTATATATAATGATGTCGACCTAAAGTTGTAAGACAAGTTTACTTTAACTTTGTAAAGTTTAACTTACATTTTGTAGTATAGACTTATAAACAAAAGGTCATCAAACTTAAACTGTGATGGACACAAAGACCTTAAAAAGCAGGTCCTATCTATATTTCTTTCCCTTCCAATCCTTTATACACTTCTTTTCCATGTACTGTTTTTTTTTACGTAAAGTTGATTGACGTTTTCATGATACTTCGGGTTTAAAAGTATCTTTTGTTAGGCCGTGTTCCCATTGACCTAAACTCGGTGTTGTGTAAGTGTAACTCACACGTAAACTAAACAAAATTACGTTCCCATTGATAAAACTCAATGTTTACATGTAGTGTAAATCATGTTTTATCTACATGCAGTCGATACTCGATGTAGGCCTTGTGTAGATTCAGTGTACATATAACTAGGCATTTAAAACATTAGTTTCACCGTGCATATTTAAAGAAGAAACGACTTTTGAATAAAATTGATATTTATAGCAATTATTATAATAAAAGTTCTTTACAGAAATATTTGTCTAAACCTGATATATTTATTTGTTTTGTTTAGAAATAAAACTTAACGTAGCTTTATTAAGCCCTTATCAAGACTCAAAGCAGCATCATTGCTGAACACATAATTCATTTGAAAATGAAGGTATTTCCGAATAAACTTGACTTACACAGAAATATTTGCCACTGGTCTTTACTCAAACAACGATTCACTCATAAATGCATTACTTAAAAAGTGTGAGGTAAATGTAAAAGATTATTTTGCTTAAATTTATATAATTGGGAAGAAACACGAGATTTATTTTGAAAATGAACCTACCTATATTCCAATTGGATGTGTTTTTGTTGGTAATGAGCATAGATAACAAGTTTCATAAAATTTGATGGTTAGATAACGGAAACGGCAAAATGTAGACTATCCATATGTCCGTATCTATAATACTAAAATAACGAGGTCCAATTTGTCAGCCGTCTTGTGGTAAAAACGACAAATCAAAGAATTCAACTTTATATATAGCTAATATAGGACAATAGTGTTGATTAAAAAACTACACCACTCCAGACCCTTTTGTTTTCCACATAATTAATATTGCCAAGAATTAACAAGTTCCGGGTCGAATCCGATACTGATTCCAACAGTATAATTAAAAAAAATCCTGAAAATTGTAAGAGTCCAGTACGGAAACCGGATTTACTGGACACAAGTAATGGCAGGAAATTAGTGATGGTAGGGAAAATGAGTGACTCTTCTATGTTCCCCAGAGGGCATTAATGAAAAAGCATAGAAGAGTCACTCATTTTCCCTAACATCAATAATTTCCTGCCATCACTTGTGTCCAGTAAATCCGGCTTCCGTACTGGACTGAACGGATCATATAAACCGCAGGGAAAGTATGATACAAGCCCAAACTACGTTCAAACCTATGATTGCGTTGGATAAAAACCGCAATTTTTATACGTGTGCATGTAAAGCAAATTTCGTTGTAGAAGGGTCTAAAAACAGCACAAACAACATTTTCCAAAAGACCAAAAAAGTGAAAAAGTATATTTAAACAAAACGCATTTGACTAACAGGTCGAACAACTGATGTCCTTAAACCCTGCTGACTGCCATTGGCGATTGACAAATAAAATTGATCACGAGATGTAACACAATGGATCTAATATAAATATATATGGATAGTTGACATTCCCATGCATAGAAACAAGTGTCAGAAGTCTGTTAGCATCCTACATGTTTGTTACCTTTTTCAAGGTTATGTTTTGAATAATTTTTTAATCATGTGTAAAAATAAAGTGTCATTTTGAAAATAGATTTTCTGGTATGTGCGTCCGTTTGTCTGTGCGTATGTTTGTCTGTTCACGCTTTAGGTTAAAGTTTGTGGTCAAGGTTGTTTAATCTGACATCAGACTCAGACTTCTTTTGAACTGAGTTTTACTAGGTGTATTGTTATGTGTTAGTTTTTTTCTACGTTGGCTAGATGTGTAGAGTGTGGGGGGGGGGGGGGGGGGTTGAGATCTCATAAAAACATGTTTAACCCGCTGATTTTTGCGTTTGTGCCAATTCAGGAGCCTCCGGCAGGGCCGTAACTAGGGTTCGAATTCAGGGGAGGCAGGGTTTTGGGGCCGCCGATTGAGGCCCCTTAGAGAGAGCGGGTTGGGGGCGCAGGCCCCCCCCCCCCCCCCCCACCCCGCCGACTTTTTTTCTCGCAGTAAAATGGCTAAAAATTACCCGTTTTCCTTTGATTTACTAACTTTAAGAAACATCAGTATTGCTTGAACCTGGAAGCAATTTTTATGCCAAAACAAACGGAGATTGCTGTTCGGAGTAAGACTAGGCTCCGTCTTAAAGATCGTTCTTTGACCTATAATTATTAACATTAAATACATTGTGACCGCGGATTTTGTTCTCAATATGGCTAAAAATCACCCGTTTTCCTTCGATTTCCTAACTTTAAGAAACATCAGTATTCCTGGATCCTTGAAGCAATTTTTTATACGAACAATTATTATCTGTATTTAAAGATATTTTTGTTAGAAATCAAACTGGTAAGTTAAAAAAACATAAAGCAAGATCATAGAAAGCAAGATATTTTTTTTGTCGAGGACCTTGAATTGACGGTTCAATTTCGGTAAAAAATCCGGAAAATGACAGATATATCACGTACCATGATAACACTGTTAAAACTGTAAACTTGTGTTGTTTATAATATGAATTCAAGTTCTTCGTGTACATATTGTCAATATTTCATTTCACTACTTCAAAAACAAATTTTGGTGTCGAAAATTCAGGGGAGGCAGTTGCCTCGCCTGCCTCATAGGCAGTAACGGCCCTGTCCGGCCTTGTTAGTCTTGCGATTTGGGCATCCATGTACTAAAGACACATTCTTGTTTTCAACTATTTTGACATATATATGATGAATTTAGTCATAATAATCAACGACCAAGTCATACGTCACTAAGATTAGTGAAGGCGAAAGATAGTCACAGTGACAAGAACTACAATAAAACAAATAATATATATAATGAATATAGAATTTTTTTTAGAATACAGATAGTAGCATGTACCAGTTTGTAATGCTATAGATATGGTTATCTGGATCTTTAAAATAGATAATAAAAATAAGATGAATTTCGAAAACGTCAACCCTAACAATCCTCTACATATGTCTAAAAGGGGGGGGGGGGTACTGCTATAGTTCATTGATAGGGGTGTCGCTGTTTTGTTACCTCATCCTGTTTTAGATTTTAAAAATATATACCTTTTTATATATTGCATAGAAAAAAAGTAACCTTTTTCCATATTGATTTGGTTTCATGTGGTTTTATGTAAAAGTTGAAAATTTAAGTGTCAAAAGAGAAAAAAATGGTTGATAAAGACACAGCAGGAACACCAAATAGGTTGACATTCAAAGAAGTTATGGGAACTTTATTGTCCTTATCATATATATCTGATAGTCTTCTTAACTTTTCACTTATTTTAAGCATAAAAAGGTGACCTATTCAAGAGGCACGTCCTATCACTTTGTAACTAGAAGTGCCCCCCTTCCAACCCCAACCCCTACCTGAAACATAAGTACTGTAATGGAAATACACCGATATTTAAAAACACCATTTAATGCATGTGTTTGTATCTATTTATTTTTGATTATTTATATTAAGATTTCTTGGCGCTTAATAGGTGTTCTTGTCGTTATATTATTCCTCTTGTCGCTGATATGTGAGACCCCACCCAGCACTAGATGCACAATCTGTATATATCAGCAATACCTGGCGTTTTGTTTTGTTTGTTGATGTTTCAATATTGCTTTTCCACTTATCATTTACTTTCGAGTTTTACAATTTGCATCTTAAATTGCCTTTCTGTTGCAACATATTTAAAATTAAATCTTGTAAAATAGAACAAATTTCCATTGCCATGGGCACAGATGTGTTGCTAGGAAACAGCAGTGAATTTGGCCAAAATGTGCATTTAATTATGAAATATTTAATTAGTGCAACGTTCACTTGCTGAACAGTTTTAATTTCAAATATAGATAGATTTAAGCTGTATATCAATCATATTTGATGAGTTTAACTCTGCCATTATGTTGCTTGCTAGGCAACAGAGTTATACCCAAAATGCAATTATTTTCAGAAGGTCTATGGTATAGAGTTACAACATGACAAATTAAATGAAATTTGGGGGTGGGGCCAAAAGTGGCCCTAATAGCCCCTAGTCCTTTGGACTTATTTGTCAACATATAGTTTCAAGATACTTAGATTAAACTACTAGTAAAACACAAGTGGAAATATCCAAAATGTATTTCGTTCAGTTTTTTTTCGCATAAAAATAATTTCAGTACCAATCGACATAGGGAGTTACTAATATAAATTAATTCTATGTCTATTAGATTATTTCATTGTGTAACATTGCATATTGACTAATGTACCATAATTTGTTATTTTTCTACCTATTGTGTCTGTTTGTTTTGTTCACGGATCGTTGATAATATAATGGAATAACTGTCAAACAAGTGAGAGGTTTAACTAGCTTTAAAACTAGATTCAATCCACCATTTTCTACATAAGAACATGCCTGTTCCAAGTCTGGAATGTGACAGCTGTTATCCATCCGTTTGATGTGTTAGAGCTTTTGAGTTGCCATTTGATAAGGGACTTTCTGTTTTGAATTTTCCTCGGACTTCAGTATTTTTGAAATTTTACTTTTTTCATTGAAGGTGGATTTGCATAGAGGGTGATGGATACTTGGCAGGAGATGTTGACCCTGCCGATCATGTGGTTCTGCTTCTTCTTATCTTATTTGTATTGTGGTTTTTTCCCCCATCTTAACCACTATATTTTCAAAGACTTAACGAGATGAAAACATAGTTAAACTACTGTTATCTCTAGTATAAAAAAACTCATAAAAATACCATGCGTAAAATTGTATAAACCAGACTCGTTTCATCAACAAACCTCTATTCCTAAGAAAGTTAATATGTTTTTATAATTATTCTCTAAACACATGTTAAAAAAGGCAACTAAGAATGAAAATAGATATTCGTTTGTGTTTTATTAAATACTTCATTTGACTCAACTGTAGTGTTAATTACATTGTAATTGTTTATTCGACTCAAATGATTTGTTAAATAGTTGCAGAAATCGTTTCAATAAAGGATAGTTTATTGTCGTATAAAAATACTAAACGTTAAAGCAATTTTAAGAATGATAAATTTGAAATAAAAAGAGCAAGCTGCATTAAATCTTGAAGTAAATTGCAAGATTGACACGATGTTTTTATTGACGTCAGATGTTTTTAGGCGTTATTAAAAGCAAAAAATATAATTATCTTTTTTTACGAAAAATAACATAATAAGGAGGAGCTTTCCATATTATTTTGATTTTAATTGTTGATGCTGTGAACATAAGTTATTTCAAGAATAAAAAATTACCTAAACTATAGGATTATCATTAACTTTCCCTTTTCGTGTAGATGAACCGTTAATGAACATCCAAATAAAAAGGAGTAATAACAAAACCAATCATCTGTATATAATTAACCCTAAAAAAGAATCATTTTGGAACTTTGAATGACGTTAGGATTTTTAATGAGGATCAAAACATGTCGTAAATACCAGCAGGGACATAACATTTTTTTTTAACAGAAATTCTAAAATTGAATTGTTTATTCGTCGGTCATAAAATATATTCATAAAGAGGTGAATACTCGATTAACTTAAAAAATATATATGTTTTAAATTCTTTCTTAGATGTTTTATTTCATTGCAAATCAAATTTTAGCATTACAAGCTTTAGATTTAAGAGAAAATCCGACATGTCATGATGAATAGATTTTAAAGTCTGATGGAGGGCAAGATGATATATTCATAGCTCATCAAATATGAGAGAATAGGAATTAACAGTAGTATATCGATGTTCAAATCATTTTTTATAAACGAATCAAGATAAACAAAGAATGGGAGAAAAGCATGAACTTAAAACAGAGCCAGACATCGGGCATCGACAATAACGGAATCTCCTATTTACATGCATCACTCACAATCGCAATCAGAACGTTGTTACAACAAAGGATTATAACATTAATGATACTTATCTGATTTAAGACAAATGATGCTCTAGGTAAAACTTTAAAAAAAAAAAGATTCCAAACATAATTTAATCGTTTAGAAAGTTACAAATACCAGAAAATCATTTACCAAACTCTTTTACAGCAAATTTCAATTACTTATGATCGAAATTGTGTGTTTTACATTATTTCAGATATACAGAACTCTCTTATGTTATCCATGTAGTGCCAATAAAACTTGTTCCCGCTTACACTACTTTTCTTGCTTTATCATTTTATTTCATATAGTTTAAAAATTCATTTTAAAACTATTTATAAAGAACTTATTTGGTTCTACTTTTTAAATTTCCGTATTCCTATCCCATCAAATTGTAACAGTCTTCTGTCTCATTGTCACTCATGTTACATCTTTTTATTTTTATTTTTTAAAGCTTGTTAAACAGGGGTGCAAACATTTGTAAACTGACAAAAACTAATCGCAAATTAAACTGGTAGTACACATTCACTAACAAGCAACCAGCAGATAAATCGACGGTCTAGAGGTAGTTAAAGATACACCTTTTCTGTTCTAGATTCACATTTGAATAATTAATGTGTTTAGCAAAAATGCTAAAGTATACAAATTCAAAATCTGAAACATAAAAACATAAAAACATAAAACAAATTATGGCAGTTGCTATCTACAGTTCGTTTCTTTTGTTGCAGCTCGTTGTTTTTGTTGTTCCGTTGTTTCCCCCTTAAATTTGATGTGTTGCCGTCGGTGTTAATTTTTTACCCGGATTTATTTTTTGTTAATGAATTATGACTAATGAACAGCGATATACTAGTGTGTCCTTTATCATGTTTTTTTACGTTTCCTATACTGATTTATTTTATAGAAGGTTGCTCAATACAATGAACATATTAAACCATGGGTTCAAAGTTGTGCAGTTGAAGTCATTATTGTGAAAAATTTATGGACGAATTCAGGAGTTTGTTGACACTGATGGCATATGAAGATATATCATTTTCAAAACAATGGTAGGTCGTTTTTTTTTATTCTTATATTAGATACAAACGCACAGGTCTTAAAATGGATAAAACTTGATTTTATATGATAACTTTGCCGCTCTTCCTGCCGACTGTTTCTTTATTATTGTTAGGCTGACTTCATACAGGAACTTCTTAGGAAAACAGATAAGAAGTTAGCAATATCCTTTAACTCTACTTTCCGCTATATAGATGATGTTCTTTCACTAAATAATTCAAAATTTGGTGACTATGTTGAACGCATCTATCCCATCGAACTAGAGATAAAGAATGCAACAGATACAGTTAAGTCGGCCTCATATTTTGACTTACATCTAGAAATTGACAATGAGGGTCGGTTGAAAAAACACTTTACGACAAAAGGGATGATTTCAGCTTTCCATTTGTGAACTTTCCATTTCTAAGTAGCAACATTCCAGCAACACCTGCATACGATGTATATATCTCCAAATTGATACGATATTCCCGTGCTTGCATTTCCTATCATGAATTTCTTGATAGAGTGTTGCTGCTCACAAGGAAGCTATCAAACCAAGAGTTCCAAATGGTGAAGTTGAAATCATCTCTTGGTAAATTTTACGGACGCCATCACGAGTTTCACAAATAATATCGGATATGTTCCTTTCATCGTAACTACAATCCCCTTCCCTTTCGTGAATGTGATCACATAAGCAACACGACGGGTGCCACATGTGGAGCAGGATATGCTTATCCTTTTGGAGCACCTGAGATCACTCCTAGTTTTGGTGGGGTTCGTGTTGTTTATTCTTTAGTTTTCTATGTTGTGTCATGTGTACTATTGTTTGTCTGTTTGTCTTTTTCAATTACAGCCATGGCGTTGTCAGTTTATTTTCGAATTATGAGTTTGACTGTCCCTCTGGTATCTTTCGTTATATGTTATATTTGTTATTCTCGTGGGATTTTGTCTGATGCTTGGTCCGTTTCTGTGTGCGTTACATTTTAGTGTTGTGTCGTTGTTCTCCTCTTATATTTAATGCGTTTCCCTCGGTTTTAGTTTGTTACCCCGATTTTGTTTTTTCCATGGATTTATGAGTTTTGAACAGCGGTATACTACTGTTGCCTTTATTTCGTCCCTCTTTTGTGGCAACCTTTTCAATTTTGTTGTTTTAATCAAGTTTAAAAGACAGTATTAGTCTTTTCAAATGTTGCGCGAAATTGGAATTTGAAAACATAAATTATGTGACGATTATCTTATAATCAATGTGTATATATTAATATATCACCATATATATATGACAAAAGTGTATTAATAATATCTCATTACATTAAAAACTAATTCTTTTGAGAATTCTTAAAGGAAGTTATGCCTCTTAAAATGTAAATATTTTTAAATTTAAACTGTATATGTTGCGGGCTAAAGTTGAAACTATCCTACTACGAAAATGTGAGATCTGAGAAGGCTCTAGTCAGCGTACTCTAAAACGGTTTATTCTGTAAAAAAAAGTGTTGTGCGTACTAGAATCGGTAGAATACGATCATTTCGTTACTACGTGGTCGGTTGTAATGCCTGTGGAATGAAATGTATTGAGGATTCCTTCTACCTAATAACCATTGCATCAGAATAAGCAGCGTTTAAATGATACTGTTTACTTATATTTTTCAGTTTTTAAAACTATGACATTATTGATTGGAAACCTTAGACAGTATATGCAGTTTTATTTTTTTTTTTTTTTATTTTTTTTTTTTTTGATGAAATTCTAAACTTTAACATACTTGGTTCCCTATACTTTTTGTTTCAAACAGACTATACATCAGCATTTTAGCGACTGAATTAGTACAGCATTGTTGTATACAATTCTTAATATCTTATACCAATCAATTAATACGCAAACAAAATTATTCATAATTTTAAATATAAATTTCTCAATCACTATAATTATAACGTTTTTGACCTTTTTCGAGCTCAAGATTGTTTTCTATTGCTTAATTGGAACTTGTTCTTTGTGGTATTTTTATTCACTAGAAACGACGGAAACTAATTTGCTGTCAAATTACTTGTCATAAATAGAAATTTGCTGCTAAAAGGTATATAATTAGTTTAGAATGACGTCATATAAATGCTTAATGAGTAGAAATTTTCTGTCTCTTCTATTTATGTGCAAAAATGAACAGGATTTTGTATTTGATTTCGTTTGTTTTATCACTTCCACGGCTTTTAATACATAGAAATGTCTTGTTAAATTAGACGTAAAAACCATAGGTTTTAACCACTCTAACTGAAATAAAATGCCCTAAGTTTTCACCTACAAATTTATTTATTTTTGTGTATAAATATTAATTTGTTATAAATGTTTAACCCATTTACGACATTAGAATAAAAAACATGTCAAATCTGTAACATGAAAGAATCGACTTCTCTTGAACTGAATTTTAATGTGCGTATTGTTATGTGTTTACTTTTCTGCATTGACTAGAGGTATAGGGGAGGGTTGAGATCTCACAAACATGTTTAACCCCGCCGCATTTCTGCGCCTGTCCCAAGTCAGGAGCCTCTTGCCTTTGTGAGTCTTGTATTATTTAAACTTTAATTTTCTTGTGTACAATTTGGAGTTTAGTGTGGCGTTCATTATCACTGAACTAGTATATATTTGTTTAGGGACCAGCTGAAGGCCGCCTCCGGGTGCGGGAATTTCTCGTTGCATTGAAGACCTGATGGTGATCTTCTGCTGTTGTCTGCTCTATGGTCGGATTGTTGTCTCTTTGGCACATTCCCCATTTCCATTCTTAATTTTATTTGTTGTATTTCAGGAATACATAGTGCATTCCTTCATGCAAACGAAACAACTAGTTTATAGCTAAAATCACTATATTATCTCTGTTATCGAAGGAGCAAGCACTCACAGCAGACTGTAATATCAACACTACCCATAATTTGATTGGATAAAAGCAGGAGTAAAATTTGCAATGAGGTGGCATAATCATTTTTTGTACAAAAAATCCTTTGAATTTCTTAGATTTTTGATGTGATTTTCTGACAAATTCTTCTGGCTTATGTGCAAATAAAATGTATGGTTTCGGGTAACTCAAATATGTTCGTCCTAATGTGAAGATATAAACAAAATTGCAAATGTGTGTGTCTGTCCAGCAAGGAGATTTGAAAATGTATCAATGCATTGATAATAAAGCCAACAATGGGTCACTTTGATACAAATCTGATCCTCACCTGAAGAATCCAACTAATGTCATGAAATAATTTAAGGCAAAAAAAAAAGGTAAGGAGAGGGTTACACGCTCTGTAGCATGATTAACCCCACCACATTCATTGCGTGCCTATCCTAAGTCAGGAGCTTTTCGTTAAGTGATTCTTATTTGTTCATATCTTTCGTACAATGTATGTGTTTTACCGTCACTTGCTAGTTTATAAATTAGGTCGTTAGTTTTTCGTTTAAATTGATTCACAATAAACGGATCGTGGTCATTGACTATACTGTATGGGTTTATCTATTTGTTGAAGGCTGTAATATTGCCAATATTTGTTTAGATTTACTCAATGTGAAATAGTTGTTTCATTGGCATTCATACAAAATATCCATGTTTGTATATCATTTGCGTACGTTTGACGTCGTTTTAAACGTTATTTTCAGTTATATTGAATAAATGGTTATGAATTATATTCAAGTTTTCCTATAAACTTCAGATTATTACAATTTCAGATCTGTTTTCCTTTCAAAAGAAAATAGCATTTTTTTTCTTTAAATCTTTTAATTCATTTACCTTAGCTTCTTTGGCGTCTGCAATTGTGCAAAATAAAATATGAAAAGAACACGTAACATAATTTAATGTGTGCGAAGCGCTCGTCTGAATTTACATTTATCAGGAACGTTCAAAGCCGAATTTTGGAAAGACGCGTAGTCTTAGAACAAACAGTTGAATAGATATACATTTTTTGTACCACTGAAAAATAGTCGCGTGCATCTACGGTAAACTTTGCTACTGCAACTGATACATTATTGAACCATATCATCATGCAAATAGGTGATTTCCATGTTTTAAAATCGAAAAAAAAAACAGATAGAAAATTGTTATATGAATCGTTCTAGTTTTTTGGCATATTTCTCAAGCATTTTGACTGCAAAAGACTCGAACAAACAAGTTAGTGTTTTTATCAGGTATCTATTTGTGAAGAATGTTGATACATTTTGTCTGCATCTGACTTAAATTAGATTTGGAAGAAGTATACCTATTGACACTTGAAAACATGCAAATAATTAGAACGATTTGTATGGATTGTTTATCCCTTTGCTGTAACTATTCACAATATAAATAAACAATATGGAAACCTAAAAGAAGAAATAATGTAAAGAAAACAATTATTATTTGCTTTATTGTGAGCGAGATTTATTGCATAATTATTCATAAAAACAATTACGATACAAATACGAATACTGAAGTGGATTGTGTCTTGTTCATAGCAACCATTTCACGTCTCTTTATTTCTATATTGGTGTAACACGTCAATCTCTAATACATTACTGTTCATGGTTTATGTAATTTAAGTTTGATTTCATAACGTTCATGTTTATTTGACAACGCTGCGAAAAAAAATATAATAATAATGTTTACCTGCATGTGCACTTTTACGTTTTAGTGTAAAGGTTAGCTTTTGATATTTTGTCTTTCATTCGAGTTCTTTTCTTGATTTCTTGAGCGTTAGTGTTTTATAATTACCTTTTAGCTTAAATAAAGAAGTGGCTGATTCCTTTTTAATGAGGAAACCTAATAACACTTGGTCAAGGAAACACTGATCATTTTATTTCTTTTTTCTATTCCTTTTAATTTCTTTGACATTTACACATTCATTTCTTATACAACTGAAATAACATGATTGCAAGTGCTTGTCAGAAAAAGCAGTTCTAATTAAACCAAATTGCGGCTTTGTTGTTCTTACGAAACTGTTCAAATCTAGATATAACAGCTCACACTCAAATGACTTGTAGGCAGATTGGTGCAAGTGCAATTTTTTAAATAAATAAAATGTACTATGGATAGTCATTATTTATAAAGTTGTATATAGTGAACTATTATCTCTCGATCAGAAGTGGATTATGTAACATCAAATGAATATTTTAAGGGTGTAAAATTGGGAAGAAAAAACCCATTAAAAACATATATCAACTACGCAGATAAAATCAAAGCGGTGGGTCTATAAAAACTGTCAAAATATAGATGTGATCAATCGATGGATCGAATATATAGCAATCGTCATATATCTGAATTGGGACAAACATCGATTGCAGTTGTTGATAGTTCCGTTATATTAATTTTTCAATTTTCATTTTATTCACCTTTAAACTATATGAGAGGTCCTACATACAAATAATAACAGTTAACAAAGTCCATTTGATATTAACCATAAAAAAAAAACCTGCGGAATATAAATTACAACTATGCACGACATGTGTTCTCGATTAATCTTTTACCCAAAAAGTGGGATGTAGAAAAAAAATACTTGTTTATTATTAGAACTGTTTATTCTAGCGAGCAACCGAAATCATCCATTTTACCAAAAAAGTCCTAAAAATGAAACTGCAAATGTCAAAGTAGTTAACAGCAATAAATAAGAAATAAAACGAACTGAGATTTGGTTACGTGGTATTTATTTAGGCAACAGTCACTGCTTGTTAAACAAAACTGTAATTGTAAAACATTGACGCTATAATCAAGAAAACATAATCAAATAAAAGATAAGATATAAAAATCCATCATTTGGGATTCGAGGTAAAGGTTAACATGACGGTTGACATTATCAATATTGCATTTTTAAACATGTATGAATTAAGGTAGCACAATACAAAGATTTGTTTTACTTCCAATCACTAACCTTTAAAATGCTGTAACTTTCTAATGAACGCATACAAAATAATAAAAGAGGTCTATATAATAGTTAATAGATTGAACTATTAAATGAATGCAATATTTTTATTATGCAATAATTATGTAATTAGTGGGAAAATCTCGGTCAGTTCACTTGAACGAATTTAGCTCTTTCATCTCTTAAACTATACAGATAATTTTAAGGAGATCTTACTCAACACATCACGGGATTCAAAAATGTGTCTCAAATTGTCCCTATGGTATTTCATTCTCTCATAAATCTCTAATTAGTGTGAACATCATAACCACATAAAAGAAGATAATGTTTAATTAAGTGTAATATTTGTTCTATAAATTCTATCTGAAGTCTGAGACATGTTTTTGTAGATAATGGCCATAGGAACAACATATAATAAAAATCAATCCTCTTGGAATACCTATGAGGAAGCTAATTTCAATTGAAAGTAGAAATTTGAGGGAAAATATTTTAGACACAGTTATAATTGGTCACATAATTGTTGCATCATACTAAAGTTGCATTTATTTGAAAGAGTAATATGTCAGCTATCCATAACTACCACTTTTATAAATTTACAGGCATTATTAAAAAAGTAACAGCATTTTAAAACTTGGGAGTTGGAGTTACAAAATCTTTGTATTGTGCTACCTTAAAGATAAATTTCAAAGTAATGTAAAATCATGGTGAACGATAATATGCAATACTATTATCAGTTCTTTGACACCAGCTTACACTATCTTACAGTGTATGGGCAGCGTCAATATATCGAAACAAGCACGTTTCATTGAACTCTGTCTCGACAGAAATGTAGTTTTATTTCCCAAATTTGACCTTGTCTTCCAGAACAAATGCGTTCACATTACCACATTAATAATGGATATGTCTATCTTAATACTATGTACTTAATCTGAAGGTAACACCTGACCCGTGACAGATTTCCAATAACCTGTTTCACTCTCTCTTCAATACTGTTTGTCAGTATTTCTCATTTGGGAAAATTACTGCTATAAAATACAAAAGTTAGATTTGTGTTCTTTCGTAAATTGGTTTTATTGAATTGATTAGGATCTATTTTGGTATTTTCTGAATTTATTTAGGTGCATTAACGAGATAGCACATGAGTAACAAAGGAGTATTTAATTACATGAAGTGATGTTAATACGCTCAGTGATTGTGGTAAATGTTTTCCCACGAGGAACCGATTGCATTTACGTACTGTAGCATTTGAAAATTAGAATATCTCAAATGAATCATGTCATAAAATCATAGAAATCACCATGTATTAAGACATAGAGTCAACAAAGAAATAAATTTACCTTTTTGTACTAACGCTGTGTTGTTAAAATTGCAACAGTAAGTTCTCGGTTATAAGTAACGCCTACTCACCGTAAATTAGAATGGTACATTTTCTTTTATCAGCATACATCTTTCGTTTTCCATTTGTGACCTTTAATGGCAATTCAACGTCAATTGTACTTTGATATAAGTCCAATGATAACCGCAGTATTTGACCTTTTGATCGGAGACCACAATTATTTCGTAGTGCATTTCTTTTAGAACATAAATGAAAATTAAAAAAAATCCCGCCTGGGTTTTCTCACTGAAATTTTTACAGTGTGATTAACTACTTTTGGGACAAATTATATCAAAATTATAGAAAACTTCATCGGCTCTAACTCAAAATATGGACATTTTTATGTTAAGGGCGTCTTGAACTCTTTTGACAGCTTCCGAAGTGCTAATTTTTAACCTTTTTCAGCTTGACCCAATCACTACTTTCCTTTAAAATTCTGGACCCAATTTTTTTACAGTGTAATTTCACCCCCTACTTGCAATTTGAGGCATAAAATATGGAGAAATAAATTTGGAAGTGGTATAAAAAATATTGGCAAGTAACCCACTGTCAACACTAGGGACTATATTCGTGGAGAACGAAAATCAAAGGACGACAATTGTGGTCTCAGACCTTTAATATGTCTTTTCTGGAATTATTAATCCGGGATTTTGTTGATTTTGTTATAGATATTATAGAGTTATGTGCCCTTTCTGGGCTTATCTTCATCGTTTGTTCTTTTATTGTCTTTTTTTCATTAAAATTCATAATATTTAAAGGACACGCGATCAAGAACAAAATTGTATAGGATAAGCATGTGCATTTTAAAGTCAAGAACCTCAATGATAGTCTGTAGTAACATTAACCAATCTGCCAACTATTTTCACAATAATTTTAAGCTATTGCCGGTTAAGATCTTGTGTAAAAGACATTGTTAATAGTTGACGAACGTGCTTTCGCCTAAATGGCATAGACATATAAAAATCAGATGTCGCGAATTTGGTCAAAACACACCTTAGCCAAGGCAATAGGGCACCAACATAAAATTAAGATAAACAACAATACTCTATACAGAAAATATACGATTGATCTACACGAAACTGTTTTGAACCAGATTGCCCAATTTGTAAGAAATTCCGACTTCACAATAAAATTGTCACCATTCTTGATCTTGTGATAACTTAAATCCAGAGTTAAATCGTATATGGGGAATAGACACGAATCAGAAAAACAACAAGCTAAGATTGTGGTAACGATGAAATAAAATCAATACCTTAATTAATTCCGTATCTGTACCTAGTCAACCAATTCGCAGTAGTCTGTAAATTTTATTCGATTGCGCCAATGACAAGTCATAACTAACTGTGTTTTCTGGTAGTTTGCCTTTGGTTACACATTTGACTTAATGTCTTGTCTGAACTTTTCGCCAGACACATCTTTTGAAATTTATATGAGGAACAGTTCAATGTGAAAATAACACTAAATAATTGTAAACGTCTGAATTGGATTTTAGGATTTACATAAATATAGAACGCTCACAGCCAACATTTTACGGACGCCATCACGAGTTGGTTGACCGTTATGGAATAACCGTATCACAAATGATATCGGATATGTTCCTTACGTCGTAACTACAATCCCGTTCCCTTTCCTGAATGTGACCTACCGAATTAGACTATTTACCGGATTTGTTATCACATAAGCAACACGACGGGTGCCGCATGTGGAGCAGGATCTGCTTTCCCTTCCGGAGCACCTGAGATCACCCCTAGTTTTTTAGTGGGGTTTGTGTTGTTTATTCTTTAGTTTTCTATGTTGTGTCGTGTGTGCTGTTGTTTGTTTGTCTTTTTCATTTTTAGCCATGGCGTTGTCAGTTTGTTTTAGATTTAAGAGTTTGACTGTCCCTTTGGTATCTTTCGTCCCTCTTTTAAAAGACAATGATGATCTTTATGACCAAGAGGGCGATGTACAAATTTGATAATATAAGTCAGAATTTGACGAAAAAATGAATGCATACGGTTGACGTAACATTGACTTTTGTAACAATTAAATTCATGATGCATCATCATGAGATATATGATTGAAGATCTGCATGCTTACCGATATAGCAAACTGGTGCATTTGAGTTCAACGCCAGTTTTTTCATAAACTAATAAAAAGTTATCAAAGGTACCAGGATTATGATTTAATACGCCAGACGCGTGTTTCGTCCTACATTTGACTCATCAGTGACGCTCAGATCAAAATAGTTATAAGCCAAACAAGTACAAAGTTAAAAAGCATACACCCTTTTTGATGATTATAAACAAGTCGTATCAAAAAGTAAAATAAAATAAAAAATCCGAACTCCCCCAGAAAGTCCAAAACAGAAAGTCCGTAATCAAATGGCAAAACCAAATGCTCAAACACGTCAAATAAACGGACAATAACTGTCACACTCCCCACTCGGCACAGGCATCCTCCATGTAGAAAATGGTGGGCCAAACTTAGTCTACTTCTGTTATAGTTTGTTAGTCATGAGAACCACGCAGGTTATGTTATGTGTTTAAGTGACAAAGAATAAAATTACAGTAATGCATCTTGTATAAAGATTGACCCGACTTTGATAGTCTTGACCAATAAATCTAAAATATGTGTCTTTTGTAGCTTGTAAAGCAAAGAGCGTGCGATCCACACAAATCAAATGCATAAAAAACTTTGATGTACCATAGGCAGATTGCAAAATATCAACGCCTTGACATAATGGGAAATCATTTAAACTCGTTTCGCTTCAATAGCTTATAAGAAATCATTATCCTGTATGTTACAATACCAATATACAGACGATATGCACAGAAGTTTTAATTATGGTGCATAACCTATCTTGCGTTGTTTATGTGAATTTATCCCAAATGCTTTATACCCGAAACAAAAGTTCTGGAGCATAATTCGTGTTATATTACAATAACATAGGGTCTTTTACTCCTAAGAATTTTCAATAAAGTAGACAATTTTTTTAAATTAGAAAAATGTCTATTGTAAAAATTGTGTTGAAGTTTGCAAGTCATCATGCAATTGACACTCTAGCATTACATGTTTCTCCTTTTTAACAACCTTTCAAATCGACCAGTGTTTTTGTAGATAAGCGAAACACCACAACGAAACTTTCCATTTGTGTTGAGACTACCATTTTATGTTTCACTTATTTTGGTGTGCTTTGGCTATTTAAAAGTTCAAAATTTCTTAACGTATTTCATTTCAATGCCGTTGAGAAAATGTTGAGAATATTTTCTGACAATTGATACTAGCAGTCTAGATTGCTTGTTTTTTTTATCTACAGTTTCGGCGTTATTCATGTATTTACACTCACATTAACATTTGACAAGAAAATTCTTTCTATAATAAATTACTAGAGTAACTACCGTTCACTTGCTCATATATCTAAAATAAGAACTGTGATTCTGTTTAGCTTATATGAGCAACCGAGTCACAATAGATTTTAGTTTTATTCAAATTGTTCTACTTGCAATTTGTATGTTGTCTTTCGAGTAACGTTTTCAATCGAAGTAGATTCTTTTTCATTATGATTACATAATGTTGTTAAGTATTGTAAATGGTTTATTGAGCTCCAGGTTGTCTGTCTCTATTTTAAATCCTTTTCGTTTTCATTTAACTTATATTCAGCATATAGAAAATGATGTTATGTGATGTATAAAAACCTTAAAACTCAAACCCATGTAATTTAAATTGTATAACATTTGGTATTGCATGATATAACGAAATTACATGTGCTCAGCATTTCTTATACCAAAACAGGTTCGTTTAGCAATAACATACAAATCATTGATGGTTATATAACAATATTTTGAACTTGTAATCTGGTCATTAATAGGCTTATATTTTCAATCAAAATTAATGTCGTCTTTTTGCAATATAATAAGAATCTTGACTGACGTTTATCTCTAGGAATGGCTATAAGACGCTTGCAATCGACCTTAATAACATAGGACAGTACTACGTGATTCGTTATATCTTTATTATTGTATTAAAAAACACATTCAATTAATTTTAATTAAAAGAAAACAGGACTTAACTGCAGTAGAATTAGATCAGTCTATCTAAGAGATATTGAATTGTAAAAACATAGACAGGTAATTGTTTCGCAAAGTAAGGTGTACATTTTCGACTTCTGCAAGGTTTCAACTAACATCGAACTCAATATCATGCATCATTCGGCAATGTTTGTTTTATGTTGTTTGTCCTTTTGGATATTTACCTGAATGCTATAGCGCCAAGGTATTTCGTGTATGGTATACATGTCTATCTGCACGTTTCATATATGACAATGATGACGTCAATTGTATTTGATATATTGAATGATAGTTGCACTGCTTTTGAAAGGATATTGTGAGATCCAGCAAAGGATACCGTTAATAGGCAAATAAGGAGAGGAAAGGGGGCAATGAAATCATATTCATCTTGAAGGTATACATATTTTGGCACTTGCACTTTGTAGTCACATCCCTATCTTAAGTTATATCAAATAGCATTCCCCATTTCCATTCTCAATTTTATCATCATAGATACCACGATTCATTTTTTATTTGTAAGCTTACGCGCTTTTCGTCTTCAAACGATTCTCTTCTAAACACACTTTTATTAATCTACTGTTTCACAGATGGCAACAAAATTTATAGTATTTCTTCAAAATTAATATATTTACAAGTAAACTACTAATAACATGTCCATTTGCATAGCACCTTCGTAACACAATATCACAGACAATATATTATATCACTACTATAATTATTCAACGTTTTGACTTAAAATTTCAGAATAAGTTGACATAAAACAAAATGATGAAAAAACAACAAAAAGCAAAAAGAACAAAACAAGATTAGATCCTCAACAACAGACAAAAGAAAAACAAGATAATGTAACAACCGAACATTACACATAAAAAGAAAGAAAAATTTGCAGTTGTTCACAAGTATAACATCCACCCAACCTTAACTACTTTATATTTGTAATTTAAGAACAAACCATGCAATTAATATAATGACTAAACAAATGTTGTTATTACAACAATATTTAATTCTACCAAACGTTGAAACCCCTCCCTTTAGGCAGGCAAATTGGTCTGCCAAGAAATTTTAAAAGATAAGTCTTGATATTAATTTTTCTATTGCAGATGTCAACTGTCATTCCAAATCTACGTAATGCTTTAGTTTTTGATCTGTTGAAATAATTTGGCTTCGAATGATCGAAATCAATGATGGCTATGTCCTGCAAATATCTCGAAGTAAAATAATTCCAAGCATAACTGTATTCAACGCGCCTAGCTTTTCGTTTAATGTCATCATCTGTATTGTCACTGAATTCACTTTTTTCTGAATCATACATCGATTTTGAATTTATTATCAAAACTGTTCTACTTATTTTCATATTCGATATAAGATTGTCTTCAACTTGATTCCCAGGAATTGAATCTCGACAGGGCACGTACATTCGATAATTATGTACACGCTCAAGAAACGGGACTAATTCTAGAACCACAAACTCGCGAACACCTTCATTTTGGTCATCGAAAGAAACATATGTATCATACTTCCACTTTATTTGTGCATTGTTACGAACACCATTTATTCTTCTACGAAGAATCGCCAATTCGTATCGAAAATGAGATAGCATAAACGGTAATACTATCAAAACAAAGACTAATATAAAAGCATAAATGATTAAATAATGGTAAACGATATCTTCATCATCACAGTCTTTGAGTATGTTAAACATTTTTTCAAACGTTTTGTTGTCGTAATTACTACAATAAAGTTTCCAATTTTCTGAAGCATTTCTATAAATCCTCCATTCACTAATCCATAGATTATCACAATTGCACGGAATACCTTTAATTCCAAATCTAAAAATATCTGGGTCAAGTTTTTGTATTGACTTTGGTAAATTACGCAAGGAGTGGTCCTGTATTCTCATTTCTGTAAGTCTGTCCATTTGATTGAAATTGTCGGCTAAAACTGATATTGGATTATCATTCAAGTCCAGGACTGACATTCTTCGGAAATAATCTTTAAAATCCATAGTCATAATATTGTTATTTGAAAGATTTAAAACTAAATCGAAGTTATATTTAAATTCTGGAACAACATCAGGAAAACGTGTACAGTTTTGATTCGAGCAATCCACAATTATTCTTTTTTTACTCGGCTGCATTGTACATTGACAATGACAGTCCTTTGTTTTAGTACAGTTATCTATAACGTCGCACTTCATCATGTTCCGGTACGTGTCATTAACCCATACATCTTGTATAGTAATGTTAACCAAAGGTTCGGGCGAATTACATATTGATTCGTCGGCTCGCTTTCTATAAATACGTTGGATAACGTCAAGAGTCACATCAAGAAAAAGACCAAGATTGCAGTCACAGTTATAGGCTGATCCATAAAATTGATAATCTCCACAAGGGAAATATTTCCAAATTGTTTTCAGTTCTATATGTTTACAAATATACGAAATCGGATTGTCAGATAAGGATAAATTGTTAGCAGTAAAACTTCCACATACTATTTTTGAAACGTTTCCAAGCTGAAAATTCTCTTCGTTTGTTATATCAATGTGATACTTATTATGGGAATATATGTTGTCGCAAATTACTTTATTAGGTATAAAAATATTTGTTACGTCCAGCTTTCGAAGACTATTACTCCCAAAATTAACATTTAATACATGAATGTTTCTAAACAAATTGTTTTCTATTGTGGTGATCATGTTTTCTGATAGATCAACGACTCGAAGGTATGTTAGACCGACAAAAGTATCATTTGATACAAAATTAAGTTTGTTCCTTTTTAAAATAAACGTGTCTAGTTGTTGTAGACAAGATATATTACCTATTTCAGTAAATCTGTTGCCTGTGAAATCTACTGAGACTATTCCAAAATCACATATATTTCGTGGCATCCTCCGTAGAAATCCATTTTGATGAGTTACTCCAAAAAAGACATGTACTGAAGGCAGCGTTTTTTGCACTATGAGATAAGAATTGTTTCCTTTGACATCTGCTATCTCTAATTCTAACAAAATATATGATATATTGGAAAACATATCAGTTTGTTGCCATTGTGGGAACGATTTACACGAGCAACAGTTATCAATGTCATTCGACTTGTAATAATTTGTGTAACATTCATCTGGACACCACAATTCTTTGGTTAAATCCGGACTCCAAAATATGTTACTCTCAATCATGGTGTATACATTTTGTATCACCAGTAATGGTAACAGAGAGTACAAAGGTGACTTTATCATAGTTACATCCAACATCATATGGAATGTGTAAGACTATGTGCTTTACGGCGTAAATTCTTTTTTCTTATATAGAAATAAGTGGACCAGGAATTTAAATATATAAAGAACTGTTGTTTCTTTAATTACAGAAGTTGAAACAAAATATAAATATATAAAGAACTGTTGTTTCTTTAATTACAGAAGTTGAAACAAAATATTACATTAATTGAATTTTTATTGTTTATTATATTACATATAAGAGGATCGTATTGTTTAAAAGATTTAAATTGCGGAATTTATGCATCTTTGTGTAGTCAGGTTCAGCGTTTCGTCATATGTTCGTGACAAATGTTTTAAAAATATATTTCACAATTCAGTTGCCCGATAACATTATTGTATTGATGATGATTTTTAACAATGATCTAATGTGTACGTTACCTCAAAACAATTAATTTCAAAAGATCACTTAACATAGATGTGTTATAAATTAAGTACGATTAGTACAGACTGGGTTTTTCCTAAATCTTTTAATTTTATCGAGTTTAACCATGTTGACTCATTTTTTTTTTAATGGTGTGCCATCTGGTGTTCAATTTTGTCCATCCTGTTACTTTTTTTAACTGATAGCAAAAGTGATAAGAGAAAAGAAAATATCCAATGAAAAGTGTGGCTGACACTTGCATAGCAGTGTGCATTTAAAATCACATTTACATTAATCATTTATGTAGATTACTCAAAAAAAAATTTCAGATAGTCTGTCCGTTCAGAAAAATCATCACATTTCTTATTTTTCAAACGCTCTTAAAAAAAATTGATGAGACAGTGGCAGCGAAAATTTACTATTATGTCCCTTTTCAATGATACTGACTGGAAACTTAGTCAATAGATCAGTTAAATTGATTGTCAAAATTATTTTACAAATATTTTGGGGTTACAGGAACGAACAAAGGCAGTAACAGGGAGGACAAGGTGGTAACAGTAGAGACAAACCATAATTTAGGTCACAAAAATCACTAACAAAAAACTCGACTTTGAATTTCCTATATGGATACAAAAGAGAGATATAAGTATTAAAACATTATACACGAACCATTTATAAGTGTATCATCCCTGTTCGGGTCAAACAATCAAAACAAAACAAAAACAAATGAAAAATTGGTATTGCTGTTTTTTTTCGCTAAGTATGAAGTAAGATTTGGTTGTCGCAAGTCGTAAAATTCAGGGTACATAAGAAGACATGCCTTTCTGTGAACTACCGCTTTTGTAGATTAAGTTCAGCAAGTTGGTTGTTATCTATTTATCATATTCTCTTCCTGAATATGCCTTTATGTGACCACTGAAGGCTAACCAATCACCGGAACGAACAACCACCCATCGTACCGTCTTAGAGGAGGTTGAAGATGTAGGCTTAAAAAGCAAAACTAATTTCATATGTTTAAAAACATGAGGACATGTTAAAAAACACAACAATACAACTGAACGAAAATTGAAATAAAACATTTTTTTTATTGTCAATGATTCTGATATACATGTATGTAGTTTCTGACACATTTTAACACTGAAAGCTTGTCATTCTTGGATTTTTGGATCAACTCCATAAGTTCACGAAGAGCTTCTGATTTTGCTTGGATTCGGAATAATAGCCAATATTCTGGAAGTTGTAGCAGCTTTTGTCTTTCAATGATTTTGGCAAATAAAAGCACGGAGGCGTCAAAAAAAAGGGGGGGGGGGGTCTGTCATTATAAAAATGAATAATACACACAGATTTGCCGCTGGTGTGGGTACTTATATTTGGAATGGCAAACAATGGCAAATATATCAATGACCTGCAACTTTGAGAAGGCAATATATCATTGGGTAGAAATTCTAATATCAATTAATGGGTCATACGTACATGATGTGCACCTACTGTAGACTAAAATGTGTGTTCTAATATTTGTATCTCCTAAAATCATCTCATTTAAGTAAGATAGTTGTAGCTATGAAATATATATGCGAAGGAGAAGGGTTTTTCACATTTTTAATTTATGAATAGGGCAGGGGAGTTCAAACCAAAACCGGAGGTATAATATACCCACATAGTAATTTATATGTTGTGCACCCACCCACCCCCCTTTTTTTTAATTAAAGACATTCTTTTGTGTCATAACTTAGTTTTGCTGTTGTCTCGCAAGGTCTGTTTCTCTAATTGCCTGTAACGAGAAAGTATTATGTCTCCAAGAAATCAGTACAAAAGTTGGCAAAATATGATGATAGTTTTACAACCCAAGCTGAACAAAATAATAGATCAAGGAACAAAATGAACCAGATTAGGTTCAGGTACAAAAGATAACATTTACGTACAAATCGAAAATTAAGGGTAAAGCATTCAAAGAGAATTGAAAAGAAACAATGCGTATTCTATATGAGGGGGAGGACAGGGGTAAGGGAGACAGGGAGAAAGGGGAAGGAGAAAGGAGAGGAAGGCTGGGAGAAAGGAGAAAAAGTTGGAGAAAAAAATAAAATATGGAAAAATAAAATATCCTCCACGTCCTCCATATGTAACAAATATGTCGTCATTCAAGAAAGAAATGAAGAATCATGTTAATTTCAGTTTTGGAGATACTTTTGTTAGAATCACAATGATTTTTTTTGTCCAGGTCTTACCCCTTCATCGTCTTCCCTCCAACCCCCCCCCCCCCCCCCCCCCCCCAAATAAAGATTAAAATAAAAACCTTTTCTTACACATTAAAATAAATATTGAGCCCCAAATATTCAAAATGTTTAATATATTTTTGGTTTGCTTCACTCGCCACATTTCCAAAGATATACAATTGTAACAGATAATCCAGAGAAAATAAAGAAGCATGGTCAGTGGGGGGGGGGGGGGGTCTTCCTCCTCCTTTTCATAATTTCCAGTGTTTAGTGAAATCTACCCCAAAACAATTTGACTACGCTTGGTAGAAATTTTACTGTTTTATTTTACACTGAACACACCCCATCTTTCCTTGGATCCACCCTTGTTTGACTAATACTTTTATACTTTTATTCTATATATATATTATAAACTTCAATTTGACTGCTGTATCTGTTTTCCTCTATATTACAAATATACATGTGCACTACCAATGTACCTTCCATAATTTGTTATGCTATGATGATCATTGTGAAATCGTTATATTTTATACTTATTGATTCATATAGGAAGATGTGGTATGAGTATCAACGAGACAACTCGCCATCCAAGTCATAATTTATAAAAGTAAACCATTATAGGTTAAGGTACGTATACGTTCTCAGTCAACTCGTTTGAATTTTTTCTTTTGCTTTTCTCTTTTTTTTTTTTAAGGTTTTTGAATTGCGCTGACTTTTTTCTTGATCTCGATTAGTTCATATCGTAGTCACAGCACAGACTGTCCAGATTTGTAATATATATTAGTCCGTTCTAGTTGAAAGTTAGTGTAACCGTTATTGTTGCGTTGCTGTTCCGGAACCGAACTAAATATATAATTTTGCTTTCGTATTCAAAATGAAAGTAGACAAAAGTTGACGTAAGCTTGGTAAGTGAGACTCTTTCTTTAAGCATTAAGACAATAAGTCGGGTGATACACATATAAATACTTAGATCAAATACCAAGAGTACTTTAAACTTATAACATTATCAATCATAGCATGTTGTTGATGTAGCTCGGTACACATACACTATATTATATAGCACAGGCACTTGTTTCTATCCATAGAAAGGTCGACTATCCATATTCTATTTATATGGATAGTCGACCTTCCTATGGATAGAAACAAGTGCCTGTGCTATATAGTCATGCTAGTTCATGATACCGTAAACGTGTCGTCAAAAGTATATAGCAGTATTTTTACTCTTGAGTACTTAAAGAAAAAACTATGCATATGGAAAACATTGAGGCAACTCTGGACCAAGATAACAAAAAAGATTCAAAGGCATTTTTTTAAAATGTATACATTATCATGATTATCAAAATTCATGTTTTGTTTTTTTTTCTCTATTGTATTTTTCACCTTTTTCCAGTTTTCCTTTGCCAAAATTAGCTAAAGAATTGACGCTGTCAATTGGGCGATTTGACAATCACTAACAATGACTAATGCAATCTTATTGGCAAAGGTAGTGGATCCAGGAAAAAGGTATATAATTGCAACTATCAAATCAAAATTGATGGAGCAACTCTTCAACTACAGTACTGTACTTATATATTCCTATTATAAAGCATTACAAAAAGATTTGTTTTGTACATTGCCATATATCTGCAGACTTGAAAAAGAAAGCAAAACAAAAAGCAGGTTACTTTATAATTTTTTTAGTGTAAAATGCAAATAGCTATTGCATTTATTTACTGTTCAAGGTACAGCCATGCCTTAAAACTTTCTTAGATGCACAGGTAAGTCTTTACTCGCAGTAGATTTTGTGGTATAAAAAAGGCCATATTTGCCCAATCCATATGATGAACCTTGAAATCTAGGACTATTATATCTTTATAACATACAAGTGTGGACACAGATGAGTGTGGATAGTATTATCTTTATAAAATAACATAATGTGTTATCAATGGTTATAGCTGTCTGTGATAAAACTTTTACAAAAAAACAACCATGCAGTCATAAGTGTGCATTGAGACTCTTATAGAACAAAGCAGATAAAATATTTATGCTCAAAGGCACATGTTCTTGCAGCAATATTGCATATTAAGTTAGTAAACCAATTCAAACTTTCTTAGGTGCATGGGTTAGTCTAAGATTTTATGGTATAAACTAGATCACATCCTTATGATTTTACAATGCCATAATTGGAGTTCCATTTGATGAACCTTAAAATCTTAGACTATTACAACTTTATATTGTCACATAATGTGTTATAGAAGTCTCTGATAAAACCTATACAAGAAAAACAACCATGCAATCATAATAGTGCAGTAAGACTTATTCATTACATAACAAACATGACAAAGCAGATAAAATATTTATGCTCAAAGGCACATGTTCATGCAACAATATCGCATATTAAGTTGGTAAACCGATTAAAATCACTAAGAAGCTTGACTGGGATGACAATTTACCTAGAATTTGAAGGTCAATGAAAATCTTAAGGAAGTGATCTAGACTTTATAATGCTTGAATAACAATGTCAGAACTTTACAGTGCTTAAAGTCATATAAAACAAGTAATCCCTTTCTGATTCAGATTCCAGAGCAATTTTATGGTTTGGCTGTCGGAGACAGCCAATTGATCAGTAACCAAAAGAGATTGAAACGATTAATTAAAGAAACCATTTGTTTGCTTTCATAGTTATGAGGAAGTTTTTGAACTAGTCCATGCATATATATATGCGGTTCGATGTTAGCCAAGGATCTGTGTTGAAGGCCATACTTAAACTTTGACCTATGATTGTTTTTCTTTTAAAAATTGTCATGACTAAGACAATGTAAGAGTTGTCTCATTGGCACTCATATCATATCTTCTTACATCTGTAGATAATGATTTAAGTCCTCTATGGATGTAACTAAATTTATTAAGAATCTACAACATATTAATTCAATTGATATAATGTCATTCAGTGATTGTTGAATGTCCATTGTTTTCCAAAGTTTACCAGATAGTGACATTTAAGGACATAGAGCAGATGAGAAATGAGGGAATTGATAGAATGATGTTTAATTTTAAACAAAATCTCCTTATGAAAATAAGTAAATGAAGTATGATTGCCAATGAGACAACTATCCAGCAAAGTTCACTTAAAGTTGATGCAAGCAGTTAATGGAAACTGTACTGCCTTCAACAATGAGAAAACCCATACTGTATAGTCGGGAATAAAAGGCCCAAATAGGAAAGTTATGAAACAATTCAAATGAGAAAACTAACAGCCTTATTTACAAAAAAACGATTAACAAAAAATAAAGATGGCAAACATGATTTAAAGGGAAGCACTAAACAATTGGCTCCTGACTCAAGACAGGCATATAAAGAATGTAACAGGGTTTTAAAACATGTTTTTCCGGGCGCTTGACCCTCCCCTTACCTAAGACAGTGGTGTAACAGCACATCATAAGTTAGAACAAACTGTGAAAATCAATTGAAAAAGCTTAACTCATCAGACCAATTAATATTAAGAAGAAAATCATCAAATTTTATCACAGACAGACAGGGTCTTTATCCATCCCTCATCCCTTACAACAAAAAATGCACTTTATTCAAGTACAGATCTGAGAGTACTCACAGTTCAAACCCATTCTCATTCGTTTATACAACTTTCCGTAACAGCTGTAAAATAATTTTGGTATATTTTATTTGTTCTTTTTTTATGAATTAATTATTATTATTTACCTTCCAGTGCAAATAATTAAATTTGTTTTCCTTCTTTCATCACAGTTTTCCCTTGCACTTGCGTTGTGCCGAGGCCAAAGTTCTAAAGAGAGTTCTTGTAGTTATCTGTGGTAACTTTATATTGGAAAAGATCAGCTAAATAGATTCATCAGACAATTCTAAAGATTTTGATAAGATAAAGCATGTTCTTTAAGGTTTAAAAGTCCATGTACACTCATTTATAGCTCACCTGGCCTGAAGGGCAAATTGAGCTTTTCTCGTCACTTTGCGTCCGACCATGGCTAAAAATAGTACATAGGGTAAAATGCAGTTTTTGGTTTATATCTCTGAAACTGAAGAATTTAGAGCAAATCTGACTGGTGGCTAAAATGTTCATCAGATTTAGATATATATCTGCCCTGAAATTTTCAGACAAATCCGATGACCAGTTGTTGGGTTGCTGCCCCAGTTTTTTGCTATTATCTTAGATATTATTATAGACTAGTATTGAATGATATCTTATACTATAAATTATGATTTTTACCTTATTTTACATGATTTCCAAAGCATCAGTAAACACAGGTGAGCAACACCGGCTCTTTAGAGCCTCTAGTTTTTAATTTGAAGTATCATATGATAATGTACATAAAAATGTGAAAGAATAATGCTTGCAAATTTACAGTAGGTAGAAATGCAGGAAAGAGACCTATACTTGGTTTTAGTCTTACCAATATAAATCCTATTTATGATATGAAAATTAGTCGTGGAGACTGTGGGAAGAAAGACAACTCTATTTTATTCTTGAATGTTATGATTTTTCAGATTAACACAACATATGTATTCAAGAAACCACAATGTATATGTTGACGATGATAGTATAACTTACTGAAAAAGGCAGCTGCTCTTGGGATCAACATGAGGAAAAACCAAAATGTGAAAATAAAAGGAGAGAAAGTCGCATTAATTCCATACGAAGCTCTCCATGTACCTAAGTAAGACTTTATTATGTATTTATCTTGCAATTATTAACAACTTGATTTGTGCTTTAAAATTTTTTTTTGATTATTTATTTATCACATGAAATTAGTGTTTAGCATCAGTTATATTGGCTTAGCTGGTAATATTTAAACATGACACTGTCTGCTTTTCTTAATTTCTATATACTTGTTTTATCATCATTACTGTTAATGGTTTCATGGTAGCATGTATACTTAGTTCAGTTCCTAAAACAAAAGACTTAAACATGTTAACTATTAGCATTTGCTGCTTCTTGAACAAACAGTAAAAGTTGAACTGGTTTGCTCTTAGTTAAAATAATATATACATGTTAGATGACATATATTTATGGTGACTCAGTGACTAAATCTAGTACAAATTAAGCTGGGTATTAAGGTATGCTGGTCATAATGGCAGTACTTTCATAATGAATAACTGTAAATTTTCTTGCCAAATGAGGTTAATGGTAATTTTTGTTGCATGATGATAAAATGTACGCTTTCATATAGATGATAAAAAAAATAGACGTTAAATTTTTTTCCAACAATAATGGTAACGACAACTATTTGAGACCTCTGACTAATCAGGATAAGGATATTGTGACAAATCATGGTAAAACTTAATCCAATTTGACGCTAACAGAAGCCAAAAATGACTGCTTGACAGTAAAGGGCATTCTTACTCTCAGGAATATTCTTTTTTATGCCTCCACTGTAGCGAAGGGGGTATTTAGTTTTACCCTTGTCCGTTTGTTGTACTTGCGTCCCAAAATTGGTTTTGTATTGTAACTTGAGTTTGACTCAACCAAATGTCATGAAACTTATACACAATGCTTTTTACCACAAAACACGGATCACGTTTGAATTTTGGTGACATCACTTCAACCGTTCTAGAGTTATGCCCCTTTATAAATTGAAAAATTGCAAAATACATGTATTTAGTTTTTGTTCTCTAACTCAATTTTGCCTCAACCAAAAGTTGTGAAATTTATACATAATGGTTATTACCACAAAATACAGATCTATTTTGAATGTTGGTAGTGTCAATTTAACCATTCTAGAGTTATGCCCCTTTAAAAATGGAAAAATTACAAAATATTCAGTTTCTGTTCTCTAACTAAAGTTTGCATCAACCAAATGCTATGAAATTATACACAATGCTTATTACCACAAAACCAAGATCAATTTTGAATTTTGGTAGCGTCAGTTTTAACTGTTCTATAGTTATGCCCCTTTATAAATGGAAAAATTACAAAAATTTTAGTTTCCATTCTGTAATTTAAGTTTGCCTCAACCAAATATTATGAAACACAATGCTTATTATCACAAAACACAGATCAAGTTTGAATAATGAAGGCACCACTTTAACCATTCTAGAGTTATACCCCTTTTTTCAAAAGTTATAGTTTCCGTTTTTTTACTTAAATAGTTTGCCTCAACCAAATGCTATGAAACTTATACACAATGCTTTTCCACAAAACACAGATCAAGTTGAATTTTGATGGCGTCACTTTAATCATTATCAAGTTATGCCCCTTCATAAATCGAAAAATTGAAAAATATTTAGTAACTTAAGTTTGCCCCATCCAAATATTATGAAACCTATACACAATACTTTTTACCACAAAACTAAGATCAAATACAAATTAAGGTAGCTTCACTTTTTCAATTCTTGAGTTATGTCCCGGTATAATGTTATATGCAAGCAGGGGAATCATATGTGTCCCATAAACACATTCCCCTTTTTTTTTTATTAATATATAATAATTCTGATATTTATATAGGTACCATTCTTGGATGCAAAGTGAAGAGTTGCAAGAGCTGACTGCATCAGAACCATTGTCATTGGAAGAGGAATATGATATGCAGAGAAGCTGGCGAGAGGATGAAAAGAGTAAGCTCTTAATTAAAACCAATGCCTTTCACCATTTTGAATATTTCAAGATATGTTTGTGTTATGACATTTGTCAACACTAAAGTTGTGAGTTCAAACCCACTCATGGAATTGCACTCAACTCCTACTTAAAGGATTGTTAGTTTTCCTATCAAAGGTCTGCGGTTTTCTCTGGACACTCTTGCTTCCTCCACCAATAAAAATTGGCCATTATGAAATAGCCCAAAAGCAGTGCTTAAAAGTGGCGTTAAAACACCAAAAATCAAATCAATGTTATGACTTATGTAGTAATTTGCCATACTTTTATACTTAAAATACTTATATGTCTTTTTCTTTTTGTGTAATATTTGCTATTTTTATTAATCTGTTGACCCTAAGAAGTATATACCAAAAACATAATCATGCAGCATTAAGGAGTAAGAACAAATACTTGTCAGCTCAAACATGTCAATGTCTGAATAATGTGTCTCGGTTGGGTGACATATCTACTTGCTAATTGTCGCCTTTGGATTTAGCACATCATCAATCTAGCTTAGCATAGGGTTCAGTACAAAGCAGGGTTAATATTCATACTACATTAACATTTTTTCATCATGCACATGTATTTTATTTGCTACCAGACATTCGTTGTTATTATTATCTTTATCATTGACATTATTTGACAAGTCTTGACTTCATAAAATTTCTGATACATAACGTATAATTGTTTGTATTTTTTACTTACAGAATGTACCTTTATAGTTCTACAAACTGGGGGTGTTGATGAAGTACAAGATGAAATAGGTATACAAAGATTTTAATTCCCTTATATCATGTGATAAATGAGATGCGGGTATGTATGATTTGTCAATGAAAAACCACCTAAAGAGCACAATTTTTTTTTAAGAAAATCAATGACCATGATGGATGTTCAATGTTCGGAAGCAATTCTAATTTTCTTTTTGAACATTTAGGTCAATTTGAATTTGATGTTGTTTTATTTGAAAAAAAGTTTGAAAAGTCCAATATTGATATTCCTTTTAATCATGTTAATATCTTTAGTTTTGACATATATAACTTTGTTACACTACAAAATTAATTTGTTCGTCTTAGGAGGGTTGAGTTTATTTTTGACAAGTTTTCTATTGTCTTTCCTGAATTAGAACTGTGTCCTTTGTATTTACAGGACAAATGATTGGTGATGTTAATATTTTCTTCAATGATGAGGAAGATTTACACTGTGGGGAAATAGAAATTATGATTGCAGGTGATATTTACATATTATTATTATGAATGTTATAGAATAAAAGCCATAGAAGCCAATTTATAAAAAGAAAAATGACAAACAAAACTACAATAGGAACTCTGTGGTAAAAGTTTTTAAATTTTGATAACTTTCTTTAACTATCCTGGATTTGTATCAATCTTGGACAGAAGCTTGTTTATGATCAAAAGCTAGTATCTAAAAAGAAATTTTGTAAAATTTATTTTCTGCTTTTCCTTACATTACTTATAATTGGATTTTTCTACCATCTAAAATCAAAACAGTTAAAGTTTAAAACATAGAAAAAAGCAAATGTAGCCAAGACACTGGGTTCCGTGGAACCCTTACAAACTTTGTATCAAAAGCGATATTTCTTGTAGGGGTAAATTCAGTAAAAATTTCCAATTAGCTTTAATAGCCACATCTTTTGCAACAATAAAAACATAGGGTCATGTGGCAGTTTTGTGTATACATATGGCCTTGTTTACAAATGCTGTAGATTCACATTTAATTCCTATACTGTCCCCAATGCACTGAAGTGCAATGGTTTTGCATGACGTTTGGATATTGTGACGTTTAAATACAACGTTATGATACAAATGGATTCATAGGCAGGAGAACAAGTTTTGTAGATGAAGGTTACATAAATATATATGTACAAAGGAAAGGAAACAGAATGAAACGAACGATTTAAGTTTTTTGAGCATGTTTTGATATTATATAAAATTCTTTATTTCTCTCAAGTATACATCACATGATTTTGTGTGGACAACTTTTAAAATAATATATTAATTATTAGCAATGTTTTCCTTATATCAAGTAACGATACTTTTGTTTTATTCTCGAGATGAATCCTGCTTTGTAAGAAAATGGGTAATCTTACTTATTTTATTGTGTTTAAAGTATTAATATTGTGCAATGGGTTAGGCCAAAATAAACCCAAATGATGCCAACTTGTTGTACTCCTCAGTTTCTGCTGCTTAGCTGAACATCAGCTAATTCTCAAGCTAATGACAGAACAAGCGCCACATCTCACTATTATTATGTCGAGCATAAATCGGTAGTTTTTATTTCTTCAAAACTGTTATAATTTATTAGATAAATAGATGCATGAGTGTTGTGAGAAATTTCGTAGCTACTGACATGACAAGCACAAGTTACTAGTATAGTTGATAAATTAAATGTATCCTGCTTAGTTAGTACTTTAAAGAGCGCCATGCTGAACCTGTTTTTTTTTTATTACACTTGAACGCTAATTATGAAAACAATGTCCCCTAACTCGATTTCATTTTACTTAATCTGAGCCATCCAATCTATTTTCTGACTCCATACTGTTGTATACTAACCTAAAAAAAATAGCAAATTGAAAATTTAAGTCTTTAGTTTGGCCTGACCAGAAAACCCATTCTTCCAAATGCAGGCTAGCACACTAACCACTACACATAGGTCAGTGAAGACTTTTAGATGATAGCTGACATTTTTTCCAGTATGAATGACAACAGACAATTGCAATTGTGATTTGGGAAATGTTGTAAATTTAGATTACATTTTCGAAAATCATAGGTTTAACACCCTGCATTTTCAAGCAAAATGGTGATCATAACTAAGTATTTTTGCAATTTTGCTGAAATTTCCTGACACCTGGAAATTTCCATAACTTATTTTGTCAGCAAAAAAGACAAATCAGTTTTGTTGAAAAGCTCTGATAATTGTTCTTTAGGAAAAAATGATTTATATGTCAGCAGGATTGTCTCAGCTCAAAACTTGTTCAAATTTTCCTATTACAGTTCAAATTTTACACATTCTTATTGAACAATTTTACAATGTCCTTGTATTGTAATCTTTTTCATACTTTTATGAGTAAAATTTCAAAATTTCAAATTTTGAAATCACTAAAAGAAAGATTGTAAAAACATGCTCATTTAATAGAAAAAATTTTGGAAAGGATAAATATATGGGAATTTGTATTTGTTTCATGTGAAAATGCAAAATATTTGTTTCAATTCACATTTAATGGATACATTTTTAATTTTTAAATTTTTTAGTCTTGTTATTGGACTCTTTTAGCAACAAAATCATGATAAACGAAACTGGTCACAGTGGGACATACAACCTCAATGATCCCATAATAAGTTATCTCCCCTTGAAGTATATTGACTCACCTTAAAACCCAATGAATTTTGAACTGTATCATAAAAATGACTGGTGATTTGTAAGTCAGAATTAAAGTACATTGAAAAATTGATAAACTTTTAGTCAGAATGATGTTTTTTGATGAAATAACTCGTTTATTGATCTTCAGATAATTTTTTTATGGCATTGGCCTTTTAAATGATGTCTGATGTCATTACATTTTTTTACATTTCCAATAAAAAATAAGATTGCATCTAAATAACATATATATGTCTTTGTTTTTGATTGTAATTTGTAGATGAAAAGACATTTACATCTCATAACATGTTTTTGCATATTTAACAGCACACATAAAGAATTGATAATATTTTTTTTAGAACCAAGGGCCAGAGGTAAAGGTTGTGGGAAGGAAGCTTTGTTTTCTATGATGAGATACGGTATGTTAATACTAAATTGCAGGATACAACAAGATAACGGTCTCAGACCACAATTGTTCTTCCCATTGGTTACAATGCGTCTCTTTGTAAAAGTCAAATTGAATAAAAATAAATTGCTCTGCATCAAACATAAAATAGATTTAAACCCAGGACAATCCATCTGTGCCTTTTCTTTTGAGAGCCCTATTGACATGCCAATGATAGGATTTGGATCTTGGATAAATGCTGAAAGCTAATTTCTACCTTACTTTCATGTTTGCAAAATCACTACTTTCACTTTCAACAATAAATTTTTCCCACTCATTTTACTTATTTCAATATATATGCAACTGACAGGACCATTTAAGTAGTGAACATTTTAAGTAGTCCATCTGTTGTAAAACACAATTGTCAACACTGAGATTGTGAGTTTGAACCTACATGTGACCAGGTGTGTTCAACTCCAATCTTAATTTACTCGGAATGCAAGTTTTTAGCTGAAGGTCATTGGTTCTCTGCTGAACTCCAGCTTTCTCTATCAATAAACACTATAGCCACAATAATATAGACAATAGTGCTGAATGTGGCGTTAAACAAAATCAATCAATCAATCTTTTATATTTGTTTTTCATTGGTTTTTTTTATTGTCAGCTAAGACATAAACATGCAACTCATGCCTATCTTGTACAAACCAGTGTATTTTTAATTTTTAACCATATTGAAATTTAAGCAAAAAGATGTTCACAAGTTACTAGTAATGTTTTTTTTTCATCATAATGATCTTTACTTTAAATTATCTTCTTTCAGGAATAGAAGAACTTGATATGAAGAGATTTACAGCGAAAATTGGCATGGACAACAAACCTAGTTTGTCGATGTTTAAAAGTATAGGTTTTAGTGAGGTAGGACTGTCCACTTTTTATATGATGGGACATTTTACAGTAAACCAATGTCGTTCAATCCATCACACTTTGTCATCTCAAATTTGATCCAACCAATTCTTAAATAATTTTAAGACAACTTTAAGATTAACAGATAAAAGCTTTTGATTTTGAAAATGTTAGACAGTCACTCAAGAGTTGCAGGACTTTAATGGTTAGATTTCAGACAATTTTTCACTTTTTGTACACTAACCCCAATATCCCTGGATTGATTTTCTCAAAACTTTACATTATTAATGGGATTGATAAAATGATCATAAACTCCCTTTTGACAATTTTTTTAATTTCCTAGTTTGTATCTCCAGAGTTATGTGACTTTAATTGTCACATTTAATTGAATTTTTCACATATTGTACCATAACTTGATTTTGCCTGGATTTGTAATACTTGAAAATTTACATAAATGTTTGGTCCATATCTTTTCCATTACCAGAAATTCTCTATTACTATTCTCTTTCTAACATCATTTAAACATTTAATGGGCTAAATGGATCCCTGCATCCTTCAACTGATAAAGTAATTGTGAATGCTTTACATTTTTCAAACATTCTTATGTACAAAATCCAACCCTGTCTTAAGACATATAATAATTTTATCATTAAAAAACAGTTATTGAAGCAGTCATAAATAAGTTATCCTAAAATAATAATCATCCTTTACCTCAACATACTGACATAAATGTTATGCCCAACAAATGCAAAAATGACGTCGAATAATATCACCTAAATAAAACACTTTGACGGTAAGATGATAATTGAAATCAAGCATACTGTTGGAATTGGTGAAAATAAACAATCTAATTAAAATTAAATCTCTCACTCGCACTATTTTCAATGCTTGGTTGCTGCGTTCAATTTAAAAAGGTTATGATATTATCATTTCAGGGTTATGGGACTTTGACCAAAAATTTTTTTTTTTTTAAATATGTTGCACTAGCTCTAGTATGCTTTGATCAAATTACTACAAATTTAATACTGTTGTTAGAATTTATGAATGTAGATTTGCGATTCATTTTGAACC
The DNA here is from genome assembly GCF_963676685.1 of Mytilus edulis. Classification (NCBI taxonomy): domain Eukaryota; kingdom Metazoa; phylum Mollusca; class Bivalvia; order Mytilida; family Mytilidae; genus Mytilus; species Mytilus edulis. The sequence goes on along the minus strand of NC_092352.1, from coordinate 45,666,895 downwards.
TTTTCTGGTGTATCATTTCAGAGTTCTGGGACTTTTGACAGTCATATTTAATACAATTATGATTATTTTTATATGCCTACGGGTATCCTCAGACATGTTTTTCTACAGAGCCATTTATTTACTAATGATTAAATTTATTAAATGTCCCATTTTATATTCTCAACAATTATAATATGCAAAAAAGAGTGTACTTTACACTCTTGGCTCAGTTGTTTATGTTGATTCACAATATCTAAAATGACTTTTAAATTTGTTCGCTATCTAAACCATTTAGACTTGGGACAGGCACATGTACACGGAATAGGGGTTAAGACTAACCCGGATATTTTAAAATCTGTTGATGCCAATACTTCAAAAATCGCTAATAACTTGAATAACACAAATCTGCACTTAAACATTATAGGAAACTGTTATTTCGTTTTGAAGACATTTAGATATTCAACAAATACAGATACATGTACTTGTTGCAACTTGGAATAGGCATATATTCATAATGTTGGGTAAAGACTTGGGACAGACACATGTACATAAAATAGGGGTTAACTTCGGGTTAAGACTTGAGACGGGTAGAAAACTTGTTGTTAGGTAAAGACTTGGAACAGGCATATATATATAATGTTGTGTGAAGAATTGGGACAGGCACATGTGCGTGAAGTTGGGTTAAGACTTTGAAAAGATCCATGCACATGTTGTTTGATTAAGACTTGGGATAGGCATATGTGCAAAATTTTGGGTTAAGACTTAGAACAGGACTATGTACATATTGTTAGGTTAAGACTTGGAACATGCTCATGTACATGTTGTTGGATACAGACTTAGAACATGGACATGTACAGGCCATGTTAATGGGAAAACACTTAGGACAGACACTGTCTCACATGTATATGTTGTAGTCTTTGAATTTTAAACAAGCACTTGAACATGTTGCAGGGTTTAAGTCTTGTTTTAAAACTCAACCTCTGTATTGTCATTCTGTCCTTTTAATTGATTTTATGTTCAACTTAATATTTACCTAATACGTTACAATATGGAATTAAGAACATATAATTTCTTTATTTCAGATTTCAAAGAGTGATGTGTTCAGTGAGATAACTCTAGAGCTAAATATTGATGATGACTTTAAAAAAAATGTTTATGACAGAACAAAAACGTTCCAAATCTTAAACTACAGATAACATTGAATTAGGAATAGTATGAATATGGCAGTGCCAGGGGAAAAGGATGAAAGAAAGAACTGAAAAATAGTCTTTTCATGAATTTCAGCAAACATATTCATGTTGTGTTTAATTGACAATATTATCATCAACAAAAAAATATAGTACAAGGGTAAATCTGAAGAAAAAAAAATAGTTTTAAAATTATGAGGATTAAATAAATGCTAAGTACTTATTTAATTAAATACTGTAGTCTATTAACAGCACAAAAAGTAAATACAGCAACAATATATTTCAAAAGCTTAGTGATGACATTTTTATGAGAAAAAGTTATTTGAAATGTCACCATTGCTTTTGATGAATAAAAAGTAAAATCCCAAAAATACTGAACTCCAAGGAAAAATCAAAACGGAAAGTCCCTACCGGTGTCATATGGTATTTTGAACCCCCTAAAAAGTGAACCTGGGGTCAAAATACCATGCGGTAAAATGACCCCGGGGTCATTATACCGCATGGTATTTTGACCCCGGGGTCATTTTTCACATATGGTATTTTGAACCCCCCTGCGGTATATTGAACCCCCCTATTTTTGATAAATAGTATTGCAGATAATCTAATTTACAATTTATTGGCTATCATTTTTTTTAATTTGTGGTTTTAAGTAGGGGGTTCAATATACCGCAGGGGGGTCAAAATACCATGGCTAAGCAAAATTTTCAAAATATCTTTTCCAGCATTTTTAACACATACAAACCACTTATTGGAGTATTATAACTATGTTAAGGAGTTAGAATAGCTTGAATTTTTGAAATTCAAGGTCTATAGTAGGGGTTCAATATACAGCAGGGGGGTCAAAATACCATGGCTAAGTAAAATTTTCAAAATATCTTTTCCAGAATATTAAATACATACAAACTTCTTATTGGAGTATTATAACTATGTTAAGGAGTAAGAATAGCTTGAATTTTTGAAATTGAAGGTCTATAGTACGGGGTTCAATATACCGCAGGGGGGTCAAAATACCATGGCTAAGTAAAATTTTCAAAATATCTTTTCCAGAATATTAAATACATACAAACTACTTATTGGAGTATTACAACTATGTTAAGGAGTTAGAATAGCTTGAATTTTTAAAATTCAAGGTCTATAGTAGGGGGTTCAATATACCGCAGGGGGGTCAAAATACCATGGCTAAGTAAAATTTTACAAATATCTTTTCCAGTATATTAAATACATACAAACTACTTATTGGAGTATTATAACTTTGTTAAGGATTCAGAATAGCTTGAATTTTTGAAATTCATGGTCTATAGTAGGGGGTTCAATATACCGCAGGGGGGTCAAAATACCATGGCTAAGTAAAATTTTCAAAATATCTTTTCCAGTATATTAAATACATACAAACTACTTACTGGAGTAATATAACTATGTTAAGGATTTAGAATAGCTTGAATTTTTGAAATTCAAGGTCTTTAGTAGGGGGTTCAATATACCGCAGGGGGGTCAAAATACCATGGCTAAGTAAAATTTTCAAAATATCTTTTCCAGTTTATTTAATACATACAAACTACTTATTGGAGTAATATAACTATGTTAAGGAGTTAGAATAGCTTCAATTTTTGAAATTGAAGGTCTATAGTAGGGGGTTCAATATAGCGCAGGGGGGTCAAAATACCATGGCTAAGTAAAATTTTACAAATATCTTTTCCAGTATATTAAATACATTCAAACTCATTATTGGAGTATTATAACTATGTTAAGGAGTTAGAATAGCTTCAATTTTTGAAATTCAAGGTCTATAGTAGGGGGTTCAATATACCACAGGGGGGTCAAAATACCATGGCTAAGTAAAATTTTCAAAATATCTTTTCCAGTTTATTTAATACATACAAACTACTTATTGGAGTAATATAACTATGTTAAGGAGTAAGAATAGCTTGAATTTATTTTTGAAATTGAAGGTCTATAGTAGGGGGTTCAATATACCGCAGGGGGGTCAAAATACCATGCCTAAGCAAAATTTTCAAAATATCTTTTCCAGTTTATTTAATACATACAAACTACTTATTGGAGTATTATAACTATGTTAAGGAGTTAGAATAGCTTCAATTTTTGAAATTCAAGGTCTATAGTAGGGGGTTCAATATACCGCAGGGGGGTCAAAATACCATGGCTAAGTAAAATTTTCAAAATATCTTTTCCAGTTTATTTAATACATACAAACTACTTATTGGAGTAATATAACTATGTTAAGGAGTTAGAATAGCTTCAATTTTTGAAATTCAAGGTCTATAGTAGGGGGTTCAATATACCGCAGGGGGGTCAAAATACCATGGCTAAGTAAAATTTTACAAATATCTTTTCCAGAATATTAAATACATACAAACTACTTATTGGAGTATTATAACTATGTTAAGGAGTTAGAATAGCTTCAATTTTTGAAATTCAAGGTCTATAGTAGGGGGTTCAATATACCACAGGGGGGTCAAAATACCATGGCTAAGTAAAATTTTCAAAATATCTTTTCCAGAATATTAAATACATACAAACTACTTATTGGAGTATTATAACTATGTTAAGGAGTAAGAATAGCTTGAATTTTTGAAATTGAAGGTCTATAGTAGGGGGTTCAATATACCGCAGGGGGGTCAAAATACCATGGCTAAGTAAAATTTTACAAATATCTTTTCCAGTATATTAAATACATTCAAACTACTTATTGGAATATTATAACTATGTTAAGGAGTTAGAATAGCTTCAATTTTTGAAATTCAAGGTCTATAGTAGGGGGTTCAATATACCACAGGGGGGTCAAAATACCATGGCTAAGTAAAATTTTCAAAATATCTTTTCCAGTATATTAAATACATACAAACTACTTATTGGAGTAATATAACTATGTTAAGGAGTTAGAATAGCTTGAATTTTTGAAATTGAAGGTCTATAGTAGGGGGTTCAATATACCGCAGGGGGGTCAAAATACCATGCCTAAGTAAAATTTTCAAAATATCTTTTCCAGAATATTAAATACATACAAACTACTTATTGGAGTATTACAACTATGTTAAGGAGTTAGAATAGCTTGAATTTTTAAAATTCAAGGTCTATAGTAGGGGGTTCAATATACCGCAGGGGGGTCAAAATACCATGGCTAAGTAAAATTTTACAAATATCTTTTCCAGTATATTAAATACATACAAACTACTTATTGGAGTATTACAACTATGTTAAGGAGTTAGAATAGCTTGAATTTTTAAAATTCAAGGTCTATAGTAGGGGGTTCAATATACCGCAGGGGGGTCAAAATACCATGGCTAAGTAAAATTTTCAAAATATCTTTTCCAGTATATTAAATACATACAAACTACTTATTGGAGTATTATAACTTTGTTAAGGATTTAGAATAGCTTGAATTTTTGAAATTCATGGTCTATAGTAGGGGGTTCAATATACTGCAGGGGGGGTCAAAATACCATGGCTAAGTAAAATTTTCAAAATATCTTTTCCAGTATATTAAATACATACAAACTACTTACTGGAGTAATATAACTATGTTAAGGATTTAGAATAGCTTGAATTTTTGAAATTCAAGGTCTTTAGTAGGGGGTTCAATATACCGCAGGGGGGTCAAAATACCATGGCTAAGTAAAATTTTCAAAATATCTTTTCCAGTTTATTTAATACATACAAACTACTTATTGGAGTAATATAACTATGTTAAGGAGTTAGAATAGCTTCAATTTTTGAAATTGAAGGTCTATAGTAGGGGGTTCAACATACCGCAGGGGGGTCAAAATACCATGGCTAAGTAAAATTTTACAAATATCTTTTCCAGTATATTAAATACATTCAAACTGCTTATTGGAATATTATAACTATGTTAAGGAGTTAGAATAGCTTGAATTTTTGAAATTCAAGGTCTATAGTAGGGGGTTCAATATACCACAGGGGGGTCAAAATACCATGGCTAAGTAAAATTTTCAAAATATCTTTTCCAGTTTATTTAATACATACAAACTACTTATTGGAGTAATATAACTATGTTAAGGAGTTAGAATAGCTTGAATTTTTGAAATTGAAGGTCTATAGTAGGGGTTTCAATATACCGCAGAGGGGTCAAAATACCATGGCTAAGTAAAATTTTCAAAATATCTTTTCCAGAATATTAAATACATACAAACTACTTATTGGAGTATTACAACTATGTTAAGGAGTTAGAATAGCTTGAATTTTTAAAATTCAAGGTCTATAGTAGGGGGTTCAATATACCGCAGGGGGGTCAAAATACCATGGCTAAGTAAAATTTTACAAATATCTTTTCCAGTATATTAAATACATACAAACTACTTATTGGAGTATTACAACTATGTTTAGGAGTTAGAATAGCTTGAATTTTTAAAATTCAAGGTCTATAGTAGGGGGTTCAATATACTGCAGGGGGGTCAAAATACCATGGCTAAGTAAAATTTTACAAATATCTTTTCCAGTATATTAAATACATACAAACTACTTATTGGAGTATTATAACTTTGTTAAGGATTTAGAATAGCTTGAATTTTTGAAATTCATGGTCTATAGTAGGGGGTTCAATATACCGCAGGGGGGTCAAAATACCATGGCTAAGTACAATTTTCAAAATATCTTTTCCAGTATATTAAATACATACAAACTACTTACTGGAGTAATATAACTATGTTAAGGATTTAGAATAGCTTGAATTTTTGAAATTCAAGGTCTTTAGTAGGGGGTTCAATATACCGCAGGGGGGTCAAAATACCATGGCTAAGTAAAATTTTCAAAATATCTTTTCCAGTTTATTTAATACATACAAACTACTTATTGGAGTAATATAACTATGTTAAGGAGTTAGAATAGCTTCAATTTTTGAAATTGAAGGTCTATAGTAGGGGGTTCAACATACCGCAGGGGGGTCAAAATACCATGGCTAAGTAAAATTTTACAAATATCTTTTCCAGTATATTAAATACATTCAAACTACTTATTGGAGTATTATAACTATGTTAAGGAGTTAGAATAGCTTCAATTTTTGAAATTCAAGGTCTATAGTAGGGGGTTCAATATACCACAGGGGGGTCAAAATACCATGGCTAAGTAAAATTTTCAAAATATCTTTTCCAGTTTATTTAATACATACAAACTACTTATTGGAGTAATATAACTATGTTAAGGAGTTAGAATAGCTTGAATTTTTGAAATTGAAGGTCTAAAATAGGGGGTTCAACATACCGCAGGGGGGTCAAAATACCATGGCTAAGTAAAATTTTACAAATATCTTTTCCAATTTATTTAATACATACAAACTACTTATTGGAGTAATATAACTATGTTAAGGAGTTAGAATAGCTTGAATTTTTGAAATTGAAGGTCTATAGTAGGGGGTTCAATATACCGCAGGGGGGTCAAAATACCATGGCTAAGTAAAATTTTCAAAATATCTTTTCCAGTATATTAGATACATACAAACTACTTACTGGAGTAATATAACTATGTTAAGGATTTAGAATAGCTTGAATTTTTGAAATTCAAGGTCCATAGTAGGGGGTTCAATATACCGCAGGGGGGTCAAAATACCATGGCTAACTAAAATTTTCAAAATATCTTTTCCAGTATATTAAATACATACAAACTACTTACTGGAGTAATATAACTATATTAAGGATTTAGAATAGCTTGAATTTTTGAAATTCAAGGTCTATAGTAGGGGGTTCAATATACCGCAGGGGGGTCAAAATACCATGGCTAAGTAAAATTTTACAAATATCTTTTCCAGTTTATTTAATACATACAAACTACTTATTGAAGTATTATAACTATGTTAAGGAGTTAGAATAGCTTGAATTTTTGAAATTCAAGGTCTATAGTAGGGGGTTCAATATTCTGCAGGGGGGTCAAAATACCATGGCTAAGTAAAATTTTACAAATATCTTTTCAAGTTTATTTAATACATACAAACTACTTATTGAAGTATTATAACTATGTAAAGGAGTTAGAATAGCTTGAATTTTTGAAATTGAAGGTCTATAGTAGGGGGTTCAATATAGCGCAGGGGGGTCAAAATACCATGGCTAAGTAAAATTTTCAAAATATCTTTTCCAGTATATTAAATACATACAAATTACTTACTGGAGTAATATAAGTATGTAAAGGATTTAGAATAGCTTGAATTTTTGAAATTCAAGGTCTATAGTACGGGGTTCAATATACCGCAGGGGGTTCAAAATACCATGGCTAAGTAAAATTTTCAAAATATCTTTTCAAGTATATTAAATACATACAATCTACTTATTGGAGTATTATAACTATGTTGAGGAGTTAGAATAGCTTGAATTTTTGAAATTCAAGGTCTATAGTAGGGGTTTCAATATACCGCAGGGGTGTCAAAATACCATGGCTAAGTAAAATTTTCAAAATATCATTTCCAGTATATTAAATACATACAAACTACTTATAGGGGTATTATAACTATGGTAAGGAGTTATAATAGCTTGAATTTTTGAAATTGAAGGTCTATAGTAGGGGGTTCAATATACCGCAGGGGGGTCAAAATACCATGGCTAAGTAAAATTTTACAAATATCTTTTCCAGTATATTAAATACATACAAACTACTTATTGGAGTAATATAACTATGTTAAGGAATTAGAATAGCGTCAATTTTTGAAATTGAAGGTCTATAGTAGGGGGTTCAATATACCGCAGGGGGGTCAAAATACAATGGCTAAGTAAAATTTTCAAAATATCTTTCCAGTATATTAAATACATACAAACTACTTATTGAAGTATTAACAGGCTATTATTTAAACTTTGAATTATTATTAATCATGGAATTTTTATTATTTCTTGTGCTTGAAATTTCTAGTAAATTCCATGCTTATTCTGTACTTCAATGGTCTGTGCTGCGCACAACACTTTCTTTTACAAAGAAGATAGTACATTTTCAATAGAATGTACTGTGCTGCGCACAACACTATCTAAACAAAATACATTATATGGAAAGTGTTATGAACCGCTCAAAACATTATTATACCAAATAAACATGGAATTTATTAAAAATTTCCAGCACAGAAAATTAAACAAATTCCATAATTAAAAATAATTCCAACTTTAAATAATAGCCTGTTTATTATAACTATGTTAAGGAGTTAGAATAGCTTCAATTTTTGAAATTGAAGGTCTATAGTAGGGGGTTCAATATACCGCAGGGGGGTCAAAATACCATGGCTAAGTAAAATTTTCAAAATATCTTTTCCAGTTTATTTAATACATACAAACTACTTATTGAAGTATTATAACTATGTTAAGGAGTTAGAATAGCTTGAATTTTTGAAATTCAAGGTCTATAGTAGGGGGTTCAATATACCGCAGGGGGGTCAAAATACCATGGCTAAGTAAAATTTTCAAAATATCTTTTCCAGTATATTAAATACTTACAAACTACTTATTGGAGTATTATAACTATGTTAAGGAGTTAGAACCTTGCATTTTTGATATTCAAGGTCTATAGTAGGGGGAAATTTTACTTTGCCATGGTATTTGGACCCCCTGCGGTATATTGAACTCCCTACTCTAGGCCTTTAATTTCAGAAATTCTGGCAATTTGAACTTTTTTATGTAGTTAGAATACACCAATAAGTAGTTTGTATGTATTAAACTTGCTGGAAAAGATATTTTGAAAATTTTACTTTGCCATGGTATTTTGACCCCCCTGCGGTATATTGAACCCCCTACTCTAGGCCTTTAATTTCAGAAATTCTATCAATTCTAACTCTTTTATGTAGTTAGAATACACCCATAGGTAGATGTATTTATTAAACTTGCTGGAAAAGATATTTTGAAATTTTACTTTGTCATTGTATTTTGACCCCCCTTGCGGTATATTGAACCCCTTACTATAGACAATTCTAAAAAATCTGGCAATTTTAGCTCTTATATGTAGTTAATATACACACACAAGTAGTTTGTATGTATTAACTTTGATGGAAAAGATATTTTGAAAATTTTACTTTGCCATGGTATTTTGACCCCCCTTGCGGTATATTGAACCCCTCACTCTAGACCTTTAATTTTAAAAAGTTCTGGCATTTCTAACTTTTTAATGTAGTTAGAATACACAAATAAGCAGTTTGTATGTATTAAACTTGCTGGAAAAAGTTATTTTGAAAATTTTACTTTGCCATGGTATTTTGACCCCCCCCCTGCGGTATATTGAACCCCTTACTATAGACAATTCAAAAAAATCTGACAATTTTAGCTCTTATTTGTAGTTAATATACACACACAAGTAGTTTGTATGTATTAACTTTGATGGAAAAGATATTTTGAAAATTTTACTTTGCCATGGTATTTTGACCCCCCTGCGGTATATTGAACCCCTTACTATAGACAATTCAAAAAAATCTGGCAATTTTAGCTCTTATATGTAGTTAATATACACACACAAGTAGTTGGTATGTATTAACTTTGATGGAAAAAATATTTTGAAAATTTGACTTTGCCATGGTATTTTGACCCTCCTGCGGTATATTGAACCCCCTACTCTAGGCCTTTAATTTCAGAAATTCTGGCAATTCGAACTCTTTTATGTAGTTAGAATACACAAATAAGTAGTTTGTATGTATTTAACTTCCTGGAAAAGATATTTTTTAAATTTTACTTAGCCATGGTATTTTGACCCCCTCGCCCTTTTTTTACCATGGAAAATCAAAACTACCCTTATATATATATATACATATGTTATAATTACAAATAATTAAAGCATTCAAGCTACATATGGTCTAGTTATAATGTGTCAATAAGTATTTTGAATGACATTTTGTTGGTAAAGACTTCAGAGCACTTATACCAAGCAAAGATATTTCTTTTAATTGAGCATGGAAAATGTACCTCCCCTTCTTGTATGAATGGTTTTTTAATCTATGATAAGCTTTAGAATAATGTAAAATGTTCTAATATTCATCTAGGATGAAAAAAACAGGGGGGTTCAATTTACCATGGGGGTTCAATTTTCCATACAGGGGGGGGGTTCAATTTACCATAGCGGTATTTTGACCCCGGGGTCAATTTACCATGGGGTTCAAAATACCATATGACACCGGTAATCAAATGGCAAAGTCAAATGATAAAACACATCAAACGAATGGACAACAATTGTCATATTCCTCAATTGGTACAGGCAATTTAAAATGTAGAAAATGGTGGATTGAATCTGGTTTTATAGCGCTAAACATCTCACTTGTATGACAGTCGCATCAAATTCCGTTATATTTACAACTATGCATGAACAAAACATACATAATAGGTAAAATAGTAAAAAAATAAACTATTTTGTTGCAAAGATGTTTCATGTATAATGTAGGGATCCTACACTTGTCATCAACATTTCTCTGGGTCTTTTAGCTTGACTGGGTTATAGTAATATTTGTATTCCTTGACTGGGTTATAGTAATATTTGTATTCCTTGACTTCTTACATCGTGTTATAAAATCAATTCATGAGAGGGGTATCAAGACTGCATTAGAGATGGATAGTAAATATATACATCCACATTTAGTTGAAATATTGACATTAACCATATGTGTTTTGTAGGAATAGTGCTATGTTCTGTTATATGTCTGCTTTAAAATTGTTGCTACAATGCATTTAAAGATTGCTGTCAAATTTCTGTCTTATCGCACATACCAGTATTTTCTAGTGGCAATGACCTTAGCTGTATTTGGCAAAACCTTAAGGAATTTTGGTCCTAAATAAAGGCAACAGTAGTATACCCCTGCTCAAAACTCATAAATCGATAGAAAAAAACAAATCCGGGTTACAAACTAAAACTGAGTGAAACACATCAAATATAAGAGGAGAACAACGAAACAACATTAACATGCAACACACACAGAAACGAACTAAGCATTAGACAAAATAGATGAGAATAACTAGAATGAAATTCAAAACAGTGTGGCTGTGGCCATTGATTGACACGTCAAATTCATTTATTGACTAGGACAATTTACGTGAACGTTTGTCTGTAACGACCACTGTTCACGACGTACCTACGATAGACATTTAAACTGTGGGGTCACCAAAGGTTTCAATCAATGGCCACAGCCACACTGTTTTGAATTTCATTCTAATATGCTCTTCAACTTTGTACTTTTTTTGTACTTTTTAACTTTTTTGGATTTAAGAATCACTGATGACTCTTTTGTAGACGAAACATGTGTCTGGCGTAAATTTAAAAATTAATCCTAATATCTATGAAGAGTTTATCTACATTCCAGTTATATTTATCAATAAGCATGAATACCCCCACAAGACATTAAGCAAGCTTTCATTCATTTCATTATATAAATGCGGAAGTTGTTGGATTAATTAAAAAACTAGCTGAAAACAGGTTACATCTAGCCATATAACTGGAATAAGCTTGGGTTGTTTAAAAATAAATGTAGTGTATAGGATCTTCAATGTTTTGCAATATAATATAAAAAAGAAGATGTGGTATGATTGCCAATGAGAAAACTCTCCACAAGAGACCAAATGACACAGAAATTAACAACTCTAGGTCATCGCACACCTTCAACAATGAGCAAAGTCCATTCCCCATAGTCAGCTATAGAAGGCCCTGAAATGACAATGTAAAACAATTCAAATAAGAAAATTTACGGCCTAATTTATATACAAAAAATGAACGAAAAACAAATATGTAACTCCTAAACAAACGAAACCCACTGAATTACAGGCTCCTGACTTGAGACAGGCTCATACATACACAATGTGGTGGGGTTAAACATGTTAGCTGGATTCCAAACCTCCCCTAACCTGGGACAGTGGTGTAACGGTACAACATAAGAAAGAACTAAAAATCAGTTGAAAAAGGCTTAACTCATCAGATGGATACAAATAAAAATACTACACAGAGTGGACGTGGCCGGTTCCTTGAATATCCAAACAACATAAAGACACTAAGTTTTATGGTTATCGGCTTAGACCATATCTACCAGGCTACAATGAATAAGTTGTTATGTTAATAAAAAAAAAATAATTACAAAAATACCGAACTCCGAGGAAAATTCAAATCGGAAAGTCTGTAATCAAATGACAAAATCAAAAGCTCAAACACATCAAACGAATGGATAACAACTGTCATATTCCTGACTTGTTACAAGCATTTTCTTATGTAGAAAATGGTGACCTTCACCTTGTTTTATAGCTATCTAAACCTCTCACGTGTATGGCAGAGCATAAAATTTCATTAAATTGAGAACAATATGTGAACAAAATTCGTTGTTATGAATAAGCCTGTTGTTCAGTGGTTATCGTTTATTGAAGTGGTTTATATGTGTTTCTCGTTTTTATATAGATTAGACCGGTGGTTTTCTGTTTTAATTATTGAATTTTGGAGCTGATCAGTGGTTGCCGTTTGTTGGTGTTGCTCATTTTCTCGTTTCTCGTTTTTTTATATAAATAGACTGTTGGTTTTCCTGTTTGAATGGTTTTACACTAGTCATTTTGGTATCATTTATAGCTAGCTGTTCGGTTTGAGCAGCCGAGGCTCCGTGTTGAAGGTAGTACTTTGACCTTCATGTTTCTTCTTATTTAAAGTGAACAATTATATTGCATTGAAAATATTTATTGCTATTTCTTACATTACAGTGGCACTGTCTGTTAGGTTATAGTAGGTTATCTAATTATGCCTTGTTAACAAGAATATTTCTTCAAATGAAGCATTTCTAACTTGAGTTATTGCTCCTTGTACTAGCTGTGATAGTATACAATTTGTAAGTATTTTATTTTCAGTTTAGAGTTATTCCGCTTTTGCAAGAACTAAATGATTAATAAAACTGAAAAGGCATTCTAAATATTTTTTTACCTGATCCAGATATAGTAAATGGTGAGTTGATGGTTTTAAACGAATATATATTATACTTCTGTCTGTATCTTGGTTTCCATTTAGTAAATGCTTTTTACATAAATAGCATTATCAATAACTGAACTGAGAAATTGTTATATAGTTTTCTTTGCGATAGGTTAAACAATTTATTTGTGTTTATAATCAAGTTCGCCAATTTCCAGCAAACTTTTTGGTACATAAACAGTTCTAAACGGAAAGTGCCAAAGCAAACGGCAAAATCAAAGCTCAAACACATCAAAAACGAATGGAAAACAACTGCCTTGTTCTTTTGTAAGAAAAACAAGAGGGTAAAAACTGGTTTTACAATTATCTAAACCTTTCACTTGTATCACAGTCGCATAAAACTGCATTTAGGTGATTCATTATAGAGATCTGAGGTTGGATGTCATTAAATGGGAACTGCTGAACATTTTAAATCAACTTAATATTTTCAGCGCAATCACTGAACCTTGATAATTTACTTTGGTTGGAACATTTTTGTTGTAATAGCACAGCTCAAGGTGTTATTAGGAAGAATTATATAAATTTATTAATAACGTGATTGCCCCATCCGTCGGTAAAGCAAAAACATGAAGAGGGAACGCTCGGTTTTTGACTTTGTAGGATGAATACATATTCTGCAATTCAGGAACTGTTGGAACCGATTACAATTTATGCATTGTATAGGGAGAGTGCCACTCTCCTTGTTGAAGAAACATAACAACAATTGTTTCAGAAGTCCCGTTGCAAGGCAATATTTCTGCCCCCAGCAAACAAACGTCTTTATACAGGGGCAGCCTAATTTTATTGCCCTTTCAGTACAAACGACTCACACTTGCTGAATCTATTTATTGAATTTATAGATAATTTGTTCCAGGGTTGAAGATCCATGAGATGCTTGTTACTTTAGTTTTCAATGTTGTGTCTTGTGTAATATTATTTGTCTGTTTGTCTTTTTCTTTTTTATCCATTGTGTTGTCAGTTTATTTTCGATCTACGAGTTAGAATGTCTCTTTGGTTTGGTATCTTTTGCTCCTCTTTTACAATCCTATAGAATTAAATAAAACAATAAGTAACAGTTTCAGTTTTAAAAAATCTCAAAAGGCAATGTCCAGTTTTGAGTGAATAGTATGGCATGCTAGTTTGTATGCTCTTGTAATTTCAATTCAATTTGAATAAAAAATAAAAAACCATTTATATATGTTTACACAAAATACAACGAATATACAGCTCTTTGATCAGTTCTTAAATGGACGTAATCAACAGAATCTTAATTCAATATTTGAAAAACACAGATTTAATGATAAATTATTGTTTACATTTTAACTTCAAATACAATAAACGATAATTTCTTAAACCTTTTAACACGAATTCTGCAAGTATAAAAGGTAAAGAAATAGATTAAAAAACGCATTCGATTCCCATGCGTCAGATTTTCATATTGTCAAATAATGGATAGTTGGAATTCTTAAACAAGGAATATAGAAATGAAACAACCAAAACAAAGAGTCAAAAGCTTCTAATAAACTATAAGTCATCCCTTGTTGCTAATTCTGTTAAAAAGAAACGGAGGAGATACACATTGAACACTAAAAAATCTTGACCAAAAAGAAAAGATTACAAAAATTCCAAAAAAATACACAAAATATTTAAAAATTAACTAAAGCAATCCACATCAAAACCGGGTGAAAACTATGGCAAAGGATAAAGAGTACCTGTTGTATTAGGGGCGTCGTGATACTCATTTGAAATAACGCAACCGAAAAGTAGAGGAATGAAGCATGTCGTGTATAGATCCTTTATATGTGACACAGACATTCCAAATCGAAAGAAAAAAAAGTAAAATCACAAAAATCCTGAACTCCGCGGAAAAATCAAAACGGCAAAACCCTAATTAAATGGCAAAATCAAATGATAAAACACTTTAAACGAATGGACAACAACTGTCATATTCCTGACTTGGTACTTGGAAAGCACTCTTCTAACGTCTTCTATTTTTTCATAATTTAGAACCATCTAACAAGGAAAATCCTGAAAAAGAATACGGAATTATGATTTAACCAAGAGATGAATTCCCCTAATGCATGTATTGTGTACTCCAAAATTAGCTATCCTTGTCTCATATTATACAAGCCATGACCAAACAATGAATTTATATAGATTAATTAGATTTCTGCTGTCTTTGATAAAGATAATATTCAATTTTTTGTTAATAAATCTCGTATTTAATAAACTGAAAATTCATTAGTCTTTATCTCTGAACGTATCTTTTTGGTTGATGATAAAGCAGAATTAAAAATTCCTATTAAACATCACAACACACATAACAATATGTGAATCTAAACAATACAACTGCACATTCCCAAAGCAATTATAAGGTTGGATAGTACCTGACCATAATTATTACTGTTTATCCTATTGACAATTGTAATGAAATATTTAAATTATATTACTATCTGAAACAATCTCTGACGCAACAATTTTATATAACAGTGCATTATTGATATGACATTCAAAACAATACTAACTTAACATATGGATGACTCCAATATTATTTTATGGATAAATATTCGATTAATGTAAAAGGAGAAACAAAACCCTATCCATCGTTTATCTCAATATTCAAGCCATTATCGTTTTCCATGAAGTTTAATTTTTTTTATTTTTTACAACATGAAATCTCCATATCTTTATTTACGGGTAGAACGAGAATTTATCGATAATTTGCGAGATGTTAATGAGATACAGGTGACTAATTGTATTGAAGCTTCATTGTTTTATAGGTCCTTTATACACATGAAATTCAAAACTTTAGATTCAAATTTCAATTCTACCGAGATTGTAATTCGGGAAGGACGGTATTCGTTTTTATCAGAAAACAAATATTTGCCGTCAAATTAAACAATTTGCATTAATTATTTTTTGCAAAATTATTATTTTTATTTTGGTAATATCTATGGAATATTTTGAATTCGAGCTTAATGTTTGTGACAGATAATATATTATGTGTCCGAGGCGCTTTTCTGGATTTACCTTCATCAGGAACGCTCAAAGCCAAACATTTGAAATCCGAGGATTTATAAGTACCGAAACCGTTGAAGAGCTATATAACAAAAATACCTAAAATAAATAGCCAAATTCATCTAAAGTCAATTTTGCCTGAGGGAGTCGAAACCTGAGCTTTTCTTCGTACCAAAGTTCTGACTACTGAGCTGAAAGATACCCTCGGGGACTGATAGTCCACCAGCAGAGGTATCGACCCAGTGATAAACACATGAGTTGTGTATATTTAGCTATTAAAATAATCCACTTGTTCTGCGGCAGGGCATACATAGAGTGTAGCAACCAATAGGATAGCCACTAACCTTAGTCGCGATAAGTAACTTATGAAACCACTGATAAAGATAGCCTTCTGTGTTATCCACCGCATGATAAGCTCGAATAGATACCAAGTAATTAATTTTATTATAGACAGAGTAACATTATCCAATTGGAGCAATTTCCTGCAAATTATACTCTCAAGAACAGTTTTCATTGAGTCAAGACTCCTAGCGTTATGTTCGATGTTCATGTCTTTTATTCACGTAAGGATACTTTCAAAAAACATGCAATAAAAGTTTATTAAAATGGGGATGGCATCTACTGTATAACACTTGAAACAAAATATAACACAGATAAATCAAGTTTGCTTCATACCGATACTATCCTTAACGACTTTTAATATCAGTAGTGCTCAGTTTTCCTTGGCTTCTGATATCAGTAGCGCTTAGTTTTCCTTGGCTTCTCGTTTGAGAAGAACTCAGATTTAGCCCCCTTGTCCAAGTACGTTATGAAGTGCTGTGCTATGTACAAATGAATTATCTATGTCGGGTCCATGTTCCCTCGTCTAAGTACGTTATGAAGTGCTGTGCTATGTACAAATGAATTATCTATGTCGGGCCCATGTCCCCTCGTCTAAGTACGTTATGAAGTGCTGTGCTATGTACAAATGAATTATCTATGTCGGGTCCATGTCCCCTCGTCTAAGTACGTTATAAAGTGCTGTGCTATGTACAAATGAATTATCTATGTCGGGTCCATGTCTAGCAAATGGTTAGCTCTGAGTTCCTCTATGGTGGCTGCAGCAACTGTGCTTTCTCTAAGGTTATTCTCGGTTATTCTTAAAACAAAATGCGTGTAATGTGCCTCATTGTCTGTCTTTGAATAGACGGTGTTGACTTCTTGCATACGCTGTCTACAATTGTTCTGTCTACTCTGTTTTAGAGTTACAATTGTAATCATGTTGGTCGTTTATCTGGGTGTTCTTTCTATAATTCATGGCGCTGCACTTTCTTATACCTTTTTCTGGACGTTGATTTTACTTGACTGTATCGTATTTTTTTTACGTTACTGCATTTTCATTGTTAAATCGCATTAGTTATGTGTATTTTCTGTTTCGGTCGGTCTGGTTGTCACATTACTGAAATTTTAATTTGATTTTTTGTGCACCTTTTTGACATTTACTTTTGGTACATGCGCATAACTTGTTGGATAGAACATTTGTCATTAACAGCTTGTTCACCTTTCGGATTTCATTTTTTTATATTTGTCTTAAGTTTCTTGTATCTGTTTGATATCTGTTTGATAATTGTTTTCCCAATTTTTGGCTGATTCTTTGTCTGATGCCGGTGTACAACTAAGTGTATGCTGCGATTCTATTGTTCTCGTGAGAACTTGTCTGTTATGCTTTGCATTGTCAATTTAAAAGTTTACCTCATAATTTCAATAATTAATGGGTTTGGTACTTAAACGCCATGCTGATTACCTATTTATTTCATTTTTAATTAACCTTTGTGTTTTCTAGAAGTAAATTGTCCCTCTTACTTGCTTGGACTGAACTGTTCATTTATAGGATAAGTCAAAAAGTACAATACCGTGAACACAATTTACAATGAACGGTAACGATGAAGAACAATACTGATATAATGGATGAGTTGCAAAGATCAGATCGCGTGTATTTTTTTTAATCTTGTTTTGAAAATCAACCACTATTGAAGACTGTTATCTGCTTTGTATGCTGCTTAGTATATAAATAGTACTGATTTTTGTATTGTATTGTTTGACCACGTGATGTGGGAAAGATTAAACCTTATTTCCATTGATCTACATTTTCAAAAGCCTCTCTCTTTCTGAAACAGGCTGTATAGATTGTTTGTGTGTCTGTCATTCATTCGTATGTCGTATTATGTATTCGCAACCGTCTCTGAACCACTAACAAGAATCTATGTAACATATACAGAACGTACTTACATGACGAACTTTCGCACCTCCTATTTTATTTCTTCATTTAAATGATTTTTTGGTTAACTTTGTCATATGATATGGACTTAACCCTATCCGCACACTGCAGTAAATGAGTAAAAGAGGGACGAAAGATACCAAAGGGACAGTCAAACTCATAAATCTAAAACAAACAGACAACGCCATGGCTAAAAATGAAAAAGACAAACAAACAACAGCACACACGACACAACATAGAAAACTAAAGAATAAAAAACACGAACCCCACCAAAAACCTAGGGGTGATCACATGTGCTCCGGAAGGGTAAGCAGATCCTGCTCCACATGCGGCACCCGTCGTGTTGCTTATGTGATAACAAATCCGGTAAATAGTCTAATTCGGTAGGTCACATTCATGAAAGGGAAGGGGATTGTAGTTACGACGTAAGGAACATATCCGATATCATTTGTGAAACGGTTATTCCATAACGGTCAAATGTTGCTTTCAGCTTCATCCCATAAACGCCCAGTCAAAACTTTCTGAGTATATCTTCATATAATGACATTGTACACCTCCTTTATCATTTGATTCTTTTTTTATTTCCCTCGGTAAATCATGGACGTTGTACTTACGTATTATAGCGTATCAGTTTGTATCTGCAACTGTAGTACTTATAATAATTATGGAAACTTGAGTCAGAATCCTAACTGTATTATTATTTTGGCACCTCCTACTTTTTTTTTTAATTTAAATTATGATAGGGGTTTCTTATCAAATTATTACATTACTTTATGTGAGAGAATCATTTTGCTTGTAGAACCTCTAGCCAATACAATTCCTGAGCATTTGAGTACTTCATTAATACGTCTTTAGAGTTTTACATTCAAGTATACATAACGATAACAACACAATTCAAATAAGCAAACAAATTGTGACTTTGATGAAATCAAATACGAGTAAAAAGAGTACAAAATCACAAGAAACCCCCCAAAAAGTATTTGATAATAACATAAAAAGAAAATAATTTGAATAGCACCTATCCTTTATTATAACCAGTTAGTATGTATAATATAGCAAACTTATCATTTCGAAATATTTAAGGCTATTCATCTTCCTTTAACTAATAGTTTCCATTTCCTTGGCATTGTATTTCAAAACATTATTTACTGTACATTTATTTGGTGATTGTTTATTATTTCCTGGTCAACTGTCACATTGTTATCAACTTTGTCAACTTTGCATCTCCAACTTTTTCGAGCTCAAACGCTGAGTCTTGTATAGACGTAACACGTGTTTAGCGAATGAAATATTAACCTAGCATCCTTGATGACTTTAATGTATAGTTCCGTCGATGAGCAATGATCTGTCTCTCTAGGAATAGACACTGTTGAACTCACATGCACAGTATATTATTCTGCCTTCCCTGTAGCAATGTTATCATGTTAGTCATTGTTATATTCTATCTGTAATTGTTGGTGCTGCACTTCCTTGCATAAAAAATCACCTTTCTAATGACTTTGATTAATATACTTCGGAGTATTTCGAGAAATAAAACTTGATGAACGAGCAATATATTTATCAGAACATAATTCAATTGCAACCAACGAAGACAATATTTTAATTTCCGTATGGATATATATCTTTGACATTACGAAAGAGTTCACTATGAATAAACTTGGTGACTTAATATTTAGTAAACTGAACAAATACTGTCTAAAATTTGTATACCAAAAACTGGTAAGAAATTAAAGATAAAATCATAAGATCAAACTGTGAGCTGGTCATAAACAAGATTTATAAAAAAAAAAAAAGGAAAATGCCTCGAGTCACTGCATGCAGTAACATTTTAGTTCTACCCTCAACAGATTGTAAGCATAGCATTGGTAAAATATATGTATTTGATGATTGAAATTTGTTTACAATTTATTGTTCAAAATTACCCCTGGAGGTAATTTTTATTCCTTTTGATTCTTTTACGTTGGTTTTTGTCTTTTTCTTTTGTTTTAGCTGATAGAGAATTCAAATATAAAATAGTTCAAATGGATTTTATTCTCAGGAGAACAAACATAGAAACACTTTGACTTTATACTGTAAGCCCATTCTTGGTAGTTTCATTGTATATAAATAGTTCAATACAGTGATAAAAGAAATTGATACTTTTTTGTCAATACCAAATACTAGTAATTCAATAGACAATTTTATATGACAGTAATTTATATATTTGAATCTTGTCGACACTGTGTGAATATTTATATCATTTCTACTTTTTATGGCTGTTGTATTTTTATTTATACTCTAAACAGTATGATTTGGTTAATTTTCTTCAACATGCATGAAATATTTTCCACTGGAATTGAGCAACCAAAAATCAATCACTGTAAGTTGATAATGGTGTATGTACCCCAAAATCGACAATTTATACGTTGGTGATTCACGAATGCGTTAAATCATAAGAAATTTGAACGTTATCAGTTTTGACCAAAAATATTTTGATTTTAAGAAGTATATTAGCTATCATAGTGATCATGTTATAACCTTTATTTGAAAATGTAATTATTTTTTATTTACTCTTTCCTTTCATTTTTTAAATGTCACATCAATAAAAACGATTAGAGTAACATCAGCAGTCTTAGATAGTTTTCTGGTCTCTTTTTTTATTTTCACAGACCACCAATGCAATCGGATTAAAACAATCTCTTTGACTTTTGTAAAGAACTTGAACAGACCAGAATACTTGATGACAATGGTTGATGCAGGAAGCAGTAGGAATTTTGGTATCAAACACAGAAGGAAAATTACATCTTTGTTGACATCGATTGTAAAATTTATTCTTGCTGTGAGTTGAAATTTCTTATTTTCAGTTAAGCAGAGGTTTACCTTGAATTTATGTAAAAATTTATTGGACTTTATTGTCGCTGGCATACAACCTGGGTGATGTATTCACAACCTATTAATGTTCTATATTCATACAACATAGACGATTTAACTAGTTTGTAATAAGAATTATGAAAAATTAATAATCCAATGGGATTTGAATTTAAAACGAATACGCTTAGTACATGATCGAATTCCCTGAGGTCGAAAGTCAATTACTGTCACATAATTAAGAGAGAACTGGTGTCTTAGAATCTTTTAAACACGAATCATAATAACTGTTTTTTATGTACCTCAAGATTAGATTAACCATCTATTATGCATAAATTATTCTAAGAACTTATAGCTTTTCTTCTCTTAAGGGACATTTGAAATTAGTTAATTTTCCAACAAAGAAGAAAGTAAAATGATTCTTCTGTCTTAACGACTTCGTTCCAAGGAAGTATATTCATCCCATTATACATATGGGTGCAATATTTCAATTTATTTAATGCAAGATGCATTGATGCAATTTTTTAATTTAGATAGTTTGAAGACCGAATTTCAAAATTGTTCATGCCATTTATTGGTTACAAATGTCAATTAGTTAAGGTATGCATGTAAGATAAGTGTATTTGGTGTTTTCGTGTTTTTTAGTCAATTAAGTGATTGTTCGTATTCTGTTTTCATCAATTCAGTATTAATATAAATATGCATATAATGTCCTCGAATGGGTTAATTTTTGGTGTTGACGTGCTCAATACCATTGATATACTTTATCCATGTAATGCCGCTGATAAGTCAGCTGAATCAATGAAAGAAGGGCAGTACATTTTTAATTTAAGTCATCATTTTTTCAGGTATAAATGAAGATCAAAGTTTCAAGAAAGTTATTAGAGTATCCACTGATTATTATACTTGGTTCATTTATTATATAAAATTGTATAATGTTGGCCCGTATGAAGTGATAAGATGGATGTTTTTAAATCTGAGACAAAAATAGACATTTTGTTCGGATATCTTTTATGACATCAGCCTGAACACATTCAAAACTTTAGTGTGTTGAAGAAAGAGACAAGTGTCTATATTATTATGCAAAGAAGATTCACTACCACAAAAGATTGGACGCAAATAGCTTGTAGGGTTTTATAATGCAAACACTGTAGATATTGTCTTTAATTCTTATTATTTATTTTTAGGTGGTGTCGTAGGGTCAAATAACTCTATAAAACGGAAAAAAACATGTAAATTTATATAAACTGAATACTAGGTAAAGGCATCAGTAGTATACCGTTGTTCCTTAAATTCATGTTGCTCAATCTTTATTTTTTGCAGCGTTTCGTTAGCTGTTGTTTAAAGCTTTGTTTAATCGTCTGTTTTCTTTTTATGTCATGATTTTTTCCCATCTAAGGAGGTGTATTTCCCTTTTGGTATATTCCCCGTCTTCTTTGTTTTTATTATTTACTATTTACTTCTGTTAATGATGCAACTGCAATATTTTATTTTGGCGCATATCAATTTTGTTTTTCATTTTTCGTTAAATTGTGACTTATTTTCGTTTATTATTTCAACTGATATTTTTTACCACTTTCTTTCTGTTTTCTCAATAGCAAAACTTGGAACACGTCATGAAAAAGTATAATGTATTTCAACCATAAAAGAACTAGTAATTTTTAACAAATATGGTTTACCAAATGATAAGTAACATATTTGCTTAAAA
Organism: Mytilus edulis; assembly: GCF_963676685.1. Taxonomy (NCBI): domain Eukaryota; kingdom Metazoa; phylum Mollusca; class Bivalvia; order Mytilida; family Mytilidae; genus Mytilus; species Mytilus edulis. The sequence continues at coordinate 45,644,010 of NC_092352.1, read as the reverse complement.
TTTTGAAAATTTAATAGATCTAACTTAAGTTTCATTTTACATACATTGTGCTTCTTGACATTTTTGTTTCATTTTGCTATTTTATTGAGATGGTTCGTGTTATTAAACTTTATTGACTGTTGGTGATCTAGGACTACTATCTACTCGGTTCGGTCTGTGCATGTGTCTCTTTTACCCCTTTTTCATTCTCTGTTCTAGTTTTTTAATATGTCATCAAAGATTTACAGGTGGTGAATTATTTCTGGAATGACAAACCTGGGTTTTTTTTAACGGATTTAATCCTTTTCATTTGAAAATAAATATCAAAGCAATATAATGCATCTTTCATGATGGAAATTTTCTCCGTCTTCCAATATTCAAAGAGTCAACAATATTTCATACGTACAACAAAATTATATTGAACTTTAAGAATTTCTATAATGTGTAAACTTGTAAAAGCATAAATCAGTTTTTCCCCATTAGTTGTGAATTGTTTATTTTATTTATTTATTTGATCAATTATATAGTGCATTTTGTCAATTACAAAGTTGCTTCCTTCATCAATCAACCTTGGTTTAGGTTGTTTAATGAAAATACCTCTTTTCACATTCAAGAATAACCAGCCCTGAGAATTTCACTCAATATAAAGATATTTAAATCAAAATTCATTTGCTATTTTGACAATGCTTCAATTTGCAAACTGCAAAATAAGTTGAAACCGCAATTGCATTATCAATATAAAATCAAAGATAATATTTATGACGATTGTTTTGATGGGAACCTTTTGATTGTGGAAAAATCTTCGACAGATGTCTTAATAGCTTGTTAATTGTCATGTATTACACAAATTTACCCGATTATTGAGTTTTTCAATAAAAATGATTTATTTAGGATAATATCGCGTTGTTCTTTCCTTCTATAATTCTATAATCAATGTCTTCTGCTCGAGTTAGCTAAGATGCGATGTAGAATGGGTTACGACTATTGATAACAGTTTGGAAGGGAATGATATTGTTATTTCCCCATGGCGGTCTCGTCTTTGACATCAGTTCTGGTACGCTGCTTCTAATTTTCTTCCTCGGTTTTTTCGAGATCTGTGGGATGTATCCTAATCGATCATTCTACCATTGGTCAATGTAATAATTTGTTTTTCTACAGTATAGGATTTTAATCTTCTGTTCCCAGACTAAATTAGACGTAAATTATATATTATGACCCAAAACAATCAGTAATAAATATTCCGTAAGTAAAAAGGCATCTTTTCATTGACATTGAAGACAATTTGTTTATCCATATTAATGAGACGTAATTTTGGCTGACAGGGGTTTCATTACCAAATCTTGACCTTTTTATATATTATTTTTATCATTTTTTGCTGAGTATATTTTCTTTCTTAGTATGTACAATTTATACTTATAAGAAACAAGTAAAATCACAAAAATACTGAACTCCGAGGAAAATTCAAAACGAAAAGTCCTTAATCAAGTACTAACTTTTCTTTTAAAAAACAAAATAGTCCAAACTGAGTGTACCAAATGACTTGTTTAACATATTTCACATCAATAATCAAAGATATAAACTCATTAATATTCATAAATTGGCGCCAAATTTATATCAAGATTTAAGAAATATAATGCATAATATAACCTCAAGTTTCAAAGAAAGAGAGAACTATTTTAATTACAAAAAAGCAAAGCATCAATTCCTCAAAATGGTATGAAACATGAAAAATTAATAATTTAATGTGTTTGCCACAAAGAAGAAATTTTCATTCATAATTAATGTAACAAATTGACGTAAAACTGGCCATCAAACTTATGTCTGTGAATTCTTTATTCATGTTTTAATATTTTATCCTTTGATGTTTCTTTAACTATAATGATAGTTTGAACTCAATGTTTTTCCTCATTTGACATTTGTAAACTATCGGGTGGCTTATACATTCCAATACTAGAACATGTGTATAATAATGCAACGCAAATCAAATATATTGGTGCATATTGGTGCATAAGGCTTTTTAAGTTTAAACACTTGCTTAAAATTTGAAAGCTTGAATAATATGCATATCATTTGAATTCAAATATAACATTTTAAAGGTTCTTTTGAATTCCCCACCTGCATTTATGTTGAATTAAGTCTGCGAAATAAGCCATTTATATTATATTTGTCAGTGTATAGGTACGCTTTTTGGTCTTATTATTGCTTGAAAGTTTAAATAAGCTTTCTCGTTTCTCCATTGGTTTTCCTGTTTGAAATGTTTTACACTAGTCATTTTGGGGCCCTTTATAGCTTGTTGTTTGATGTGAGCCAAGGCTCTACGTTTAAGGCTATACTTTATCCTATAATTGTTACCTTTCTATACATTGTGACTTGGACGGAGAATAGTATCATTGGCACTCATACCACATCTTCTTATTTATTTTGTATGATGTTAATTTACATCTTTTTTTTATTTCTCTACCTAAAACATGATTTTGTCAAATCGTGAATGTTTCTCGTACAAGGTGTGCGAATTATTAATAACCTACATGTATGAAAATTTGATTTGAGTTAAACGTTTAAAACTTTGATACATTCAAAGATATCTCTAGTAAGATTCGTCTTGTATGAGTATTTGCGGAGTAATTAGGTTAAACTAAATCAATATAGTAAGAAAATCTTGTTGTTTTAATCATATCAAAAGTAAGGGTAAAGAGCACTTTTGTTGTCTTCAAAGTTTATTTTTGATACGAACTGTCTTAGTGAACGGAACTGGTCATGAAGAAGAGTTAATGATACCTTATTAATTAGGACGACAACAGTTTACCGATGGTAAACAAGGAACAGGAATGAAAGCTACAAACAGAAAAAAAAGTAAAATTGCAAAAATACTAAACTCCGAGGAAAAATCAACACGGAAAGTCCATAATCAAATACCAAAATTAAAAGCTCAAACTCGTCAAACGAATGGATATCAACTGCCATATTCCTGGAGTCGGTTGCACAAAATAAACTTACGAGTACTTACAGTAAGTATACTGAATTGTTCATGATTTACGATCAATCTTAGTTGTAAGTTTTTTTGTGAAACCGGCTCCTGCCTTGAAACAGGCATTCTCTTATGTAGTAAAATGTGGATTAAACCTGGTGTATAGCAATCTAAACAGCTTACTTGTATGACAATTTCATAAAATTCCAATTTATTGACAACGATGTGTGAAACTGAGGGAATCAAATGATCTCCAAAAAGAGCGAAACTGAGTTCGACAATAGGAAAAGCTTCTACTGCTATTCATGTATCACCCGCCATGCGAATTTAAACTTGGTCAAAATGTCTCGATCGGGAATAGGACACACTCTGTAAAATTACAAAAAGTACAACAAACGTTAGTACAGGAAAACACTCATAAATGTAATAACACTTCAATAGATAGAAATATACAGCCTTCGTTTACTTTAGGGGTGCCAAACCAATATCAGGCTATACAAAACAATCCTTAACCCTAAAGCTAAAACTGAACCTAACCCAATCCTTACTCTTACACTAGCCTTAACCTGTACTCTTTTATAAAATCTAAGGATAAATCGTTAGTTTGTTAGCAGAAACTATGCTTTTTTATTAAATTCCTGCAGTCGGTGGAATCGATAGTTTTGATAAAAAGTAGTAAAAAGTAAAACCATAAAAAATTCTGAACTCTGTGAAAAATTCAAAACGGAAAGTCCCTCATCAATTGGCAAAATTAAAAGCTAAAACACATCAAACGAATGGACAACAACTGTCATATACTTGACTTGTTATAGGCATTTTCTAAAAGATTTCACCAGTTTATGATATCTATATGCACGTTGCATCATATTAAAGCAATGCAAATAATATGTTCATTGTTATCGAAGACAGTACAATGAATAAAACTAAAGTTTAATGACTCTTATACATCGTACGGAACATGCAGGAAATAATTGCTACTGTACATAACGCAACCAACGTTTATTCTGCATTGTTTAATGTTGTAGATATTTTATTTAAAAGAAAACTAATTCTACTATTAATTGTAGTTATTGATGTTTCGCTTATTTTTTTAAAAGGTCCAAAGGAGTCGTACGCATGCACTGCTTTTGCTGGTTGTGGTAAAGAGCATACATATTTTGGGGTACATTTTTCATGTCAACATTGCATCATTTGTAGATTATCATATCTAAACATGATAAAATCAAATAAAGCACAGAATTATTTTTCTCAATGATGAATTAACAATGGTATCGTTCACGGAGTTAACTATCGTAATTATAGCGTTTTTTAAACAAAAGGCCACGGAAAAGTCAGCCATCAAATTACATTGGAAAAACGAAGAAGATCAACAAATTGTTAGAATTTAAACATTATTTGATCATTATAGGTGAGATCTTATCTCGACGTGAAGTTAATCAATCATGATACTGGCCAGTTAATATTGAGGCCCATCATGGGGGTGTCCAAGTAATCATATAATCACAATTTTTTTGTCAACATAATCACATAATCATTGAATATTTTTCTAAGCAAGATAATCAAATAATCAAATATAAAGTCCTAGATTATCAAATAATCATTAAATAATTGGTCAGGTAATCAAATAATCACTATAAAAACGGCCAAGTAATCACATAATCAAATCACCCCATTAAGGTCCTCAATATTGTAATGAGAGAGGTCAGTGCTGAGGGTTAATAGAGATTAACAGGTACGAAATGAAACACACGTTGCTTATATGAACACGGGTATTTCACATAAATCTCATTAAAGTCAAAACCCTAATTTCCGATCCGAGGCGATATCGAGTGACCTGTCATCCCATTTTTCGTGCGTGTCATCTGTATCAACTGTCGTAGAGTTGATTATTTGCATAACATTTGTAAAATTAGTTACTTAAAGTGATTTTCGTGTCGACATCAATTTCTGTAGTGATGGTAGCGTGTTATAATAAATCGCTGCAGAAAACAACAAAACGTATACAAGCAATTAAGGTTTGACAATCAGATTAGAACTTTAGATTGCAAGTCATTTCTGTGTCACATAGAAATAATATGTTGTAATAAGATGAATTATAAAAGTACATGAAAAATAAATTTTTACCACAGTGTCAGGCGAAAATTACTCAAATGAAATATTTCCTTTTGTCTCTCAATGTTAAGATATAAATACTGATATGTAACGATATTTTACAAATAAAGATATTGAGTTGAAATACGCACGAGATGTTTTATCCCAACCTTGAAATTGGTTGTATCTTGATATTAAAATAGTGCTGGAAGTGGCGTTAAACACAAATCAATCAATCATATATCATATGTCGGACATCTTAGTGTCTATATTTATCTAAACGTGGTCTCAATCTAATTGTTGGTTGCTTAACGTCCAATGGCAAATATGTCATGCATGTTTAGGATGATGGTCCAATCTAATAGACATTAACAAGCATGAGCTAGATAAGATATGCTGACGACATACATATACATACATATAACGTCATCATTACGATAAAACCAAGAGCATTTTGCAAGTTTTAGCATGTTGCAGACATTTGTATGCAATAAAAGATGATTGCTCTTAGTCATTTTTTATTTTTCTCATAAAATCTAAAACTTTAAAATTCCATTACATTTCAAACAAATTAAGAGAAGTGTTTTGATATGAATATATGGGCCTGGTGGGTACAGATATAAAAATTAATAATTTGATCTGATTCGAGATATTTTTAATTCAAAGTATAAAATATCAAAGTCATATGTCAATTAATTTTTACAAACCACCCTGAGATTATGGGTTTTATCTGTGAATATTTACAGAAAATCAATACAATTGCAATCAGTATATATCTAAATGTACCAAATGTCAAAATAATGGATATTGAACGCTAACGACATGCCACTGTGTGATTTATCAACTTGGTTTGTTGGAGAATTCGTTTGTTTCATTCCTTTTCCATTTATGTTACCACTTTTCTGACTAATGGACCAAAACACAACGTTTCTCCATCTACCACCTTGTGTTTTTTTCTAAAGAAGTTCCCATTCGCCCGCGGAAGAATGACATCAACTCCATCTGCAATGACATTTTTTGCATTAAGCTTTTAAAACAAGTGCTGACGGACAGGTGTGATACCAATTTGGCAAATAATGAGAGTGGATTTAACTACAATCCCACTAACATTTATTTGAGATCAATTAAGGACAACAGAACAAATATCATGGGATTGTGTTTTAATGCACTTCAGTGATTAATTCGTCCAAAACAACACTTTCTCTACAGATTTTTATTGCGATGTCATACACTCAAAACGCTTAATACAGTATCATACAAGGTTTTAATTACAATAATTAATTGTTTTTATCTTTGATGTCTAGACCCTTCCTAACCATTTAAACTGATTAGTTAACTCTTTGTAAAGCAATAGCTCTCTAAGGAGTCTAAACACTTACTCGGTGTAACTTCACATGCCAATATAGATAAAACACAATTCGGCAAATTAATTTCCGTGATTTATTCCTCTCTTAGGCTGTGTATTTTAAGGATGCAATATTTATGCAACATGCTTGCACTGCAAAAGTACCATAGAGAAAAAGAAATGAAGGCAAACAAGATTTAGCTGTACAATACTGAAAATACTTGTTATACAAATAACTAGGAATTTTCGAAATTCCTTAAAGATGGTTTTAAATAGGAACAACTTATAATTAAGCAGGATCTGCTTACCTTCCGGAGCACCTGAGATCACCCTAGTTTTTGGTGGGGTTCGTGTTGCTTATTCTTTAGTTTTCTATGTTGTGTCATGTGTACTATTGTTTGTTTGTCTTTTTCATTTTAGCCATGGCGTTGTCAGTTTGTTTTTGATTTATGAGTTTGGCTGAGTCGAACCCTCTGGTATCTTTCGTCCCTCTTTTATGAATGGAGTTAGTTTAACATAAACCGCCCAAAAATCGCACAGCCTGATTAAATGTGGTGAGTACGAGTATCTGAAGATTCGTATGCAAGACCATTCAATCATGCTTGTTTCAGTCAAGTTTCATCCTTCAATGTAAACTAATGAATATGAACATTTCATGTCATTATGTCATGTACCGTCGATGTTGACCTTGAAACTTTTAGTTAAAAAATAACGATATGTTTATGATCCTATCTATTTTCTTTGCACACTTAAAATCCACCCATCTTTTCGACATTTCAATCTAATCTGAAAAACTATCCTGGTTTTACTCACAAAAAAGGGAAAAAAATACCAAAAATAATGTTAATACTGTAACAGTTGTTTGTAATGGCGATGAGGTTGTGTAAGAAGCATAAAATATTTCACAATAAGATTATAATGTTTACCCAAATAAAGAACGATGCAATTACGACACAACTCATAGACAGAATAGATAATTTCAAGGTCAAAGAAGTGATCATGTGAAAGAACGCAAGAATCAATCACAAGTAAAACACATGTGCACTATTTTTTAAGATTGCACTATTGTGTTAGTTCGTAACGTTGGTTTTTATTGATGGAGGAATCATAGCCTATTTAGACCACTTGGTCACCAAGGTCCCATACCGACATAGTATTTTAATATGAAATAACTATAGAAAACAACTAAAAGTGTGTTTATAAATTATAAAATATGAATAAAAGGCAATACAGGGTATATATGTCATAGAGACACAAAATAAACGACAAATAACCAAAAATACGTCTTAAAGGCAACATACAGTCTAAAATAAAAGACAAATGTCTGTACATTATATCAAGCCATAAAGAAGCAACCATTTAACTTCAAAGGGGGAGGGGCATGATTGTTTGGTTGAGTCAGAAATTTGTTTTTACACAAAGAACAACTGTATTTACATTTTCAACACTATTAATCAAATAATTTCGTTAAAAAATTAACACTGTAAGGAATGAGGAAAATCTGGATTCAAAATATTGTTGTTTGTCCTCTGCTTGAGCAGTATATTTGTTTTCATCAATATGGGAATCAGAACATTATATTTGGAAAAAACATAACCCCCTCCCCTCTTTTTTTAAGTTAAATGGTCACTTAATTGTCTCGAGTAATCGTACCGAGTATATAGTCGTCTGGAGTTTTAAAAGTTGTACATAAATTTAATAGAAGCATTAAAGAAAGATCCGTCATTAAAACTCAATCATTCAAATAACTAAAACACTTATACATGACATACTACATATACAACTTGTAACGAGGTCACTGACTTGGGACAAACATATGACAATGTGGCGGCGCTATAAACTAGCCTTTTTCAGATATCCATCCTTCCAAGGAATAATCTGAATTTTCAGATTAACAAGACGCACATAAAAAGACAAACACTACAAACAAGGACAGAAAACACTTAATTATAAAATGGTTTAGTATGGATTATAAATGTTAGCAAAGGCCACAGTGAAAGGTGTGGCTTTGAAGATGTTTGAAAATAGGCCTCAATTGCATGCTAACCTTTTTTATTAATGACTTTGCAATACTTTATAAAAGGTTAATTGCTGGTTTCAAACTACACGAAATACGTCAAGCGTATTGGTGATTTTTTGTCGGTGTATATTTGTATAATGTATCATGTATTATATTCAAAATGTGTTTATCATTGGTGTGTAATATAACTGTGATGTAAAGTAAAAACTGAAAAAAGCAATACATGTAGCACGGATTGTGTCCTTCTGCATTCTTGACATTTAAGTAACTTTTGCATAAACATAACTATTTATCCATTGAATATCTTTAAAATAAATAATAGTCGGTGCTCGCATAATAGTTCATTGTCATAATTGACACCAATTTGCAGCAATATTGTTATTCGCAGATCTTTTTAGATAATGGTTACTATTTTGCCATGGGCCTACGATGCATATCAATACACAATTAACAGTTCAATCAAATGTACAAACATAATTTACTTTTATCAATTTCAATCCAAGCTATCAACTGTTGCAAATTTTCATATTTATGGATTTGTCGTCGTGTTATTATCATTTATCTACCGTACTACGGCGATGAATTCATTTGTGTTAGGCTGTAATTCATTTACTTATCAGATTGAATGGTACAAACTACTCTATCTAAGCAAGCCATTAGCCCGCAACACTGATATCCAATGCATTGACGACAAACAATGTAATATTTTGCATTAAATTAGGTAAACGGAAAGGTGCACTCGATTGATTATCTAACGAAGTGCGCTGAACCGGTAGAGTGGTGTACTAAGCCGAATGTCTTCCGTATCCTCCTTCATCAACACTAAAATTGGATACCTGTTTGACCTTCATTCATTAAATCAATTAAAGGTCACTACGCTATGACTTAAATATCATAATTAGTATTTCGTGGTTGTATGCAGTTTTAAAATGCGGATGTAAATAGAGATATACAACATGTGGTAAAAAAGGTTTCTTGGTTTACATTCATGTAAATGACAGATTTTAAAAGTCCATTACAAGGGAAATGTAAATTTAGTTACTAGAAAGTTACAAGGCATATCAGAAGCGAGAAGAATTATTTTTCTTGTATAAAAGGAAAAAAGTGAAAAGTGTAACTTAAATTTAAAGTGTTGTCTGATAGTAAAATGTGAATTTAAAGTCTATTGGTTTGAGATGTTATCAGCAAAGGCGGGAAAGTTATTCTTTTCAAAATTTTGGAAAACAGATAAAACAAGATGGGGATTAAAATTCAGAGTATTATTTTAATTTTTCTACTCTTCTCAAAAGTAGAGTTATGCAGTTTTAAATTTGCGTTTCTATAGATGGCTTTTCATTGTATAGAGTTTCCAATTATGAGAGTGTTTGCAACCTAAGTATTGTTTGGTCATCATCAATAAAATGCTCTCTTTTAATTTACACCAAACAAGTCGCGCATTGAGCATCTTTCGTGCAACTAGTGGTTAGATCTAAATTTCATATAGAGCTTATGAAACATATTTTTGTTGTGGAATTCGACATTTTTCAGCTTAGGTAAAAAAATGTTTGAACGTATACACTTTGATGACACCAGTGTTCTCAGTATGTTTTTTTCAAGGGAGGGTTTTTACTCGTGTTTTTTTTTCTTCTTACTTTTAAAAAAACAGATCTATGTTGTTTTAAAAATAAAAGAGAGGCGGAATATACAAAAAAAATATTCAAATTAATGTCGAAAACAAACTGACAATCCAATGGCAAAACCAGAAAAACGACCAACAACATTGTACAAAACACAATATAGAAAACGAAGACCTAAGCGACAGGGACACCCCCCCCCCCCCCCCCCCCCCGTAAAAAATAATAATAACAAAACAACAACAAAAAACCAACCGGGGTGATCTGAGGTGCTAGAGCATGGTTATTAATTTCTAATTATGGTACTACATTAATACCTTACAACTTTAGCAATATGAAAACCTGCATTTAGGAAGATAGAAACTAAGATATTCTTGTTCCTGTAAGTAGAGCACACCTTTTGTAACTAGCAATAACACTAGGTTTAAACCCATATTTTCTTCGTGAATTCCTGTACCAAGTCAAGACTTTGATAGTTGTTTTCCACTTGTTCTGTTGGTAAACATATAATCAAACGTTTGATTTTGTCTGATCGTATGGACTTCCCACATAATGAATTTAAACTTGCAATTGTTGTTAGGTAACTTGTTATTACTTTATTTTTGCAATGTAACTTTTACTACTCATAATATACAAAAGTAAGCAAGGTATGTAAATTTAAATGTTCAACATAACAACTTTTCAGGACAGGAGGTAAATGTCAAAAACAGAAGAGGTTATTAAAAATCATATGTAGTTATAATGATTTATTTATCACTTCAAATTTTATTCACGTTATAATGTCGATTTAATAGACCCAATAGTATTAAATGCAATCGCAATTATCCTCGGCAGTGAACTTTTTTTGTTGTGTTTATCTATAAAATACTGCTAGTAGCGTCCATGGAGACGAATATATTCGCGTTTTTCAAACATAAAATAAAACTCGCTGCATTTGACCGTTGAATTTCAAAATTTCGTGACGCAACAGTTATTGCATACCTGCTGAGTCCAAGCACGAGGTCGTGAACTTTTATATTTAAATCAAATTTATTGTTACATCACTCGCATCAACGCCGGCGTTCGACGTGTGTATTTTTCTTTGATGTACGTCGATGATGGTAATACCACTCACTGAAGCTGTACCATGTTTGAAAAACGCACCAACCGCCGGGGACGTTATTCTTTCTTTGAAATGATATCCATACATATTTTCTCTTAAATTATTGCAAATAATTTTAAACTGATGAATTTTCCATACATTTTAACATATGGAAAGATGTATAAAACAATATTAAATTATTTGAATCCGGAAATCAGATACTATCAAATGTATTAGAATTTTGTTGAAAGTATAAATTCTATTACACTGATCTATAGTTGTTTTTACATCCAATGTATATCTTTAACAAAGATAGCAATCACGACAAAGTACACGAACATTAATTACGGCTTGATTTTGAAGATCTCTATTGTTTACCGGAACTACTTGTCGGAAATGCATGGAACAGATTTTTCACCATCAAGTCTCACCTCTACTCAATGCAAGAAGTTGTATTGAAATTTGAAGTTATATATGACTGGAGAAATACTATTTTTTGACAGAAAGTTCATTCATCATATACGAGTATTACTGAGTGTCGCTTTCGTGTAATTAAAATGTTAAGTGCAAACACGTGCTCTCGGTGTTGTGTGATAATTCTTTCTAATACTATTTACTGTTGAACATTGGTAACATTAATATTTTTTCCATAAACACAATAAAAAATCAATGTACAATAATCAATATTTTTTGTAAGCAAAGAAAATTTATTAACAAATTTCCAATGACTGCCACTACGAAAACAACCGCACTGGATACAAAATGAATAATAAAGAGTAAAAACTAGAGGTGGAATAAACACAGACAAAGCTTTGGTCAGTTGAAAAACAACAGCAAAAAAGATACCACTTAGAAACTAACTTTCTAGCAACATGAACCACTTAAAAATCGAAAGTTGTTTCAGGTGCTCGGAAAGGTAATGATTTATCATCTTGGAGCACTAACCCCTAATGGACTGTTATATTAAAAGACTCTCTAAACGTTCACTTTCGAAGTATCCCTTTTCTTCCACATCTAGCTTGTATCAAAAACTAGTAATATTAAAGATAAATATAAATATCGACCAAAAACACTATTTTTATAATAACAGTTATTCCTCTGTAAGGTTACCTACGTTTCGGAAAAACAGACAACACGCCATGACCAAAAGAAAAACCACGTTAAAACAAACAGAAACCAGAAAACTGAAAAATAAGCAACGTCAACCCTGCCAAAAAACAACGGTTTTCGCCATTTGCTGCTGAGTGTACACAAATTCCTGATCCACTATTGGCACCCGTCGTATAACTCATGGTACAAACCTTTGAGAAACCAAGTTAGAAATTGTTTTAAAACAAAAGTTAAAGACTTTTAAATTATTTGACAAGATTCTTAAAGTAAATACGTCTCGGAAATAGAATTCGTTGACTCCTTACAAGACTCTGGACCATCAAGGATCGGCGTAATATACAAATGCCAATGTGATTAAGTATCCCCTCGCCAGATAACTTAAACAAGTTAATTCAATTGACATTTCAAATGTTACCTTTATTTGCAATCTCAATTAGTTCCAACCCCCACCCTCTCAAACCTCCATTTTTTCGAGCAAAAGTTATATGATTACAATAGTTACAGGAAATATAAAGCATAGATATATATGATGTAGATGAAAGTCCAGTAAACAATATATACTGACTATTTTTCCAGTCACGCACACAAATAGTCTTTGATCTTCATATAGTATACTTAATTAAGAAGGATTGCCAGTGTTCCTGCCGAAGGTGGTATTCTCCGGGCACTCCAGCTTACTCCACCAATAAAAACATGCCACAAGGATAAAGCCTTATAGTGCTGAAAAAAATGGTATTAAATACCAAAAATCAATAAAAAAAATCAAGTTACTTCTTAATCGAAAGTTATACGGGTCACATGATAAATCAACATACTTATTGCCTAAGTAGTTAAACACTACCATTCATTGTAGTTATATACATGTCTGTTCAGCTTTCAACAATATTGAAATTCAAGGTCCTCGATAAAAAAAAATATCTTGCGTTCTATGATCTTGCTTTATATGTTTTTTTAACTTACCAGTTTGAATTTCTAACAAAAATATCTTTAAATACAGATAATAATTGTTTGCATAAAAATTGCTTCCAGGTTCAAGCATTACTGATAAGTCTTTAAGTAAGGAAATCGAAGGAAAACGGGTCAATTTTGCCATTTTACTGAGAGAAAAAAATCAAACCCCTACCTCCCCTGAATTCGAACCCTAGTTACGGCCCTGTACTGGTAGATATTTCTTGAAACATATATGCTTAAAATTGTGTAAGATAGATCATTGATCTAGTGCTTAAGTCCTTCTCTTATTGCGAAATCACGATTACAATGTTAATCGGTGAATAGTATACGTGATGAGTATTATTTATTATACAAGTACATTTTCCATTTAGATATTTTATACGTATAATAAAAAATAAAATAAAAATCATAAAGATGAAATCAATGTGAGAATTATTTTATCTTAAATCAAGGACATACTTTTTGATGATAACAAGTTGGTAGAATTAGTGCTTTCAACCCACAGTTGACGCAGTTCAAAACAGGCTTGACATATAGTTCTTTGGATTTCAAATTATATGAATATTGTTTATCTAAATATGGATTTTGCATATATTACCGTCCAGAGGGAAAATATAAAATTTATTGTGAATTTTTAATGTTTATTCTTTTGATTAAATTTTAACTATTATTATTTATGTATTTGAATGATGTGAAAGGACATTTTCGTTTGATATTGAGCTTTTTATTAAGTTCTTTCATCTTACCTTTTTCTTCAACTACTAAAAAGGTAGTTCTCTGACTTTTAAGTAGACCCAATCTCTATTTTTGTAAAAGTCGTAAAGTAAAGAAAAAAGCATTTTAACTCTTATCAGTTTCTGCTGATTCACCAGTATGTTTTCTTTATTTCTGTAAATGGTTTTAGCTATATTGAAAGTCAAATAAATTAGTCAGTAGTCAGTACTAATGAAAACGAGAGGGTGTCTTATAGATCGTTTCGATAAGTGGTTTTATGATAGTCAGCGGGTAGCAATGAGACGTGCCAGTCGACCGTGACCATTTTTTCCTCAACACAAAAATGTTCTGAAAAAATGCGGCGCCAAAGACTAGAAAAAATTATTAATTAATAAAATTTTCATTGTAGAGAAAATTAGTTTTTAGTAAGAATATGTAGTAATAATACAGATTGAATAGCAAGGATTATAGTTTAAGTAACAACATAGATGAACTATTTTGCAGACTATTTCTGAATCCGATATCACGGTGCGATTCGCACCAAATAACATTACGTATATGAACAGACTTTGTTTAAATCAAACTGGCACTTATTAAAAATTTATTTCCATTTACCAAAACATTGACATGTATTCTAAAGTAAGAAAAGAACGGAGAAAGTAACAGATTTACAAGCTTGTCCGTTTAAAAGCTGTCAGATGATATGTACGTATACAATATTTACAATAACTGACGAACAATACCTTCACTATAAACATTCTATGGATACAGTTAAGAGTAATTAAAATTTTTTTTTATTATAAATTACTTTTTATAAAAAAAAAAAAGCTTGTTTATCCTAACCAAGAAAATAGACATTGAATGTTTGACGACCAACAATTATCACTGATAGGCGAGCGAGTGCACTATAGATTAGTTGGCTAATCGGTCTATGGCGCTGGACATATGCAGTACATGCGCAGTGAATGCAGATAAAGCATTTTTAGACTTACTTCCAAACGAAGTATGCATATAAAACTAACTAACAGAACTCACACGAGTGTTAACCGACAGCCGCCTATATCTGTTTATGTTGCAGAAAAAAGTATAACAGAATTACTGGACTCAAACCGGGCAAATTCAAAAAGGGGAATACCCATAAAAACTGACAAAATCAACATTATCAATCAACCGAACAAGTAGAAAACAGCTGTCATGTTCCTGACTTGGTATAGGCATTTTGCAAAGAAGAAACAAAATGATTCAATAATTCAATAGAACAGGAACAAATATTATCCAAAAATTCTCATATATGGTATCATTATCCAGTAGGTCTTGGAAAAATCCAAAACACCATATTTCCTATGTTATATAAGATCATATAAGGAGAAGGTACCGAGGAAGGGACATGACATTCGTCTTTATGTATTTGTTAACATACGTATTTAATCATGACAGTGATTTTGAAGTTCAGATTTTTTATTTTACTTAAATATGAAATTATCTATACTTCAAAAATATGATAACAGGTTCTTCAGCGAAGAAAGCAATCCTGCCACTCATACATGTATTTGATTTTATTGTGTGTGAAAAGATTTTTATAATATTGGAATGGAGACGCGAACAAATCATACCAATTCTAATACAGGGTAACCCGTTGACTTCTCTGTTCAGGCCGTTTTCGTATGTTCCCAAACGTTTTGTTTGTCCCTATTGTACCCAATGAACTTATTTTCCTGGAAACAGATGTTTGCGAACAGAAATGGTATAACTTAGTTGATAGCAAGAATAAGTTTATTTAAAGAACAACAGTTGAAAGTGTATTTGCTCTTGTTACGTGCAGAGGACTCAAATAACACGTGATATTATGCACATGAGAAAATTGTTACTTAAAAATTTCCAAATTATTAGTAATATAAATTTGAGTAACTCATTACATGATAGTGAGAATTCATTTGTGTCAGAAAACCATACATTAACCTTAATGATAATTGTCGTGAGAAATATCAAAGAAAAATGTCTTGTTAACAAACCTTTACTGTCATAATTTTGTCTGTGCAACATCTTTATTGCAAAAGAGTTTTATATGGTAATATTGAAAATAAATCAAATTTTAAATCAGAAGAAGGCTAATGGAAAACTAAAATAATAAATTAAATCTTTAAAAATGTTTCATTTGCGATAAAACCACATATTTTGTCTCTTCCACATTTGATATGATTTAGATTATTTTTATTTTCTCTATCTTGTGCATCAACGTTTTTTTTTATAATACTAGTTGTATTTGGAGTATTAAAATAAACTTTCAGGTGGTAGAATTATTACTTTTTAATGGTCAATTATACATTTTCTCTTAAGTAACATTTTACAAATGAACTGAAATTCAAATATGACTCAGCTACATATTTGATTTATATTATATATGAATACGATAGGTCATATTTAATTCGTTTTTGATCCATTAGAAAAAATATCAAAGGTGTCTCTTCAAAGAAATCAAATTATATTTGGAGCCAGCATTTCAAAAGTAATAAAAACAAAGCCAAATTTGACGTTACATATCTCTTTTCATCAAATCACTAGATCAAAAATATATATTAATTTTTTACATAGAAATAGCTTTTTGATGTATAAATCATTGCTATTTGAAAACCAACATCATCTCTATGATTAGTTTACTTGCTACCGATTTACCTTAAAATTTGTATTTCATTCATCAAATTTTAAAACCACAAATGTTTTGTCCAGATAGCTCGTAGTGGTACGAAAGTGATAAAATTTGATTGAACAAATCATCAAAACCACAGCCCTACAATGACCAAGTAAAATACTGTACCTCAAAACATTTTTCTTTAAAGAAAAGTCATCGGGTATAAGTATAATATCTTCTGTGTGCCAATTATACACGTATATCATCAAGAAGTATTTCTTTTAATTTCAATGTATACTTTATGTAGTATTTTATCATAGAAAAATAAGAAGATGTGGTATAATTGTCCAAGCGAAAACTATCTAATAGGGACCAAATAATGTAGAAGTTAGCAACAGGTCACCATACGGTCTTAAAAATAATCAAAACGCACACCAAATTATAACAGGCCCCGAAATGACATATGTAAAACAATTAAACTAACGGCCGGATTATTGTAGAAAACAATTAACGAAAAACAAATAGGATACAGCAACAAACGACAACCCCCTGAAATCATGGCAAGCTCCTGACTTCGGACTTGCACATACAAAAGGTTCTATAATTTCAAAAGTAACAATAAGACATATAAATGATAAATCGCTGATAACTTAATGTAGTAGAACTTCAGCAGCTGGTACGGGTACAATATTTTCTACTGAAATGTTTAAATTGTTAAATAGTCCGTAAGTGGTATCCGGTTTTGCTTCGGTGCTTTAAGATGTTAATAGATTTCATTTTTTTTTGTTTCGACACATTACTGGAATCAAGTTTAGAGATCCTTTACAACTAAAACATCATCTGCTAATGAATGGTCTTCTAGAACTTGAATGTCAAAGACTGTACATCAACAACAAGGATTGCGTGAAAATTACGTATTCTTTGTATGGGAATTCGTTTCATCTTCCCAGCTAATTTGTTTGTATGTCCAATTGTTGACAAATATATTATTTCTATAAATCTGAAACCGCGACAACAATAATTGTGGCCTTCATTTAAAACAGATTTCCAGTTAAAAAAGGTGAAAGAGGAGGATAATGATTTTGAAGTAATATTGTTCCGCGATTTTGTTTAGAGTGTTATCATTTTTATATATCCAGTATTGCAGACATCAAGATAATATATATTCGTAATTGATAAAAATCAAATAACAACCAAAACTGTGTGTCCAGTGACTTGACAACATCATTAAAATAATCAGAATTTAGTTTTTCAATTTTGCTCATTAGATATAATATTTTGACCTTACAGAATTTTTTTTTTCTCAAATATTCAAGTTTTCGATTTTAATGCACACAAATGTGTAACTATTCGTCTGTCGTCGTTAAAATTGAAACTGTTTAATAAATGTTTTGCCGTGGTTATTAAATTTTGATCATTTAAATCTTCTTTTTAAGATTATGTAAGTCTATTTAGATTTGATTAAGTAGTTGAAAATTTAAAACGAGCAGTGACAAGGCAAAATTGAAGACGCAGGCGGAATAAATTATCAATATGTATCGAGTTTGACAAAAAAAAAGTAAAATTATTATGTAAACCATTCTTTTGGGTTTTCAAAATGAAAACAACATGTTAATCTATAATAATATTAGATATGTGACAGAAAATGTAATAAAGAAGGAGAAATAAAACTAACTCAAAAATTAGATTTCTCTTGTGTTTTTTCAGGATTTAAATTTTAAATATTTTTTTTAAAACATTGTGCAAGGTCGTGTTTTCCTATATTGTTTATGGTGTTGCAATACTTAATCTACTCTGAAGATCGGTCACCGATATAAAAGAGGGACGAAAGATACCAAAGGGACAGTCAAACTAAAATCTAAAACAAACTGACAACGCCATGGCTAAAAATGAAAAAAGACAAACAGAAAAACAATAGTAAACATGACACAACATAGAAAACTAAAGAATAAACAACACGAACCCCACCAAAAACTAGGGTGAGAGTGTACAAGAGTGTATATTGGCAACGTATCTCAATGTTAATATGAAGTAAGGAGATGTGGTAAGATTGTGAATTAGACAGACCACTATCCAACAAAAAGTGAGGATCTACCACTTGATCGTCACTGTACTGCCTTTGACAATGAGCAAAACACACACCGTTAAGTCGGTTATAAAAAAGCTCCGTCATGACAAAATGTGGAACAATTTAAACGAAAAAATATATATCCGACAGCAGCCAACCACAACCACTGAATTACATGGATTCATGATTTGAGTATTTTTAAGTACTTTAAGCGTTCTTTCATGAAACTGCGAACATTTTTCAATGCGTTTTTGTTAATAAGTTTCATTGCTGTTGTACTTATAATATACTATATATTATACCGATTTAACAAGAGTTGAGGATTATGTACCCTTGTGTTGATTCAATGCTAAATATATGGACATTTTTATAGAAAATCCACAGCCTTTCACATTTGGCAATTTGATGACTGATAGATATAAGATTATTGCATGCAGTGCTAGCATTGATTTCCTTAAACCGAGTTTATTAATGTAGCAATTGGTTAAAACAAATTAAAATATGGATCAAATCAAGTACACCTTTTAGGGTGTGCTCGACTTTAGTGAAGGTATTTTGAAATTTACAGGTTGCTAAGAACTTTTTGTCAAAAATAAACACTAGCACATCATAAAAAAGCAAGTAAGTAATCTATGTTTCAAATTTTAGAACAAAAATCTCTATATAAAATACTGTGGATTTTCTATAAAAATCTTGGTTTTCTTGCCGCAACGTACTCTTTTTCTATTAAATGCAATGAAACAATAAATAATAATGCTTTGCATCAAGTTTCGCCTTGGTATATGTTCAAAATGGCCTAAATGGTATATTGATTACATCTGTAGTTTGGATTCAATTGAAGTTTGAAATAATCGTACAAAAATGGCTACAGAAGGGGTCAGAAACCTTGAGAGATTTTTCTGCTTTGGTGACCAATTAGACAAAAAGAGGAGAGCATACCGTTTTGCACAATAAGAAATAAATTCGAGCTCTAAATCAATAGAAATTGTAATAAAAACTATGAATTTGTGAACAGAAACATTTTTAAAGATATACCATCAATACACTATCAAATTCTCCAAACTTTGACATAAGATAACCTTACTGACGAGGTTACTAGTAGACAAGGGCAAGAGACAGGAACGTGCATACATAAATGATTGAGAATCACCCTTTTTAATCTTCATCCGTGAACAAGCAAACAGGTAAATAAAGGAGAAGACAACCAAAATAGGAACACTGCAAAACTATGAAATTACAGCATAATACAAAACAACCACACAAAAACTAAAAACAAAATGGAGGTCATCCTCATAAGTTTGCTGTGGACTTTGTCTTAATGGGTGTCTGTATTCCTGTAACGAGGTTATCAGCTCTACCAACATGATAATGCCACACAAGGATACCGTATTTCTGAGAGGAGATGGAGGTCTTAGTATAGACTTTAATGTAATTTTATTTTATTCATGAAGCACCGAACCCCTTATGTGACAATAATCAAATAATTGCATAAAACAGCATGTTAAATATTTTCATACAAAAACAATTTTTGTGCTAGCGTTGAAATTATTGTTATCAATTATGTAAAGAACCTATACGAGGATTCGTCAATAAGACAAGGCAGACACGATTAAATGTATAACTTATAAATTGAATCTAAGCGGATAATAAATTTTGAATAAGGAAATCTCTTATGTCAAACATACATCATGTACTAGTGTTCAATAGATCAGTACATGAAACTGAAGTGTATTTCGTGTACTAAACACGAATTTCAATTTTTTTGTAAAGAGTTCGGATATCAAAAGTAAAGAAGTGACATGTATGAATTTGTGATATCTCACTTAAATTTAGTAAAGGATTTTGCGTAATAATGCGTCGATTCTGTCGTCTGCTGTTGTCGATGTGAAAGTGTAATGTTTTCTGCCAAAAAAAAATCCAATTATCAGTAAAATGGAGAAATATAAATAATAAAAACAGCAAACTTTTATCTCACGTGCTGTCTTTTAAAAACATAGAAGCATTGGTAAACGTTTTGGAAAATTCCATCAAGTTTTGACAAAGTTATGAAAACTTTACAATCTTAAATTACTTTCCTATAATACATTACAGAATGGTACGTCCACATGTAGCATGACCATGAAGTAGCATATGCATTTTTTTATAATTCCATGAAGGTTTTCAAAAGGTGTTTAAGCATTAAACACTTTTAATCTTAAAATGTATTTAAATGATCAGTAAAACAACATTAATCAGTAAAATACAAAAAGATCAAAATTAATAATAAAAATGGCACATGCTACTTCTTGACTTTGAAGAATGCAAATATAATATATAACTATGATTTTCAATGAAACGGAGATACAACCTATAAGGAACATCTTGCATTTGAATGATTATCCGAGATTTACCAATTTTACATTTATATATTGAGTTTTAATTTCATAAATAGGCAACCGACATTGTAATGCAGGTATATAACATTTCAATTTGCGCAGTGATATACAGTTTTTGCATGAAAAAATATATTCATTAAGGGATGACTGTAATATTTTTTCTGTGTCTATGAAGAAATAAGATAAGAAATGTGGTGCACACGTATCAAAATTAAATTATTTGAATATAACTCGAATTATATCAGTAATATACTTTTTTGATATTGTTAGGCAAAAGATCATACTTTTTTAAGACTATTTCTAATGTCTGAGTTTTGCTGATATTGTTATGGTATCAAATGTGTTCTCAAGAATCTTTGGAGATTTTTTTAAAAGTTTGTATACTATGCATTATCAGTGTACAAAAATGCTTACGTCATTACATTGTCCAGTAATAAGTTAACTTTGTAGACAAAACACATCAGCAGGACAAAACTATAAGAACATTTTAGTGAAACTTATATATCACTTTTGTTAAACAGAACTACTGTCAAGCTGGTTTAATTATGACCATAATATAGCCATTGCATTTCCATTTAATTGCGCTATAATTTAAAGTGATTTAAATAATATGGAAGAAAGCACAGAAGGAAATTCAAAGGCAAATAGGACAAATAACAAATATAAGTTGAAGATCCTTTAATCTGTTTTCCAAATATCTGACTGAATTGAGTTGTTCGAACAAAAAATAAATATATACAGTTGTCAACTTCTATGACAGTTGTTTTCCATTCGTCAGATGTGTTTGAGCTTTTGATTTTACTTTTCAATAAGGACCTTTCCAATTTCAATTTTGAATTCTTCTTGAAGTTCATTATTTTTCTTTTTCTATGTCATTTGGTCTCTGATGGAGAGTTGACTCATTGACACTCATGTCACATCTTCTGATTTATTCATATAAAGAGCATGCAAAATCTAGCGTTTGCCGATTTATTGCTTCGCTAAAAGCATGATTTGAATTATATACTTGATCGAAATAAAATTTAAGTTCATAAATTATTTAGATCTATGTCAGTTCACTTAGTAAAAGACTTTTCAAGACATTTTCTTTAGAATTGATTGACAATTTTTACGTGGGTGTAGGTGCTTACAGTATGGAACAATACTTAGTAACAAGAGGAAGAACATAAAAAGTCGAACAATAAAAAAAAAAGTCGAAAAACAGAAAAACAGATGGCAACATAACGACGAAAAAATGAACAACAGAAGAAAAATGTCGAACAGCTTTGTTATATTTTTCAAAATAATTTCTGTGAATAAAGCTCATCTTTTGTATCATTGCATCTTTGTTTTATTTCAATATGAAGACCTTCAAAGGTTTTGTGGTTCACATATAAGGGAATTAGTATGCTGGTTGAATTGCGGAAGGAGGAATTTGCAAATGAATAGTCTGGTCTAGTATACTCCCAAAGAATATTAAATGGTCATCCCCTTGTAGTTGAGACATAATGATAAAAATCAAATATTGTTTCACAGAAAAACCCTTCTTATTGGAAAATGAATACTAAACAACCAGAAAAAAAAATTGTTATGCATTTATTTACCTTTTTACATTCCAATAAATAACATTTTGTCGTTTTTCTTTGCAAAACTGTATCTTTATACGTATACGAAACAGAAATTAAAATAAACAACATCAAAGGAATGTCTTTGGTATAGATACATGTACAAGTTATATTTGATAAAACCTGGACTTATCTCGGCCGGCTGCGTAGTAGATTGACTGTTGGCGTTTGGCTGGCTAAATACGCAGCCACGTCCGGTCAGAATGGGAACGTTAAATCGCATGAAGGGCGAGTACAACACTCTCTGGACGTTGAAAAAATATTTTGCCACAACTCTTTTAGGTCCAAAGGTGGCTTGTTGCAAGATTAAAAGTCTGCTCTGATCCAACATACCCTCAGTTTTCAGTGACAGTTGAAATCTGTTGCCGTTCGTTCTGGTCAGAACGTATTACTTGTGCTTTTTTTCCTGAATAAGCATTATTATTTGCCACTGGAATTGAGCGAACTATAGCCAATCAACAAAAAGAAACAGAAATAACCCTTAAAATATGGATTGATTGATAGATAATGTCAATCAAGTGCACTAATCATAGCATGCATTTTCATGATAATAGCAGAAGGTATCCTGTTTATGCTGATTCAGATTTATTCCTGTTTGTTAACAGTGTAACGCTTACGTATGGTGGCCAGTTAAGGCAATTTCGCGTTTTCGAGTTTTCGCCTTTCATATTCTATAGGGCGAAAACGCGGAAACATGAAATCGCGAAGTCGAAAAGGCGAAAAGAAGAAGTCGAAAACGCGGAAACGCAAAGTCGAAAACGCGAAATGGCCTTAACCGGCCACCATACTTACAACATATTTAATTTTCGAACAGATGAGTCGTCTACTCTTGCTTCTAAGTGGTGTATGCTTGCTGGAGGAGCAGCCAATAACATTGTTAAAGTCTTTAATCTCATCCTAATATGGTCGATAACTTTTACTTATGATTAATTTACTTCAACATCCTCATCACTTTCAACATTTTAAAATGAAACATATATTTTTGAAGAATATTACAAGAAATTGGAACATAAAAAAACGTTGCATTTTAAAAGATCAAAGAGAAAAGAAAAGGGGATAAAAGGATAGATATGATTTATACCAGGCGTGTAACATAAATAATTAGCAACTTGTGTCATGGGGATAAAAATAACATCTCGGCTTTTTTCGTCCTTGCGGTTTTTTTTTTTATTTTTTTTTTGTTGGTTTTTTTGTTGGTTATATCATTGTCTAAGTGTGAAGTTAGTTATTACAATTTAAAGATATTTCTACAAGAAGAGTTGAAAATTAGGCAGTATTTAATAAAGAACACCACATCAAAATTACGAAACGAAACCGAAATACACAATAAGATTATTTTTTAAAGTATAATAGATCTTTAAAAACTAAAAGCGCAAAAATACTGAACTCCGAGGAAAATTGAAAACGGAAAGTCCCTAATCAAATGGCGAAATTGCTTTATATTGACAACGATGCGTGAACAATACAGCATAATAGGTAAAATTGTTAAAATAGGGATACTACAATAATACATCATCTTACTGCTTCACAGTGACTCTCCATAGCCAATGTCCAAATGACAAGCGTCAGCAAAAATAACAATTTATATCTAACCATAGCTACAGATGAGAAGATTAGAATGGAGTAAAATGAACCAAACCAGGTAATTTGTTTTCTCTTCAGAAAACAGACTACATATTACAAATATAATAGTGATGATCTATAAAGTTAAGAGTTTGGTTTGCATCTTATTTTGTTGCAGCTTGCTATTATGTTTGCCTAATTTTAAAGTTTGCAATCAATGTGACAAACAGAACCCTTTGAACCCTTTATATTTTTAAATTTGTAAATTCGGGATACCTTCTGGAAAATCTTCTTTTTTTTTTGAAGATTACTTGTTGCTTCGCAACTTTTGAATTAAATTCATTGGATATAACCGTACCTAATTTAAACTTTGATATACAGTTCTAAAGAATAAGAAAGATTTGTCATTTTCTTTAACATTTTTTCTCAAAAGCAAAATCAGAAACTCATCTAAGAAAGAACGGAAACAGAACAGGTTCTCATTTTAATGTTGTTGTTTAAACTTTTATTTTTATCTTCAAAGCAAAAAAACTGTTTATAAAATCCAATGAATTTTGTAATATGTTTCTTCTAATTGAAAATCAATATTAATGTTGTATTATCAGGAAAACATTCAAAAATAATATTCCACAAATTTTCTGTTGAATTGACAATCAATTATGATACACAATAGAAAAAAATCGCGCATTTGATTTTTTTAAATTCTAGTTTATATGACTTTTGCAAACATTTGTGTTTTCTTCTTCCTGTGATCAGCAATAAAGATATCGTGCAACATTAATTTCATCATTTTAACTTATTTTTTACGACCATCTCTTTTTTTTTAAATCATCAGATAAAAATATAAAGTTGGACAAACAGTTTAACCCGTATTTTGTTTTCTAAAATTGAAAAAAATAAACCAAAAAACTTATATTATGCGTAAAAGTTTTGTGTTAACTTGTTTTTAATATTTGATAAACGAAGAAACATCTTGATTCGAAAATCAATTTCCTTATTGTCATACAAATGTTTAGTTTTTGAATTGTTGCAATGTTTAATGATGATGATTAATAACATTTTGCCGTTCAGTGGCATTTTAAAAGCATATTTAGTACGTGATCAAGTTGATCTGATCTGAATATGCACATTGTTTTGTAAGAAACAGACGAATTGTGTCGCTTTTTTAACGTGCTAATGCAAAAAGGAGTAGCCCATAGCATGACATGTTACCCTGCACAAAACAGTAGTTTCACCCCGGGCCAAACAGCTTTTGTTCTTACTCTAAAATGCCATGTGGTTAACATGAAGCAGAAAATATTAAAAGTCTTTGATTTGATCCAGCATTGGGACGAACCAATGCCATCTTGTATTGGATAAAATTGAGAAAGGAAATGGTGAATATGTCAAAGCGACAACCACCCGACCATAGAGCAAACAACAGCCGAAGGCAACCAATGGGTCTTCAATGTAGCGAGAATTCCCGCACCCGTAGGTGTCCTTCAGCTGGCCCCTAAAATATGCATAATAGTACAGTGATAATGGACGTCATACTAAACTCCGAATTATACACAAGAAACTAAAATTTAAAATCATACAAGACTAACAAAGGCCAGAGGCTCCTGACTTGGGACAGGCGCAAAATTGCGGCGGGGTTAAACATGTTTATGAGATCTCAACCCTCCCCCTATACCTCTAGCCAATGTAGAAAAGTAAAAGAATAACAATACGCACATTAAAATTCAGTTCAAGAGAAGTCCGAGTCTGATGTCAAAAGATGTAACAAAAGAAAATAAATAAAATGACAATAATACATAAATAACAACAGACTACTAGCAGTTAACTGACATGCCAGCTCCAGACCTCAATTAAACTGATTGAAAGATTATGTCTTCATCATATGAATATCAGGTACAATCCCTCCCGTTAGGGGTTTAGTATCATACTATCATAAAATATATGAGAAGAACATAACCCGTGTCATGCCAACAACTGTTTTTTTGGAGTCAATCACGATGCACCACAAGACCACCAGACGGTTTGCAATGATTGACGTGTCTGAACCGAGGTGAGAATTGAATTGCTTTTTCAATGAATATAGAAATATGAAACACAAAGTAGCAGAGTACCTCTTACGTCCTTAGTTATGTTCAAAGAGAAAATATATGCAATCCAGTGAACTATCAGTACGGAAAAAAACCAACCTTGCTGACAAAAGATTAGATTAATAATGAAATACGTATATGGGCCAGAAAAACATATTTTTTTGGCTAGTAGAACAGGAACTTTATATCCATCGGGATTACCAGTTTTTATCCGCGATTTTATCGGGAAGGTTCTTATTGTTCAAGACTTTGTTTCTGTGGACTGTTTTTTTCGTATTCGTTTTATTTTTTGTCATGACGTTTCATTGGGAAGGTTTGTGTTGTTCAAGCTTTAGTTTCTGTGAAATGGCATGTTCGTTTTAATTTTAAAAGTCATTAGATTTCCTGTTTTTGT
Organism: Mytilus edulis; assembly: GCF_963676685.1. Lineage (NCBI taxonomy): Eukaryota > Metazoa > Mollusca > Bivalvia > Mytilida > Mytilidae > Mytilus > Mytilus edulis. The sequence goes on along the minus strand of NC_092352.1, from coordinate 45,617,421 downwards.
TCGACTTTAGATTTTGATTGCCCCCTTGAGTCTGGTATCTTCTCACTCTTTTACGTACATTTATAGCATGAATACAAATTAACTTAATCTAATCATATTTATTTTGTTTTATTTAAAGGTCCAAAAATGCAGTTACCATTGATATAGATATCTGCAGATTGTAAAAATATTAGAAGATACTAGCATAATTAAAAAAGAAAGACTGACGGAATTATAAAAAAAGACGGAAAGACAGCTACAACAGTCATCTACAAACTTTACAGAGTATAATCAAAACACCAAGCATTTAAAACGTTCTACGTTTTTATTAACTCATAATTCGTATAAACTTTCGACAGACAAGTGATGCCATCCTTTCCTTTTGCTATCATTGGTTGTGACACAGTACTACATGATGTATAGTGGCCTTAAAGGAAAAGATAAGTTTAAACCATGCAGTCATGTCAATATGTTTTTTTACTTTATTTTATACGTATTGTATGAGAAAACTGTGCGACTGACATTCTTTATCCATTGTCATTCACTCATGTAGCTCATGAAGAGAGTTTGATGTTCAAAAACTCCTTGATTTGCATCCTCTGACTTTATTTTTCATAATTCATGTAATATATATAATATATGAGTTTGTTTAAACAATAGTTTACCGATGTTCAAATCTGTTACAACCCATCAGACGAATACTATATACTGGTAAAATAATTTTGAACAAAGTTGTCCAAATGGTTGGGGCACCGGAAACAGAAGATTAAAATTAAGGTAAGAACATATTTGCCAAAGTGGTCCAGGGTGCTGGACACAAAACTAAGAAAATCTAAAGCGAGTACTAGTAATAATTGTTGTAAAGGTGTATTAGCCACTGGACACATAATATACTAGTCAGGGTAAAACACTGAAAAAAGTAAAATACTAAAAATACCAAACATCAAGGAAAATTCTAACCGGCAAGTTCTTTATCAACTGACTAATTCAAAAGCTCAAACATAGCCTATCACATGAATGGCAAACAACTGTCCTATTCCTGAATTGGTTCAGGCATTTCCTCACGTAGATAATGGTGGATTTACCTGTTTTATAACTAGCCAACCCTCTCACGTGTATGCCAGTTTTATGAGTAAAACAAACAAGACATAAAAGGTAAACATTGTCAATCTGCGGCGACGGAAACATAAGACACAAGTTAAGGTAAACAAACTGAGGGAACACAGTTGTCAAAGAAATCGAGGGTGCAGGTCAAAGAAAAGATAAACCAAGGTAAACACAAAATCAAGTAAACACTGAATACAATCCCATCACAGGAGCCACGATAAACAGTAGGAGGGGTTCAAAGCTAGCAGAGCGAAAGCCACCATTTTCTAATACATTTGCAGATCGAACAATTTTAGGATGTCTTCATGAATATATTCGTACTTAACCAAGTCGTTCTTTGCTCATATCATTATGTTCACTCTAGAACAGCATTACATATTCTATTCATTCGCAATATTAAGGGAGAATTAATAAACTTATCCTTCAGGACTGGTATGAGAGTTAAAAATTGTACTCTGTACACTGATACAACGTGAAGACTTAAAACATTTTTTTTTTTTTTGTAATTGTATGGGATTGTGAAACAGTTGACAAAAGCACAATTTGTATGAAGCACGGAGGCTCTTACTGGATCTGGGCATTTTCAACGCGTTTACATCCTTTTAAAGTTTCTAAAGCAAGCAATCTAGCTATGTTCATGAACTGTTGTACATTTGGCATTCGTTTGTTTTAACTTCAATCTGTAGAAAACTGTTCTGTCAGTCGTACTCATATATTTGAAACTTTATAAATCAAATTATATATTATTTATTGTGATTTGTTCAGACCTAGTAAAATAAACACATTTTATGAACCTAAAAGTTCAAAGCATATTTTAACATTTTGTTCAGTAGTTATTGCACTTTAGTAAATCCATTTTTGTTTAGAAGAAATTTGTTAAAATTAGTTAAGGTTTGAATCAATCTAGAATTCATAAACATAAATGTCTTTTATTCATGAAAGTCACTTATATATGCATTGAAATACCTTTTCGTTTAGTGCATCTGTTATAATCTTTTCAAAAGGTTTTGATGCCTTCGAGTACACACTGAACGACTTGAAAAGGAAATTTTAATGGTCTTCCCGAGTATGTCAATAGTATTGACTAGGCTGCAATTTTAGTAACTGAAATATATGGAAGGCCTGAATTTTTCAGGACAATTGGAATCCCATGTAGATGAAACAAATCCTTTACTATTAATGTAATTGATTGGATGTTGGTTGTGTACTGATTGATAATTTAGTCTTAGATACATGCGTTTTATCAGTTGTTTTTGGCTTTGAACTAGCTGTCAGTAACTCAGAGTACTCTCAGATTTGTACTTAATGTATTTTTGTTTGCGGGATATACACAGCCACGTATGTGCATGTTTCAAGTAAGGAACCTGCAATTCGTTGGTTGTCGTTTATAATTTTTTACATAAATTAGTCCGTTAGTTTTCGTTTGATTTTTTTTACATTTGTCATTTCGGGGCCTTTGTTGCTGATCATGCGGTGTAGGCTTTTCTCAATGTTGAAGACCAATTTGTAACCTATAGTATAGATTGGTCTCTTTGACAATCAAACCACATCTTTTTTTATATATACAAATATACTGATAATTTGTTTTATTAAATGGAATAAGAGAAAAAAATATAAGAAGTCAATGTAACAAACTTTATTGGTAAACTTTTACGCCATTGGTTGTTCACATATATATATCTTCTTCATGTAAATATAATAGGCGAATTCGAGAACCAATAAATTCTTATAATATAATATCTGATAAGGTAAAGGTCTTACTTTACCCTGACCAAAATATATACATTTAAAAAAGTTCTAGCACTTCTGCATATATATATTGTACAAGTGCAAAAATAGGATTTCTAGTAGTTATTCACATACAAATAGCACATTTATTTAAAAAAAAGTTTTCTTGGTACAACCTTTAAACTGAAAGAAAACTAGTATCTAGATGAAGACACCTCTGGAGTTGAATATAAAATTCAATAACAATAATTTATTAATTTTTCGATATTTTTTCTTTGGTTTCCACGGTAATTAGAGGAAAACCATGAAACTATTCATGTTTTATTTTCTTTGCATTATTCAGTCATTCAAGAAAATATAAAAATCCAAGTTAAATAAAATATTTGAAAGATTGTTTGAAAGTTGTGCATTTCTATTACTGTGCAATTAACCCACAAAATCATTGTGATGAAATAAATGAGATTCTCAATGGTAATGAAATATACTGGCAAGACACAAATGAAATTCTTATGATTATGAGACCATTCACCCTCAAACAAACTGCATATCAAAACAATTTTAAATATAATTTTATGCAGATCTATTTTCATTGCAGAATTGAGTCATTTGAATATTTCCATAGACATTATTTAAAAACTAGAGTAAAAATATTTTAAAATAGAATCGATTCATTATTCATAAAATATCCTGGCTAAAATAATTTATTTTAGTGAATACAAACTGATATGTCACGGTGATGCATAAAAATGATTCTTATTGCACACAGGTTTTGATTTCAGTACATTGTATGCACTCTTTCAATCACTTTCACACATTTTATACCCTGCTTATGTACATTGAGGTACGGGGTTCAATTATTACTTACATGTTTATGTTTGAAGATCATTTGTGTTATAAGTCCTTCCACATATAATGGAAAGCCTCCCTTCCCCCTCCCCTATAATGAGTATGAAACAAATGTTTTAAAACTATCATTGTGTTGCTCTACATTAAACAAATTGCATTTATATTCAAAACAAATTTATAAAAAAACAACAAAATTGCAAATGTAGAAATGAGTATACAATACATATTATGCTTAGAGTACCTATGGCTACCTTGTGTTGAACATCTAATACTGCATCATTGAGCTCAGTCCTAATTTACATTTTACATCAACTTTAAACTTGGAAGTAGTCAAATATGAAAATAAGAGTTTACAGACAATGTAAAACAGACAATTTAAAACCAAAAGTAATCACTCCAAAAATTTACTATCAAATAGTATCCTTTAGAGGTTCTGTAATAAAATGTTAAGTCTAATTTACCCTATACATTAATGTACAAAATTATTATCTTTTTGAAAAGGTTGACGAATCTTACTATATTTTAATTTTCAAGAGTCAAATAATCCCTCTCATCCTACTAATCCGTTCAAAATTTCCAATTAATAATTTCTCCAAATTAAATAAGTTGAATTAAAGAGAATTGATCTGTGATATATTTAAACAATAAATTCAATTACATATAGATTTTGAGGTTACTAAAAACAGAAATCATCTGTCTGTTCACTGTATACTCCAAGGTTTTTGTAAATGTGTTTGTAAATCTGTATGCTGTAAACTTTCTATGTAATTCAACACTCAGTCCATATAAAGTCATTGTCTTTTAAAAACATAATAAATACATAAAATTGCAAATTGTCATGTTTTTGTATTGTTCTGAGATTCACAAAAAATCTGTCCAACTCAGCAGGCTTCCTTATAATGAGGTAAGTTATCCACTTTGTTATGTACTGGTAAAATTCCTTCGAATTCGTTAAATCAATTGGTAACACTATATATCAACCGCTTACTGATGACAATTGTACACTGAGTCAACATTTTAACGAATATATCAATCCTATTGCTGTCGATTGGTGTACAGCAGTACATGCAGATCATGAAATTCTAATGTCAAAAACTAGATTCCACAAATTTTATGACTTTGAAGGGCTTGCTGCAGCTGTATTATTGTTTTCAGTTCTTGCTGGAACTCCTCCTGCAGGTGGGTAATAGTATGATGCGTCTGTTAAAAAAAATTAGGGATATTAAAAAATAGTATTGAATCATTATTTCATCTGGTAAGAAATTCTAAAAAAAATATTCGGAATTCTCTACTGAGATTTTAAGTTTAAATATATTTGTAACAACTACCCAATGGCGTAAACACTTATGTGTAAGAGATGTATATCAGTGCTTTACAGTTTAACTTCTGTTGAAAGTTTAAGGAAATTATTTGTAATTGTTGCGTTGATTTCAGTTAGATAAACGAATACTTAGAATTGATTCCTAATTACTACCTTAAACAACATAAAAAATCATTCTGTGAAAAACAAAATTTATTGTAAAAAAAACCAAGTTTGTTTATGTAACCTGATCATGTTATAAGAAAAAAAAAGTTAAATGCCACTTAATCAATATAAAAGTGGTGCTTTCCCGTGAATACACTTGCCAATAAAATAATGTGATGTATATATTTTGTTTCAAATTCACAATATATGTACCAAAAACGTTTAACACCCTTTAGGAACTTCTACGTAGAAAAATCACAACACCAAAAGCATAATATAAACAATCAGGTGAATAGCGTGTGCACTCTATATCAATGTACAGTCAAAGTCGGCTTTCAAGGTTTAGTATATCTTTTTTTTATGGAGTAAGTTAACATTTTTACACATTCCATAATAGAATGATTATAGAATGATTTTGACTGTACTTTGTGCTTGGTGTTTAAACACTTACTGATGATACCTGTGGGATAGGCTCTCCACTGAGGATCTGTGTAAGGTGTGGGATTGTACTGGGAGTAAGCTACTGTATTATAATATTCTGGGTTCCCAGCTAAAAAATATAGATACATAAAAAATAAAATAAAAAAAACATATGTTAAATTAGAAATTACAACAACTCAGGCATAACATATATACCTTGCAATGTTTCATTTTTAATTTTCATGTTTTAAGGCACTTATTCAACGTGCAATATAGTATACTCTCCTGATTGTCATGCCGTATAATAATAAGTTAATAAGTGACCAACATTGTAGTCCAGTTACAGATGTCCAAGTATGATCAATTCAGTATATTTTTAAGCATATATTATCATTAGAAATTTGAAACACAAGATGATATGATATGTATTAACGTATAAATCACTAGTAAATTATCTGACTTTGTCTAATCTCTGTAGACAATACAGACAATAGCGGTTAAGAAAACAGTCAAAGATGGAAGTTGAAAAAAACATACACACCATCTGATAAAATCTTGTCAGGATTAGCTTTGTACATTATTTACAAATATAAAATATTTTTAGAATTGTTATTCAATTTAAATGCCTTTTAATACTAAAGTTTAATAAGTTTTGAATTTTTTAACTGATTACTAGATATATTGTTTTGGTCCACAAAGACAACGGAAATGTTTTATATTTGACAAAGAATTCACAGTTCACAAATAAAGTACTCCTTTTGTTTTCCATTCGCAAAAATGTAGTTTATTTTATAAAGACGATTTATCAGACGGTTGATTTATCGTTTAAATCATGTATTGTTTGTCTTTTTTAAACGACGGAAGAGATCTCTCGTGACAGAGGGAACTTAATTGTAAGGTCTTTTGTTTAAAATTTACCACGATAAGCCATGGGGCATATCAGATGACGGATTCCAAAGAACAGCCGATATTAGGGATATACTTTTGGAACAAAGCCATAAGAATTTATTCAAGATCTTTAGATAACATAAAAGGTGTTCAATTATACCTGTTTTTATGTATTAACAAGAACCTCAGCATAGAAAGTCAAAAGGCTGAAAATTCTCCAATTACTTCTTTTGTTGACAAAGGACAGGTTTTATTTTACTGCTTCATTAGTTTTAAACATTACAAAAACACTGAGCAACTTTTAAAAAAATCCAGTTTGAAAAATAAAATAAAATAAACTAGTTATTTTTATACTGAAAAAATTTTATCTATCAACTATCTGTCTGCACGTCTGGGGTACAGTTCCGTATAGTTGCATCTGAGTGAATAAAATATGAATGAAATATTCTCATTCAACTTCTCTCTGTTTAGGTCACGACGTATCATTTTGTGTATACGTTACAAGTTACATACTATATATAAAATTAATAATTATATCTCCCAAGTTATTCGTGATTATTGGAATGGAAGAGGAAATATTTTGTTCTGAGTTTGATTAGTTGTAATATCTAAATTCCCTACTATACAAATTAATGTTGTTCGCAATTAAGCGACAAACGACCGATCGCCGAGATTGAAAAAAAAACGTGATCCGTTACTCTATTAGAAATCCTCAGAGGCCAATTATTTAGGGGTCTTTCAGACTACATAGATTAAATTGATTGCAGAAATAAGCGATCTGATTTCGATATAAATACAGGGCTTGCTGTTATAGGCTTAATCGAGTCTTGATTGAGCGCTATCTGATCCCTATGAGACGCGCAATACCAATACGACTCTATCTAGATGATGACAGAATATTACATTCATGGTTTTTTATATGTCGGGAAATTATTGATTTAGGACTGACAATTATTATCACAAAAAATATCACCCAGAGCTTCACATTTCCTTCATTTACCTTATAAAATAACGATTTTATCTTAAAACAGTTTTTAACGTTAGGCTCCTTTTAATTTGCGTTTTATTTTTCATATGGTGATATCGTTTCAGATTGATATGCGAAAAAAACTTTTCCAAACTACTGTCAGAATAAATTAGATATAAACTAGGATGTGATCAATTAAAATACTTTCATATAAAATTGCACTTTCTAATTAATTGCTGAAGGTAATAATATAAATATTTAAAGTAAAAACAAATTTATCTTTAGAATCAAATAGTAGTTTTAATTTTGCTAAATATGCATACTTTTAACGTCATAAAGCGTTTCTTTAAAAAATTTAAATGTATGGGACAACATTACATTTGTATAAAACATCAAAATATAATTTCTCAATTCAACAAGACAGATATTGAATAAAAATGATGAGAATTGAAATTTATTCTGTTTGAACCTTGTATCCTGTCATGTCGAATGGCTTTGAAATATAAATCAAACGTTCCTCTGAGACGCAATCTCAACTACGGTGATAACATTGTGCGAAGGTCTCACTTCTACCCGATAATTTTATTAACCCATCTCTATCAGTGACAAATGTACTCCAGAGACCATTAGCAGAATATGTTAGTTCTCAAGTCTATTAAGAGTATTGCAACGGAAAAACGTCGATCGTTGCTTTCATGTATCAATCAGTGTTGTCATTTTATTTTGTTGTTAATATCCAGGTAATTTGCTAGATAAATTACTACAGAACGATCTTAATGGTAACAAGTTTGCGTGCTGAAGTCGTTCCTGCTTGTTATTGCCAATTACCAAAGATGAGTAGCAATTGATGTAAATAGCATCAAATTCTTGTCCTGCCTACAGACTGACAGTTTTCATTCAATTTTGATGACACAACCTGATAATTACCATGACGATTTCATTTCGGTTTTGACTAAGTGCTGTTTTAAAGACTTATTCTCGGAAAGGAAATAAAATGTCTCATTACAACACAAATTAATATCGAGTATATTAGCATATTCTTTTTTCTAATCACGGATAACTGAAAATACAGTCAGCTTTGAGAGCCATCTTATTTGAGAATAAAACTTAAAAGTAGAAATAAAAATAAGTATTATTAGAAAAGAAAAGTCAAAGCAGTCGGTTATAGAAGATGTTTTAATTATGGTGTCAAGATTTAATGCTGGAATTAGTCAATTCAAACATTAATGAGACAATTAATGAATGCTCAGAGACTATGGACCATGCAGGTTCCAGAACAGCGCTATGATAAATGAGTATCCGCGAATGGTCATATATCAACAAAATTCATACAAGAAATTGCAAATTACAAGCCCGTTGAACATGTCATACACTCGCTGGTTTGGAAAATAGAATTTTAGCAAAATTATTCTACTGACTACAATGACTAATATAGGATGAGATGAAATTAAAATAACTAAAATTCAGCACATTCTAAGACTAGCAGCAGGTCAAACATATGATGCCAAAATGAAATATCTTTTAATAAACTTCAAAGTTTGAACAGATAGAAAATTTATACATGTTGTTTCCGTCTTGTGCTTGATGAATAGAACTGTAAAACTGACAGGTTGGAACGCTTCTTGACAATGGTTTCGGTAAATAAAATCTTATTTTATCTTGATTGCACATGTCTGCTATTATTTATTTTTATATCAAAAAAATCAACAGAAAGTTGCCAGTTTCACAACCTCTAACATATGTTTACAATGATTCAATTTGTCAAGGTGTCAAACTGATAATTTATAGAAAGTACTTTTATGAAGCTGAACGTTGAAAATCATCTGCTATATCAAGACGAAAGGAAGTTCTAAATTCAATTTACAGATATTATTATTACACAAATCAAAGAAACACAAGGAAATGATCGTACCCTTTTTATTCATCTTGATTCAGAACATTAGGTGGAAATCTTCCCTTGGTATTTCAGACGTCGAGTTTTACTAAAGTATTAAATCATGTCAACATTACTAAAAAGTGTGCATATAAACTTACACGGCACGTTAATAGCTGATTGGTTATGTCCTTGTAAAACGACTTGTGATGCAACTGTTCCAAGGATGGGCAAACCGGGATAAGATGGAGGGTTACTGCCTATACTGCTGGCCTGACCTGAATTACAGATATATGGGATAAAGATACATGTTATAAGGATATTAAAGGGGAAATTAAAGTTAACTTGCGAGACTTGCCAATCTGGTCCTGGATGATGTAAATCGCAAGATGTAAATGTTAGAATTTTTTTCTGTTTCTATATTTGTCATCTCGCAACAAAATTTGATATTACAAAATGATTATCAATCAAACTTTGAGTTGTTTTCGGGTGATTTGAAATGAAGTAACAAGCAAGCATGTTATGATGATCGGGAAATGAAAACATGAAAAGCATTATTGTTAGGTTTGCATATAAAAAGCATGCTGTTAGCGTGCATGGTATCAAGATAACGGAAGTGGACACAACAACCGGAAATTAGCACAAGAAATCACAATCAAGCATCAAAGACTGTATGAGGAAATCGACATTATAACAAGATAGATATTGGGAAGACTCTGTCTTTGAAGTTTCAGGAAAACAAGTCATATAATGGTTTATTTTAAATTTAGTGATATAGGTAAATGATTTAAATTTTTTCTCTTGTTAGAAAAGCAAAATACAATTGGGTAGAAAATACATGCACCTTAAGGTACTTTTACAGTGATTCGGACAACATAACATATTTCTATGTTTCTTTAACTTATCGTGATTATGGAAAATTGAATAAACAATAACAAAAAGGATATACTTCTTATTGACGATTGGTATTGATCAATGGTTTTGTTGTTGTTTAATTCATATCTTTATATAGCAAATGTTAATGCAATAGATGAAATTTAAACGTTTTAAGCATTAATCAATGGAAGGAAATATTTTAATCATTATTACTAATTTACAAAGACAGCAATTCAGAATTAAATACAAATTACTTTCTTTACTCTTGATTGATATATATATCTAGGTTTACAAAATATGATATTCAGAGGTAGGAGAACAGATAAAAAAATAACATTTGAAAGCAATAAGAGTATCACATAGTTTAAGTCGGAAGTATACTGATCATATAAGCAAAAGCTAGAATAATCTAAATCTAAAAATTAAAACCGACGATATCATCTAAACTTATCTAAAATTCTATATTGTACACGAAACTACAATGAAGTATGTATAAATATAAAGATAAAAATATTAACAAATAAATAAAAAGTCATGCTTACTTGAAAACTGTCCGGTAAACGATGGCAACGGCGTATAAGACTGGGGTGTGGGTTGAACGGGTTTGAGTTCAGTCAGGTTGTTTCCCTCATTGCTTGAAGGTGTACCAGGCTTAGGGGGAGGTGTAGTGTTGTTACTATTGTTATTGTTGTTCGCTGAAAATGGGAAAACGACAACATGCAGAGGAAAACAAACAATATACAACAGCTGGCAACAAATTAGATTAAGCAGGACAGAACAAAATGCAAAAGGTCAATATATCTATCTACATTTAAATATAAATTCCCGCAAAAATGTTATTTCAGACTCTTAAACATATTTGTAGCTAAATATTTCATTTGTCTTTCAAACTATAATTAAAATGTAATTCTTCATACATTCAGCAATCAAAAGAAAGTCTATTGATTAATTAATGAAAAAGTGTTTTTCTCATAAGCCATAAACAATTAAATTGAAGAGAATCCATAATTAAATTGTTTTCCTACTAGTGTTTGACAAATCATTATCAACTGCTATCAAGAAAGCTTATGCTGAGGCAAACAACGAATATGTCAGGTATCAAAAGAACTTTGTGAAATTCACTGGAGCATTGTTCAATCAATTTTCATCCTTATCTCAAGATACCGGAAAACTCTGCTTTTATCGGTGAAAAATTACGCGTACAAGACAAGATAAGCTGGCTCATACAAAATCACTCAATTTTTATCAAATGATAGGACTTTGTTAATTACAAATAATATTCTCGTTTTCTTTAAGAGTGGTACATTAAAAGAACTACAAGAAAGAAAATAGCACTGCTACTAGAGACATACAAACATTAAAAGGAAGAAAGGAACACCTTTTCAAAAAGTGAATTTAGAAAGCAGATGTACCTTCGTATTCAACCGATGTTGTTTGAACCGTCTGCAGAATGCCATCTGACCTAACAGTGACAACTATGGGTTTCATCTCAAGTGATGAACTTTCGGACATGGTTGGCCCTCGAAAAGGAAACAAAATTCTATTCTAAATTCCATGCAATAAAAAAAAGCCCTAAACATCTTTCAAAAAAAATAATAGAAAATAAAAAAATATATTTCAATGTAAAAATTCAAAGTAAAGCATTCCCACGTTTTATTAAGGTAATAAAAAGAATAAAATATTTAAAAAAAGAAAATAAATTGAAACGTTTTGCTGTTAACTACATATACATTCCCACATAATATCTTTAGTATTAGTAAATAACAATACACGGAACCTTGACCATTTATTTTAGTAAGCATACCTAATGATGTAACGTAGTTAGCAGGTTGACCTTGAACTTGTGACTCCGATTGTGTAACGTTTGCTGTGGCAGGTGAAGGCATGCTATATTCTGATAATTTCATCTCTCCACCAGCAGTGGTCGTAGTAATGAATTGAGCGTTGACGTTGTATGAAGGAGGGTGAATTGTGACGGCTGTGTTAAATAATTGTGCATTTGCTGCATTCATCAGAATTTGGGGTGCATCCAAGTTGCCATTTTCGGGTCTGGCAATTTTTAATGGAGGACGGGCTGTTGCATACCACATCTGAGGAGATAAAACATAATACTAGAATAAAACAAAATATTAATTTAGTTAAATAAATTATCATTCGAAAGAAAATACATTCATAAATAAATCTGCTGTATTTTATAGATTTCCTTTCGTGCGAGGAAAAATAAAATAAGATGAAAGATTGCTCATTTATTTAATAAATTTAAAGAAGGGGAAAGGAGAAAACATCCGATCAGTCAAGTAACATATATATATAGAATTCATCAAAATAAGATTTAAATGTTCGAATATTCTACTTACATCAAGGTTATTATCAGTTGGTGGTTCTGTTTTTATTTCGTGCTGTCCATTGACTACAAGATAAATTATCAAATAGTTACCATTTATTTATGATGCCCAAATCTAAATGAGTAAACACAATAAACAGACATAACTTATTCCTTATGTGCATTATTTTAATTAATGACTTGATCATCTAGTTATGGTTATGAAAAGATAGTATAAAGAAGAGTCAACAGTAGAACGCTAATGTTCTTTACTCGTTAACCCATTTTTAACATAAAAATCAAGTTAAAAAAATAAGGGAATTGCCTTAACTAAACATCATGGAGTGAGCTAAGCCTATCGCATAAACAAGGCAAGTAATAAGAAATGAACAATAATTTAAATTTGAAACAATTAAAACATGCAAAAGTAATAATGCAAATATACAGAGAAAGAACCCAATGCATGTTCCAAACAGCAAAAAGAATACAAACGCAAATAACAGCCGACACAGAAAATCAAAAACTGGCCAACGTTACCAAGATCAATGGGGTTACTTAAGGACATATCAATCAAAACTTATATCTTTTTGTTTCTTTTAACTTTGCAAAACGTCAAACATGACAAATTCCTAGTGCACAGAGATTTAGGATTACAAATGACATTCCAATCCTAAAATATAGTTATTAGAATAACCATTTGATTGCCTTATTAAGTTGTTTTTGATTTTTTCAATTGCTTCTAATTTCCTCTTCAATTCGTGTTTCCAATAATAAGACCAGAGGATTATCGATGCATCATAATAGAAAATTGCCAAAAACATCCTGCAATCGCTAACACACGAAATGAACACCAGATTACCGGAAGTGATTCGCATTAAGTCACTGACACAATCAAGAGTTGTTCCTTTTTAACGACAAGAAAAAGAGACAAATCTTGTTACTGCAATGGAAAGAAGTTAATAAAACAACATATAAAGGTCTTAATGAAGCCAGTCTGGAAGTGTATATGTTCAAAGCAATCTGAGTTAGAGAATTAGTTGCTTCCATGATAATTTATAATAGTAACTACATTATAATGATTGAATTACCACTGAGTGACTGCTTCTTTACATGCTACACAAACCGTCTTAATTTATTGTTATGTTCTTTGTAAGGTTTACACAATTATTCATACTTGTCATTTCGTATTTTTGTCATCATATTTCTTGCATCGACAGACAATGTCTTTGCCAAAGAGAAAATTCCAAAGCAGGCACTCAATTTTGTTTTTTACAAATAAATAAACTGCATTCCTTGGTAAAATGATTTATCATTTAAATAAAAATTTACCCCAAAACATAAGTACAAAAAATACATGTTTAGAAGACTTTTTTTTTATTCATTATTTTAATTCTCATTGATGTCTAACTGTGATAGTTTTTAATGTATCTTCTGTTTTTAATCTGTTTAATTGTTATCATATTAAAATGTTTATGTGCAGGGACATTATATATTATCTCCAATTTTTAACAAGACAATTTGTATCATATCATATCTGTCCCCGTTTTTCTTGAATAACTTATTCAAATTTACTTAATGCAAAAAGTATTTATAAAAGTAGATGCCAGTCAACACCCACGAGGCAGCTACCGATAGACACAATTTAAATATATCAAGACGTCTTCAAGAACCGAATTGGGTTTCTTCACGATAAAGAAAGGTTGTACTGGTATCTACTTTACATTATTAATGAAAAATAACCAACTTTATTCTAATATGAACCATCTTTCTATTTATGTGTGGGCTTTAATTTTTCTTATTTGCAAATACAACTCTAAAACCTAACGAGCCTTGATCCTTTTCACATTTATTTTTTTCCAAATGTTGCACAAATTTGTTATAGTTTACTAAAGAAGTTTACGCCTTCTAATGAAGTCAATAAAATAAGATGAGTTGTAGATTTTCACATCATTGATTTGTATATATTTATTTGCTTGTTAACACAACGTAGCTGTAAAATTTTATACATTATCAGCCAAATGACTTGCATTCTATTTGACAAAAGAGTCTTACAGATGAATGGCTGGTTACTTTATAAAGAAAGTGATGAAAAAACGGTGAAAGAGACGTATAAATGTGGGTCCATTACACAAGAATGCATAAGTTGTTCAGCTTGATCGATTGATTCATTAAAGGATGGCTATGCTTTCAAAACATTGAATTAACAGTTTGGGTTGATGTCTTCCGATTTCAATCAAAAATAAATGGCATTCAATGCCAAAATTACTGGATAATAAATACAATGTATTATATCTAATAACATGATATGTTAACTATAGGATAAATAAATCATTTGTTTTAAAATATTACACTATATTCTATTTCTATTTCATTGTACTTTAGGTTTTTGTTATTTATAAGATGAAAACATAGTTAAAGCACATTAAAATTTATTCAAACCAGTCATTTCATTTTTAAAATCCAGGTGGCAAATCTACCGAACGGGTGTATAATTGTTTTTTTTTACAATCAAAAGTACTTTTAAGCATTGAAAGTTAATTGAAAAATTTCAAATCTTTAAGGAATATTTTTGAATTCAGTTTTGATTTGTTCGGATTAAAACTAAAACACATTTCCTTAATTGCTGATTTTATCATTGAAAAGAGGCTTCATATTCCTATCATATTGGAATTAACGGATAACTAATATACCTTGTCATTACAAATTTGTAAATTAAGCATCAACATTTTTTTTTTGCTATCTTTGTTAATATTATTTGTCACAAACAACTTGCAACCTGTTTATGAATTATTTAAAAATCAATTAATTCTTCAATAGATGATTTTCAGGTATCCAGGAAAGATAGCATCTGACTTCATCAACCTAACTGGGACCATAGCTACCCGGCATGCCTTTGTTACAAGCAAAACCTTTTGATGATTAATTTATTTTATAGCAGTGACATACGAGTTTAAATTCACAATGCTGTTCTAATAGAAACAATGCCCTCCGACTAAGCGTAAGATTTGTCCTCGGAGATCGTCTGATAACTGTAGCGTGATGGCAAACAAATCAACAAAACTATGGTATGGTCTTTATTCAATTGATTGCAGGTATTGTTTTGGACAAACTATCTGATATCTCTGAGGGAGGCGTTTCTTTTCTTGCAATTTCCTATCTCTTTCATCTGGACATGTTGTTATATAGAAACTGATTCCCA
This sequence comes from Mytilus edulis, assembly GCF_963676685.1. Classification (NCBI taxonomy): domain Eukaryota; kingdom Metazoa; phylum Mollusca; class Bivalvia; order Mytilida; family Mytilidae; genus Mytilus; species Mytilus edulis. The sequence continues at coordinate 45,601,750 of NC_092352.1, read as the reverse complement.
TCTTGTCTTAGGAAAAAAAACTAAACTGATAACCTGTTCTTTTTCTGTTATTTTTTGTTTTGTTTTCGTTCTCACACGATTTTGCTTGCCCAGACATTATTCACAAACTAGTCATACCCAATGGAATTTATTTCCCCATAAACATTAAAATGAATTACCAGAAAACTAAATACTTCGAAACGCCTTATAAGTTTTGTTTATAACAGAAAATAATAGCCCAAAAATATATCTTCTTTGTCTATATTAAATTCAATCACATCCTAAGGATTCATGGCCAAAATGCCGAACTCCAAGGAAAATTCAAACTACAAAAAGTCTTTTGTCAAACGGCAAAATCAAAAGCTCCAATGAAGGCAACAGCAGTTTACCGCTATTAAAAAGTCATAAATCGATTTAGAGAAAACAAATCCGGATTGCAAACTAAAATCGAGGGAAACACATCAACTATAACAATATTAAGCGAATGGTAAGCAACTATCATATGTTAACTTACCTTGTTGTTCTTCCCTTTTCCTTTTGATGGCATTTGGGTCTGTCATATTCTGAGGTGGTTGGTGTGGGATTCCAAGTATTCCTGTTATTGAGTAGGTTCCTCCTCTTTGCATGGCATCTCCGTTAGGGGAATTTGAATGTGGCATTGATGGGCTATGTGCTTCATTTGGTAACGGTGGACTCTTTTGGTCTATAGATCGATTACTATCGGCAGCACGATTTCGAACAATCCTAGAACGAATGAAAAGTTTGTTAATTTAACATGATTAAAAAAATCTTTTCAATTTTTTTTTTAATTAGATGGCTAACGACAGATAGTAAGGACAAAGCTGAATTTCAATATACCAAATAAGATAAACTTTAAAACAAATTGTACAGTATAGTTGATCCCATACCAATGCTGTTTATACATTGTTGGAGCCAACGACTAAAAACTAAAATCACTAAAATACTGAACTCTGAGGAAAATTCAAAACGGAAAGTCCCTAATCAAATCGCAAAACAAATGATAAAACCACATCAAACGAATGGACAACAACTGTTAATACGTCTAAGATATGTATGTATCTATTTGCAACAATTGTCATCACAGTTAGAGTTTTCTATGTGAAGGACTATATTTTAAACCAACTAAATATATCAAAAAAGAAATATTGCAATTATCAGAATTCTATTTTCTTTTAGACTTTCCAGTCAATAACGTTGGTATGAATGGATTCAATATTAAAGAACCACCATGTTGTATTCACAAGAGATTGACGCATACAGAACACTGTCTGGTGCCCTTCAGTATGTCGTAACATTCTTATCTTTTCTTTCAGATTGGTGAAAGAGGATGAAAGACGGGCATATCTAAGAACAGTGATAACATTACGTTATATTCCTATTATTCGATAAAATATGAGTTTTTGTTCAAATCCGTGGGTAATAAATCAGAAAACGTCTCTTTTACGTGTTTAAAATGATGCAGAACGGAAATTCTCCCCAGTGTAAAACAAGAGACGATACCACAAATGAAGAAACCATTCATGATTCAAAACCAGTCAATGTTTCAATTACTATAAAATCATGGCCTACTCAGAAAAATAACTATTATCGCTATTTTTGTCAAAAAACAGAAATTACAAATTCATTTTGACATGTGTAGAAATTAATTACAAGTTATGAAATTGAAGCAGAACTTGCGACAAAACTCACAAATATTTAATTGATAAATACAAACAAATATATATTATTGTTTATAATTTATAAATGAATGTTGTTTTTAAACCCAATGCATTATACCATGTTTTAAAAATGATAATATCTACTTATGTTTTATTGTTAATCTTATAATTTATTTTAACAATAGTTTGAATGTGTGGCAGTTTAAAATTATAAGAAATTGGAAGTGTTAGTTTCACATAATGGCTTTTACTGTTTAAGTATTTAACAAACTTGATTTTTATCATAATCGATTTAATCAACTCTATTTCACACAATTTTAAAGGTTCAAAGACAAAAATGCAAAATACGTGCAAGTTATGCTGAGTCAAAGATTCGGTTTCAAAAACCAACACTTTTGTTTTCTACACCAAGGTGAAAAACTAAGAAGGTTTTGTATTTTGTCAAAACATTTAAGAAGAAAACGATAAATTAATCTTATCTATACTTTAAAAACTAAATGGTTTTCTTTTGACAATAGTACAAAACGACAGTTGACCTATGACAATCGAATCTTTTTTGTAAATTTACTGACACTCTCCAACGAAGACATATGATCTTAAGGAAAGGCACAATGAAAAGTTCCCATGTGGTATTAAACTATGTCCTTCTTTTGTTTTAGCATGAGGCTTATTGTTCTAAAACTACTAATTAAAACTGATTGCCAAGTTTTATAAACCTTTGTTTCTAGTTTACAGAAAATCTTCATACAAACTATCGAAATAATTTCTAATATACTGTTCGGAATGAAAATATGTAAAAATATTTAAGAGGCACATTCTGTTGTTACTCTTACATAAAAAGGTATAAGACTGCTAACAACGCAGATATTAAACGAAAGAGCAATTCTATTCTAAAGACTATCTTGCATTGTTTTATATACGCAACCGAATCGACCTATTCAAACAAATTCGAGTAAGCACGAAATATACTTGAACTGAAGAGGATATGCTGAAATAAAGTTGTAAGAACGATGATATAGACCAATTCAACTGTATAATTTGTATTGGTATAATAGTGTGTGGTTTGTCATATGATCTCATCCACTTGGATGCACACCATCAGTACCAAACAACTTAGTGCACCCGTTTCACCCCCAGCTCAAATCACAACACACCCGGTTTTTTCTAATCGATGTACCCAATGATTCTTCATAAAAATTCAATACTAAGTGTAACCTATACTGTATTTTCATTTTGCAGTCGTAATGGTGATTAGGCACGCAAGCAACCTCGAAACAGTTTCAAATTTACAAGCAATTATACCTTTTTATTTCCCTTCTACACTGACAACACAATAATCACATCCCAATTCGAGGGCAAGATGTCAGTTACAGTGTCTATTGCACTGCTATTCATGCCATACAATAGGTACACCAATTTTGAAGTTATTTTCTATGGAGGCTGACTTGATAATTATATATTTCAATAATAAATAATCATATAGTTATAAATTTTGTACAATGCAAGAACTTCAATGTAAAAGGCGAACTAACATTTTTCAGAGTGTATAAGAAACACATTTTCTTATAATTTGGTTACAAGCTATAATGCAAAATCAACAGAAATGTCCACCCGAAATTATAATAATTTTTTTCGAAACATTATCAAGCTTTATAACATAATGCAAAATAAAGCGTAATGCCCTCGATAAATGTTGTTTATGCAATATGCTTACTCATAACACAAATTATCACTATAATAATTAATAACTTCGATTAAAATTTTATACTGCTGTCAATGAAACAAAACAAAGTTTGTACTAACATTATATTGAAACAATTTTGCTGCATTATTAATTATATATCTCTTACAGAATGTTTCCCCATGGGAGACAGCAACATGACCAGGCATTAATGGGGGGTAAATCTGCATTCAAATTTAATGAAGGCAATGTCATACACGTGCTTTATTGATACTTAGACTTATTGACTTATAAAACAAGCAAAATACTTAATTTTCGTGTCTATTTGATCATCATCACCGGTTGCCGAAACTTTTAACTCTATAGGAGTATACCGTGTTTCTTTTTCTTACGTAACATCGGTATTATAAGTTTCCATGTGCGAACAGCCCTATTTTGCCATAAATAACTATTGCAACAGAACAATACATTTTTTTTTCACCAGCTGGTGCTTAAATTTTTATTTTTATTTTTTTATGAATGACACAGAAAATATATTGAAGTACAAAATTATGATTTATATAATATTAAGTAAACGAAAATTCAGTATTATTCATTCTTTGACATTTTTAAGTATACTGAAAGAATTTTAGAAATACACAAAATGTTTGGAAAACCTGACGTTCCAAGTATGAAAAATAAAACTAGACGAGTTCTATAAAGATTCATATTAAAATTTTAAATATTTGTTTTATAAAGATATTATTAATTGATAAGAAAAATGAGTATTAACTTAAGATTTCATCTAAATCTCATTTAATGTAACTCTGGCCAAACTAAGAAGACAGAGGCTGAATTGATGACAGCTGTAAGGTCAACGTCAAAATCAGTCAGTAAAATGCATTTATGTGGTACACTTCCGCCTGGCTGACTTATAATTGTGGCACAGTCCTTTGCCATTTGCTCTGTGTATAGCTTTAATATGTGACAAACGAAGCAGCAAAATTGACAAATTCTCTCATAATAGAGAGTTGAAATAATAAAACTGTAATGAAAATTTGCCTTAGCTATAATGACGACAAATGGCGTAATGGCCTCGCTCCATGGTTTGTTGATATCGTTCCATTACTGGCAAATTAAACTGTCAGTGAATGATGGGGGAGAAATCAACGTTAACAAAACTGAAATTAAGAATCTTTCTTTTATCCTTTACCTTTCATTACAACAGAGGATGAGGGTTAGATGTGAGTGCATTTAGGGCCAGATGGTTGACAGATTATTGAAAATATGAATGAGTTTATAAAAAATTCTGAAAAGAAGTATAGAACATATCATATCTCAATCAATCACAATATCTTCAAAAGTACAGAAAGGAAATCAAAAGACATTTAAGCTTTACGTTAAGCTTCAAAGTAGACATAGTATGTGCTTGGTAAATGGTATTTTCTACATATATTCACATTTTTGTAAGCTTAAAACTCCAAGGTTAATTAAAAATAAGGAAGTCCACAAAAACTGATAAAAACAAATGCTATCAACCAACAAAACGAATAAAAATGAAGCGTCAATATAAAAGATAAAAAAATATTAATGAAAACATTTTCTTAGTTTATTTATTGTTATTAATAATCATCCTGTTAGCAAAATTTCAGAGAGTGATCATTGATGACTTTTTGTCAATATTTTATTAACGTCTATATTTCAAAGAAACTTTATTAGTTTTCCAAACACGAATATACTGATCGACTCACCGAAGTATTTTTTGTATCAATATATAGGAGGTATAGATACACATGAACCTGAACACTACTTGAGTACAGCATAGTGTGGGATATATATTATGATATATACTTTCTATTTCATCTTCCTAATTTTTTAACCATGGTGGTCTTAAGCGATTTGTGATTGCTTTGATGTTTGGATTGTTGTTACGTTAAATGTGTACTACTAATTAGAATGTTTACAAAATGAGTTTGTTTTATTCGTTAACGGTTAGGTTAGGCAATCTTCATGACACAATAAATGCCCGCGACCTAGCGCGTGTGTTTTACAAATATCAACTACATAATTTCCAGACCGAAGTTTTGATTTCAAAGGCAATGTCTCCGCGAGATTCCCTAGACGATCGGTATAACTGGTGCAACTTCTCAATACAAGTTCTGCTTCATTGCAATAGTAAATTTGTATGCAAACATCTAAAGACTATCAACTTGACACAACAGGCTACACCTATAAGGCTGGAATAACTTGTTAATTTTTTTTCTTGTGCAAGAAATGTAAATACGACAATTTGTAGAATATTTCAATATCTAAATTAGAGTTCATATAGGTCATACATAATGCTAAAATTAGCAGACGACATTTTAATATTCAGCAGATTGTCATCTTGGTATCACCAGAAGCGATGGTAGTGTGTATTTTCGAATATAAAAATAAAAGGTACATTATTTAACTGTTTTAACAATTATAATAAAATGTTTAACCAAGTAAGCTTCAATGAAAACGTTTAATGACAGATTTTAATATCCAAATTTTGTTATGATGCTTCAAATTCATTCTTTTAAACACGTAACAAGAATGGTTATATTAATTTCAATAATGGTATTTTTGATGAGTTTTTATTCATTTATGAGTTTTTTCTCATACACGAGTTTTTATTCATATAATAATCAGTACAAAAACCATATGGAATGATCCAAGAGACTTCAGCATTTGTCAAAAACGGTTGGTCTTTTTCTTTCCCAGAATGAAAATGGAGATAATAATGTAATTTACATTTAATACCTTTTGACCAGACACTAGGCAAACTGTTTGATCTTTTTTGACACTCAAAGATGTAAATGAAGTTAATAGGAAAAAAATTAAGTCGAATAATAAAATTACTTTTTTTAAACGGATTAAACATTCTGTGTTGCTTTTGCTTTTAATAAATGTGGTCTTTGATCAATTATTCAACCTTTTATTAAAATCATTCTGTCAAGCTAGTAAATGTATAAAGTGTTTCTACAGAACGTTGTACACAGAATACAAATATGCACAAGCTTGACAAATGTGATGCCTGTATGGGGTGGGGTTTTTTTAACAGAAAAAGTCATTATTCTGGACCAAATTCCGGTACAGTATCATGATTGAGAAACCAAAATCATACTGACAATGTGCGCAGAATAAAAGACTTATAGAAACAAAATAATATGGTTATCTTGAACATGTTAAAAAGTGGATATTTAGCAAAAACATGAATACTTCATATTTTCGGCAAAAATATAAACTTTCTAGTTGGCATATTGCAGGAGCAGTTGAGTGGACAAATAGAACACAATACTGGAAATCTAACAAATATCATCTAGGTTCACTTATTCTTTACTTTAAAATCACTAACTTATGGACTTTCCACTTTTTGAATTTACCTTGGATTCGGTATTTGTTATACCTATCTAAAATGTGTCCAAACATTCCACAAAAATTTTAAAAAATCCAAGCTTGACCCTTTGAAAGGAGTTATGTTGACCAGTGCTCTGGTTTTACACTATAGGTGATGTCATGACACTTTTTGTGTCGTACTTCTCCTCTTATATTTGATGTTTTTCCCTCAGTTTTAGTTTGTAACTCTGATTATTTTTACCAATTTATG